>NC_135893.1:101558594-102018594 GCF_964194155.1 Cetorhinus maximus
ATACCTATCCAATTCTCCTTTGAAAGCCACAATTGAATCCGCCTCCACCATAATCCCAGGCTGTGTATTCCAGATCTTAACCGCTTGAAGAAAAAGATATTTACGCAGCAGTTCGCCATTGCTTCTTTTGCCAGTCATCTTAAATCAGTGTCCTCTGGTTCTCAATCTTTCCACCAATGGGAACCAGTTTCTAGCAATATACTCCAATCGGACCGCTCATGATTTTGAACACCTATTAAATCTCCCCTTACCTTCTCTTGAAGGAGAACAGCCCAAGCTTCTCCAATCTATCCACATAACTGAAGTTCCTTATCCCTGGAACCATTCTTGTGAATTTCTTCTGCATCCTCACTAATGTCTTCACGTCCTTCTTCAAACAGCTATAATAACAACTGATTTAATCCCTCTTGTCTCATGAATGGAGGAAATGTATATTTTCGGGCTACCAAGCTATTCCATGATTAGATACAAAAACACAATTTTCCCCCCCCACACTGTGCTTGAAAAATCTATCCTCCAACAATGCAGCACCCTCTATCAGTACACTCATCTGCTCTTTGCAGTCTCATCAGCATATGCTATTTTCCAGAGAACAATGCAGAGTCTTTTGCAAGGACTCCCATGAGTGGTAGTATTTTTGGATGATATTCTCATCACTGGGTCAACCAAGACTGAACACTAGGCCAACCTGGAGGAAGTGCTAAGAAGGTTCATGGAAGCCGGCATACAGTTAAAGAAAGAAAAGTGCACATTTCAAGGATCAGAAATCACTTATCTAGATCACAGGGTGGACACCATGGGTTTACATCTGATAGAAGATAAAGTTCAGGCAAAAAAAGATGCACCATCACCATCCATTGTAATAGAATTCAAATCCTTCCTGAGTATGATCAACTACTATAGCCAACCCGTCAACTGTTTTGGCACCATTACACTCGCTGCTAAAAAAGAACCGCCGTTGGTCTTGGGGTGCACAGCAGGAAGAGGCCTTTGTGAAAGCAAAGAAATTGCTGCATCTGTCTTGTTTATCGGTAAGCTACGGCTCATCCAAAGAGCTGGTATTAACATATGATGCCTCTCCTTACGTTATAGGAGCTGTATTATCACATAAAATGGAAAATGAATCAGAGAGGCCCATTGGCTATATCTCGAGAATCTATTCTCAAGCCAAGAAGGGCTATTCTCAGTTAGATAAAGAAGGGTTATCAGTAGTATTCGGTGTGAAAAAGTTTCGCCAGTACCAACATGGAAGACATTTTACCATTGTGTCAGAGCCCAACATTGTAATCTTGCTGATGCCATTCCGCCAATGGCATCAGCAAGATTACAATATTGGGCTCTGACATTATCTGCATACAAGTATACTTTGATGTACTGCCCTGGCCTACACATTGCAAATGCAGATGTAATCTGTCGTCTCTTGTTACCAGACAGAATTGTAAATGCTCCAGTTCCACAAGAATTAGTGCTACTATTGAATTTCTCAAATTCTTCGCCTGTGTGTGCAAAACAAATTAGAAATTGCACTAACAGATCCAATATTTTCGAAAGTCAGAGACCTTGTTTTGCAAGGTCGCCTATATCTGAAGAACCGAGACCATTCCATGTCAGAAACACGGAATTAAGCTGTCAAGATGGAATTGCATTGTAGGGTTCAAGAGTTGTTGTACATCACAAGATAGATAGCCACTCTTGACAGAGCTCCACAGTGTTCATCTAGGCATATCAAAGATGAAAATGCTTGTGCGATGTTATGTATGGTGGTCAGGCATTGACAGTGATATTGAAAGCATGGTTAAGCACTGTCTCTACTGTCAGCAACAACAGAAGTTGCCTGTTTCAGCTACCCTGCATCCGTGGGAGTGGCCTGGTCGCCCTGGGTTCGACTACATATTGATCGTGTAGTACCATTCTTAGGTACCATGTTCTTGTTAATTGTAGATGCACATTCAAAATTGATGGGTGTACACGAAGGCAAAACGCCAATGTCGAACGCAACTATTGAGAAGCTACGTCACTGTTTCAGCATAAATGGCCTACCTGAAATTGTTGTTTCTGATAATGGTACAGCCTTTACCAGCACTGAGTTTCAGAAATTTATGGATCTGAATGGAATCTGACATATTAAAACAACTCCTCGGCATCCCTCAACGAATGGTCCAGCCGAGAAAGCAGTACAAACTTTTAGGTCTGGTATGGAAAAATTATTGGAAGACTCTGGAATTTCGACTTTCCCAGTTTCTCTTCAGTTATCGTACACTGCCACATTCGGCTACGGGTTCAACACCGGAGTTATTAATGAAACGCCATCGGCGTACACGCTTACACTTGGTGCTTCCGAATTTAGAGAGGAAGGTAGTGCAGGACCAGAGTAATTAGAAATTTAACCATGACATATACAGTAAAGCTCGTAGGTGTAGGTGACACGGTATACATGCAAAATTTCGGCAGTGGGCAGTGTTGGGCTCCGGCAGCCATTGTTTCCAAGTACAAGTGGGAGACAGAATCGTCCGTAAGCATGTAAATCACATCTGTGCCACAGAGGCATTCCAACAATTTACTGATCAATCTGTGATTAACGTTGAATCGTCGACTTCTGAGGTGTATGAATGACCAAGAACAGACATTCCAGATGTTTCAGAAGAATTGCCAAATCCTGAACAGCCTAATTCCGATGATGTGTCTCATAGTGCAGCTTCAGATCCTGTTCAGGAACCTCCAGCGGTAAAACTACATCACTCTAGCCCATATAAGAGGTTTGATTCATAGTCACCTGAAATTGTATATATGTTTGTTGGATTGTTTAAATGTTTTTCTGTAAAGAATAATTATAAAAATCTAAAGGGGGAGGAAATGTGGCAACTGGATGTATAGTCACTCCCTCCTGTCAATCACAGATCACATGACGTACTGCAGGGGCTCTGACGAGTGAGCTCTTTGCGCGGGCAATCCGCGGGGCGGGGCTTTTCCGATGAGAGATCTGGTCGAGGGAGCAAACACCAAAAACGTCTCTGTAATAAAGTTTAACTGTTTCTTGACGAAACCAGTCTGCTCCAGTCATCACACAGAACTTCAATGGATGTCAGATGAAAAAAAACAGACAGAACTAGTAAGTAACCATGAGTTCATTACCAGAGAGAGTCTCGGAAGTGGAAATGAACTGGTAATAAGTTAACATTGAAAAGCTCTGTAACAACAAAGACAGCCTGCAGAACTAAAAAGATGAGACAAATTCCAATTAGATCAGGAGAGCAAAAAACAGATTGTCCAAAATACGACTTGAGTTGACATGAAAGAAAAATCAATTCTGGCAAAGAGGATATTCTAGTGAAAGCAAACTGGAGAACAGGCTCTCTGAAGAGCGGCAAGTCTTACAACGAAGCAAAATTGGTTAGAGGAGGGAAAAAAAAATAGCCCACAAGATTGAAAACTTATCTACTTGACAATAAGCTTTTAAAGCTTGTAAGACCAACTTTGAAAAACAGCCAAGTGCAAATATATAATTCCTAGTTAACACCTACTTTTTGGTCAATCTTTTTTTAAATTGGTAGATGTTGCAGAACCACAATTCTGTCCACCATTCTTTAACCTTGTTTTTTTTTCCCAGTCATGGGATGTGGGTGTCGCTGGCTAGGCCAGCATTAATTGCCCTTGAGGTGGTGGTGATGAGCTGCCTTCTTGAACCTCTGCAACCATGTGGTGTAGGTGCACCCACAGTGCTGTTAGGGAGGGAGTCCGAAGATTTTGATCCAACGACAGTGAAGGAACGGCGATATATTTCCAAGTCAGGGTGTTGAGTGACTTGGACGGGAACTTCCAGGTGGTGGTGCTCCCATGTATCTGCTGTCCTTGTCCGTCTAGATGGTAAGGTGCTGTCTAAGGAGCCTCAGTGAGTTGCTGCAGTGCATCTTGTAGATGGTACACACTGCTGTTACTGTGCATCGGTGGTGGAGGGAGTGAATGTTTGTGGGTGGGGTGCCAATCAAGCAGCCTGCTTTGTCCTGGGTGGTGTCAAGTTTCTTGAGTGTTGTGGGAGCTGAACTCATCAAGGCAAGTGGAGAGTATTCCATCACACTCCTGACTTGTGCCTTGTAGACGGTGGACAGGCTTTGGGGTGTCAGGAGGTGAATTCTCTACAGGATTCCTAGCCTCTGACCTGCTCTTGTAGCCATAGTATTTATATGGCTAGTCCACTTCAGTTTTTGGTCAATGGTAACCCCCAAGATGTTGATAATAGGGTATTCAGTGATGGTAATGCCATTGAATGTCATGGGGGATGGTTAGATTTTCTCTTGTTGGAGATGGTCATTACCTGGCACAAAAGTAACTTGCCACTTGTCAGTCCAAGCCTGAATATTGTCCAGGTCTTGCTGCATTTGGACATGGACTGCTTCAGTATCTGAGTCGTCACGAATGGTGCTGAACATTGTACAATCATCAAACATCCCCACTTCTGACCTTATGATGGAAGGAAGGTCATTGATGAAGCAGCTGAAGATCGTTGGGCAGATGATGCTACCCTGAGGACTCCTGCAGAAATGTCCTGGAACTGAGATGATTGACCTCCAATAATCACAACCATCTTCCTTTGTGCTAAGTATGACTCCAACCAGCAGAGAGCTTTCCCCCTGATTCCCAACGACTCCAGTTTTGCTAGAGCTCCTTGACGCCACACTCGGTTAAATGCGGCCTTGATGTCAAGGGCAGTCACTCTCATCTCACCTCTCCTCTGAAGTTTAGCTCTTTTGTCCGTGTTTGAATCAAGGCTGCAATGTGGTCAGGAGCTAGGTGACCCTGGCAGAACCTAAACTGAGCGTCAGTGAATAGGTTATTGCTAAGCAAATGCCACTTGATAGCACTGTTGCCCTTCCATTACTTTACTGATGATGGAGAGTAAACTGTTGGGCAGTAACTAGCTGGATTGGAATTGTCCTGCTTTTTGTGTACAGGACATACCTGGGCAATCTTCCACAATGCTGGGTAGATGCCAGTGTTGCAGTTGTACTGGAACAGCTTGGCTAGATGCGCAGCAAGTTCTAGAGCTCAAGTCTTCAGTACTATTGCCAGAATGTTGTCAGGGCCCACAGCCTTTGCAATATCCAGTGCCTTGAGCCGTTTCTTGATTTCACGTGGAGTGAATTGAATTGGCTGAAGATTGGCATCTGTGATGCTGGGGACCTCTGGAGGAGGCTGAGATGGATCATCCACTTGGCACTTCTGGCTGAAGATTGTTGCGAATGCTTCAGCCTTATCTTTTGCACTGATGTGCTGGGCTCCCCCATCATTGAGGATGTGGATATTTGTGGAGCCGCCTCCTCCAGTGAATTGTTTAATTGTCCACCACCATTCATGACTGGATATGGTAGGACCGCAGAGTTTAAGTCTGACCTGCTTGTTGTGGAATCACTTAGCTCTGTCTATCACTTGCTGCTTATGCTGTTTGGCACACAAGCAGGTTGACATCTCATTTTTAGGCATGCCTGGTGCTGCTCCTGGTATACCCTCCTGCACTCTTCATTGAACCAGGGTTGATTCCCCTAGCTTGCTAGTAATGGTAGAGTGCAGGATATGCCAAGCCATGATGTTACAGATTGTTGAGTACAATTCTGCTGCTGCTGATGATCCACAGTGCTCATGGTTGGCCAGTCTTGAGTTGCTAGATCTATTCGAAATCTATCCCATTTAGCACGATGGTAGTATCATACAACACGATGGAGGGTATCCTCAATGTGAAGACGGGACTTCGTCTCCACAAGGACTCTGTGGTGGTCACTGCTACCAATATTGTCATGGACAGATGCACCTGCGGCAGGTAAGTTGGTGAGGGTGAGGTCAAGTATGTTTTTCCCTCTTGTTGGCTCCCTCACCACCTGTCACAGACCCAGTCTAGCAGCTATGTCCTTTATGTCTCGGCCAACTGGGTAAGTAGTGGTGCTACTGAGCCACTCTTGGTGATGGACATTGAAATCCCCCACCCAGAGTACATTATTGGTCAGTTAGGTGTAGCATTGGTATTGTGGGTTCCATATTCAAACTTGCTTTAGGCACCACTGTTTTCCACCAGCAACCAATAATAGTGGCAAGGAAAACCTAGACTGCCAAACATTCATCCACTTTGATTAAAATGCACTATACAACTGAATTGCTGAGTTGACATCATGTTGTTGGAAGAATTAGGGATGTATGCGATTTTTCAAATCACATTGACAGCACATGATGAGGAAGTTGGAAAAAAGGATCAGGCTAAATTACAAAAAATTCCCCTCTATTTTATGCACCACTATTTGCTGCAGGGTATGTTACCATAGAAATCTACAGTGCTGCAGTAAGACCCTGATTGCGTATGTGCAAAAAAAATGTCAACTGCCGAGGCTTGATGCAATTAACGAACATTAACAGATGGAATTCATATTAAATGGGCCACACAGCGTGTGAATGGTTTAGATCAGAGGAGAAAACTTGATTCAATTACAATAATGAAATGTTGTTTGATTTAGAGCAAATATTTTGGTTGATTTATGGTTTTTATTTTACAGATTTAGTCTTTCAGCTTCACTTCATGAGGTATTGTATCCATAAATAATCCTGAACATATCGTGGAAAGTGAGGAGTGAGGAGGAAGGTAGATCTAAGTGATGACTAATTATAGTTGTCAAGGCAACAAGCAGATGGGAAAATAACAGTACCAGTACAAGAAATAAATGCCCAATGATGTTCATAGCCTGTCTTTTACGTACATTTTAAGTCTTAAAAGACTGAGAAGCCAATACAACTAAAAAAATCTTTTATCTGTTATCTTTTCAGTAAGAGGAAAGCCATTTTAAATCAATTTTAAAGAAACTAACCTGGAAAAATCAACCTTGTGTTTAATTTTGATATAAGCTATAAGAAACAATATTGGGTCAACTCCCAAGTGAAACAGTGATTTACATGTACTTTCAATTTTAGTATACTGTATTTACTCTCCTCTACATTTGGGGGTCCAAACGCAGACTGTGTGACTGCTTTGTGGAATGCCTCCATTCATTCGGCAACCATGAACCTGAGCTTCCTGTTGCTTGCCATTTCAATTCTCCACCTAGCTCCCATTCTGACCTTTCCTTCCTTTGCCTGCAACACTGTTCCAATGAAGTTCAACGCAAGATCAAGGGACAGCACCTCATCTTCCAACTCAGCACTCTACAGCCTTCTAGACTCAACATGGAGTTCAATAATTTTAGATCATAACCTCTATTTCCATCTTGTCCTAGGTTTATTTTTGCTGCTTTGGTCTGGTCTCATTTCTTTCTTTATCCCTCCATGTTGCATTTGGATGGTTACTACGTAGCCATTCACACCTCATTTGCACACATCTTTTGTTTTTTCACTGTGCTCACTACCACCCTCTGACTTTTGTACCCCGAAACCTTTTGTCATTTCATCTCTCCGGTGCTCCACCCTTCCCTTTTGTTCTTCCTGCCCCATCTCACCCCTCCCGCTGGCTCAAAACCTATTACATTTCTATCTTTCCTCAGTTCCGATGAAGGGCCCAAGGCCATAGGTCTTCAACCTGAAATGGTTACTCTGTTTCTCTCCACAGATGCTGCTTACCCTGCTGAGCATTTTTTTTAGCATTTTCTGCTTTTATTTCAGATTTCAGCATCTGCAATATTTTACTTTTGTAAAAGAGGCAAGTTTGCCATCTTGAAACCTGAGCACAGAGCTGCTGCTATACATTTCCACAGCTCCTTTTAATCCAAACCCTGTTATTCTGGAGGAAAATTATACAGGCACAGATACAACAGATAATGCTTTAAGGGAGTGCAACAATGGTTCACAAATCTGGTTCCTGGGATGAAGGGATTTTCTATAAGGAGAGGTTGAGCATTCTAGACCTTTATTCCCTAGAGTTTGAAAGAATGAGAGCTGGCCACATTAAAACAAACTTCTTAAGGAGCTTTGCAGGGTAGATGCTGGGAGGATGTTTCTCCAGATTGTGGAGTCTAGAACTAGGGTCAGAGTCTCAGAATAGGGCATGAGATAAGGAATTTGTGAACTTTTGGAATTCTCTACCCCAGAAAGGTGCCAATGAGTATATTCAAGTTAGAGATAGATAAATTTTTCGATACAATGGAAATTGCGGGGTATTTGGATAGTGCAGGAAGTTATAGCTGAGGTAGAAGGTCAGTCATGATCTTACTGGATGTCGGAGCGAGCTCCCAGAGTCGAATGTACCATGATCCCCACAGACAGCAGTAACTTTTAAAAAGAAATATAAACTTCCAGTGAATGGCTCAAAGGATCACATGACAAAATTTCAAGTTTTAAGACTTCTAATGTAACACACAAATTAAAAGCAACATTGACTAAACACAATTTCAGTAAGCAAGTTATATGCAAAGCTACAGATAAGATCAAAACAAAAAGCTAAAAGTTACTGCGGATGCTGGAAATCCAAAACAAAAACAGAATTACCTGGAAAAACTCAGCAGGTCTGGCAGCATCGGCGGAGAAGAAATCAGTTAACGTTTCGAGCCTTCATGGCCCTTCGGCAGAACTGAAGCATAGTTAGGAGAAGGGAGAAATAGGAAGAAATAGAAATTTCTCCCTTCTCCTAACTATGCTTCAGTTCTGCCGAAGGGCCATGAAGGCTCGAAACGTTAACTGATTTCTTCTCCGCCGATGCTGCCAGACCTGCTGAGTTTTTCCAGGTAATTCTGTTTTTGTTACAGATAAGATCCCCCATTTAACATTTAAAACAACCAAAAATCTCCCTCCACTGTTATACGTAACACTGTCTCTTAAGAGGGCCCTTCATTCTCCAATGATCTCCTTTTCCACTCAGATAACTACTAACCCCTGCAATTAATTTCATGATGTGGGCTGTCCTGGAGATCGCTCCCTCTAGCCAAAGCTAGGTGAATCTTCCAGCTTCATTTAAAGCCTGGCGACCTTGGTCACGATTCAAGTGCGAACTCCCACTCATATTCTTGCATGGTGAACCCTACAGGCTTGCTACCTCCATCTCTCTCTTATCCTTGCAGACTGACTCTGAGGTTATGGACTCTGCCCCTCTCAAAGCCCATCTCTATGGCAACATGAATCGCATGAGCTTTGTATCCAGGTAGAAATGCTAATTAGTTACCCGTTGGACCCCCAACTCTATTCTATCTTGGAATTAAAAAGCCAGTTTGAAGTATAACCATTTACAAAAATGTGACATTCCTAACACCTCCCTGGGACTTGGAGACTGACAGTCTATCCACTGTCTCCACAGCTGCTCGAGTCATTGTTTACAGGTGTGAATATCTTGCACCTCCTTTCCAGTAAAACAACCAAGCCACTCAAGTTTACCATCAGGCAGAACTCAGAACAAGTCACATGACCCCCTTCATTCCACCGTTTTACCCTAAATTAATGTGACAGTCCCAAAACATAACCTTATTAACCTCATATTTGTAACAAATGGCCTCCTCCTACTCCTATTTACTTATGTTCCTATGTTCTAAAGTTTGCATAATTTAAGCAATTTCATTTAAAAATACAGACTTGTAAATATTACATGAACTCATATAAGACTTTATTAAATAAAACAACCAGCTATATTTTTGCAGGATGCCTCCTGTTAATGCCAAGTTTTGCACAGCATGCCCAGGTGTATATTTCTTCAGGACAACAATCTCAATTCAAACAACAAATACACAATCAATACATTAAATACAGTAAATACAGTATGTCGCTATGCACAGACACTCACTGCACTTTATTATAATACAAAATAATTTTAAAGATACATTTAGACTGCAGCTACCACATAGTTTATATTATGTGGTCCCTGCTTGTCTGGAATTTTTACTGCCCTGTTTCCCAGAAAAGTTCAAGCAGATCTGGATCACTTGCAGTGACAGATTAAACTCCCAGCAATGCCACAGCAGATCCGAAAATATTTACTATTTAAAGTTGCGTTTAAGGTTCTGAAGAATAAGGAGTGCTTGCCAGTGAACATCAGATGTGACATGCATAGACTTACAAAAGCAAAATACTCTGGATGCTGGAAACCTGAAATAAAAGCAGAAAATGCTGGAAATACGCAGCAGAATGTGGAGAGAGAAAGATGATTGAATTTAATGGCTGCAGCAGTGGCCTTGTCCAGTGGCAACCCACCATCATGGCCATTTTTGGAAACCCCCTAATACGGGTTTTCCTACCTTTAAAGGCAAAAGGCCCACCTCCAACAGCTGCCAGCCAATTGAAGAAATTATGTTTCTCATCGCTGCTTTTATCCTGCATCTTTGGATTCAGCATGCCTGTGCCTGTAAGGCAGCTGCCACCATCTACATTTCTGAACTTCCTTCTGACTGGCAGCCCGTTCACACAACCATTGCTCTTCTTGATGTACAGTAGTTGAATCATTGCACCTTGAACCTTCATGCTTCATATAAAGGACAGTAGAATCTAATGGATTTCAATTCTTTAAAAGATGCAGTTTATTGAAGCTTCTGAAATCAATGAACAGCTACCAATTTTTACTTTCCATATCTCCACACCTCAACTTTCTTCACCTAGTGAAATCCTTGGCCTCACCATATATTTTGATCGTATATGGAACTTGCGCATCTTTTCCAAAGACGACTTTGGAAAGAAGCTACTTCTTCCTGTGCAAACATTTTTCCCTCTCAATAACTCAATAAAGTTTAAGACTTAAATACAGTTCCAACATCTGGAGAACCTCTTGCAACACCTTTTTTGCAATCGTGGACAGGACACAAGCAAGGGTCATTGATTGACAATCCTGGTCGTTCTGTAACTACCTATTTTTTTCTTGTTCCAATTTTAGAATTTACTTATGGACACCACTTCTGTAATCTTTGCTTTTTCTCTCCCACCGCACCCCTCCACCCAACCCACCACAACCTGCAAATATACAGTCCTGCATGACCTTCACCGACTCCTGAAATTGACATTTGTCAAGCTGATCCTAACACCAACTCCCTATTGAGACCTCAAAACTACAGAACCCCTCAACTTCCTCAATATTCTTTTTCCTCCTACAAGCCACAGGCTTTTGAAATCCATATTTGGTTCCATCTCATCTGAATGCATAAACAATTCCTACACTTCAGAGTAAATGCTTTCAAATCTTTCAATGTTGTAACGACCGGTCCCTGGGCGAGGTCCCCAATTTGTTATGGTCCTGGACGAGATACCCCAAATTTTTAGCATCCCGAACGAGACCCCTGCAACCATAGGGGATTAGAGCTGCATTGCATCTCTCCCTTTCAAGTGTCTCTGTCTGAAGTCGACCGTGACACGTTCTAGGTGTTACATTCCATGTTCTCTGGACTAGTCGGTCAAATGTAATCCACATAGGAATTTTCCAGCAAGTGGTTGCTTTACAAACAAAAGCTGGCTGAGAATATATGTATTTTTAAAAAAAACATATCTTCCTTTAAAGGTTCAATATGCCTGTAAGTAATTTGGGCTACGATTGCTGTCATGACACATCCCCACATGACGAATGACACACACACACACATCCCAAGCCTTGGCCAATATTTTCTTTTCAGTTTTAACTGGGTCTGTAAGTTCTGGACAGGGCGCCTGCAATCACATTTGATTTCCCAGCAATGTGGGTGATTTTTAGGTGGTACGGTTGGAGAAAAAAAACTCCAACGCAATAAACTAACATTCTGTATCTTAAACTTTTCCACAAAGGTTAACGTGTTGTGGTAAGTATAGACTGTGGTCTCTCTGTATCCATTTCGGACATATATCTCAGCGTTTGAGAGCCAGTAATAAATCGAGGGTTTCCTTCTCTACCGTGGGGTACTGTTTCTGAAGCTTGTTTAGTTTTTTGGAGAAGTACCCGATTAGTGTCTCTATCCCTGCTTCATTTTCCTGGAGGAGGAAAGCCCCTAACCCCGATGTCAGTCGCATCAATGGCTACTTTAAATGCTACGTTAAAGTTCGGAGCTGCAAGCACAGACTCACCTATCAAAATGGCTTTCAGCTTTTCAAAAGCTGTCTGGCATTTCTCAGTTGTCTTTGCTTTTTTCTGTCAGCAGGGTGCTACTGTGCTGAGGTTTGGGACGAACTTGAGGTAGAACCCACAAATCTCCAAGAACCTCATGATTTCCCCTTTTGTTGTGGGAATGGGGAACTGGGCTGCTGCTTGTACCTTTGCAGCCCTGGGCAGTCCTTGCCCTTGATCCGCTATGTGTCCTAGATAGGTCACCTGAGCCTTGGCGAACTCGCTCTTTGAGATTGACCACTAGGTCAGCTGACTAGTTTCTGGAAGAGGGCTTCCAGTTGTTCTAAGTGAGTTTCCCAGGTGTCGCTGAACACTAGGTCGTCGTCTAGGTACACTACATAAATGGATACACCCGCCACTACCTGGTTCATCAGCCTCTGAAAGGTGGCTGGGGCATTTTGGAGTCCAAATGGCATTGGTATCGTGGAGCCTTCCAGTTTGGGCATGAGCACAATTGGGGAGCTCCAGCTACTAGGCTCTATTAGTTGGTGCTCCAGCAAGTAGTTAATCTCCTCCTGAACCTGGGATAGCTTTTCTGGGCTAGGCTGGGATAGGGATGTTGTCTTACGGAAGGGGCCTCTCCCACATCTACATGTGCAGCTAGTGTTGTGCAGGCTGGCTTGTCTCCGCATAAGCCTTTAAATGCAGTGAGCAGCCTCGTCAAGTCCGCTCGCTGCTTTGTGCTTATGTAGGTCAATAAGGAGTCTAAGTTCACTACTATCTCTGTCAGTTAGCTGGGTAGTAGGGGTTCAACGTGGGCCTCACCACATCTCCCTCTAATTCATCCCCACTGCCACCCTCATCCTCTAGGTCACTGGCAATGGGACATTCTGTTACCTGTTTGTCCCCTTCTTGGCTGTGATATTGCTTTATCATGTTGACAAGAAACAGCTGTTGCTTTTTCCCCCAATCTGGGGTCTCAATTAGATAGTTTACTTCCCAGAGCTTCTTTGCTACTCTGTACGGGCCACTGAGCCAGGCTTTTAAGGGTTCACCTGGTATTGGTAGGAGCATTAACAGTCTCTTAGCTGAAAGGTCCGGACCCTGGCATGCTTGTCTGCCTGTTTTTTCATAGCTGTCTGGGAGATTGTCAAGTGTCCTCAGACCACATCACGGGCTCTCATGAGTCGCTCCCTGAACACCTTTATGTAGTCTAACATGGAGGCCTCATCCTTCTGTTCCCAGGTGATTAGTTTGAGAGGCCCTCGCACTTGGTGCCCATAAAATAATTCAAACGGAGTAAAACTGGTAGACTCATTGGGTGAGGCCCTGGTAGTGAACTGAAGAAAACCTAGTACTTTATTCCAGTCAGTGTGCCCTGATCACTGTTTTTAGGGTCTGGTGGTGCCACTCTAGCACCCCCTGCGACTGCGGGTGATACGCTGAACACTTCAGCTGGGTCACACCCAGGTTACCCATGACTTCCTGGAATATTCAGGACATGAAAACGAGCCCTGATCCGACTGGATCTCAGTCAGCAGACCATACCTGGTAAAGAATTGGGTCAATTCCCTCATCACTATTTTGTCAAAGGTTCTGCAAAACCTTACTACATCCTGGTGGAGGTGTGGCCAGTGAAAATGCTCGCTCCTGCGGGCTTGGGTTTTGCATATAACGACACGCCCAGCCATTGGAATTTCATATCTCGGCAGCACCACTGCTTGGTGGATCACTGTCCACTCCTCATTTGCAGGTCTGTGAGGGGGTCTCCATTTCCACATCAGAAGCTCATTTTTAATGTAGTAGCATTCAGGGATTGCTTCTGCCTCAACTTCATTGCGTGCAGTCTGAGCTAATGTTTTTAACAGTGGGTCAGCTTGCTGGCCGCTACCAAGGAAAATATATTTATTACCTCCTTAGTCTTCTAGACTCCTGAAAAAGGTTTCCGATAACCAGACCATAGGGTCTTCTATCTGCAGTGCCACTTCAGCCTCCACTGATGGAACATCTCTAGCCATAGGCTGTGTTATCACACCGTCAGGGAAAATGCCAAATACATTATTCTGCAGCTGTTCTGTTCCCTGACCTCAGTGGGCTTCTCTGAGGCCACTGGTGATGCTATTACCTCTGATCCCGCCAGGTCATTGCCAAAGAGCAGGTTGAATCTATCCACAGGAAAACGGGGGACTCCCAGTCACTGTTCCTGACACAAGGTTGCACTCCTGATGCACCCGATATAAGGGGGTGAGCATATACCCTCCTTCAACCCCTTTACCAACACCTTGGCACTTACTGCACTCTCTGGTAAGAAGGTTAGGGCTTTTCCCAGTAGTAGAGTTTGGCCGGCCCCTGTATCCCTCAATATCACAACAGGCTTACTCGCCTCACCCTGGGGAAATGTGGCCACCCTTCCTTTGGATACAATATACCTGTAACGCTTAGGGATTTGTTTAAACTCATCCGAACTCAAGAGAACATCTATGGGGATTTGTAGCAACAGTCAGAGCCATGGCCTGGTCTGCTACGCTCTCTGACTGACTCCCATTCTCTGCACGGGGTGTATGTGCCCCTGGTTTTTCACGTAACCTCCAACAGGTGGCCTGGAGGTGCCCTACATTTTGGCAGTTAAAACACACAGGCTTTTTGGCCTCACCTTTCATCTCAGCACCATCCTTTCTGTCCTGAGGAGGGCCCCCAGCATTTCCTCCTCTCCCATGCTCAGTTTTTTTTTTATTCATTCATGGGATGTGGGCATTGTTGGCTAGGTCAGCATTTATTACCCAACCCTAATTGCCCTTGTTTAGAGGACATTTAAGAGCCAACCACATTGCCGTGGGTCTGGAGTCACACTAGGTCAGGCCAGGTAAGGACAGCAGATTTCCTTCCCTAAAGGGCATTAGAGAATCTGAGCCCAAGGTTTGAACCTGGGTCTCTGGATTACTAGTCCAGCGACAATACCACTACACCATTGCCTCCCCTATTACTCTCTCCGCCTCTATCCTTTCTACTTGGCTGGGGAGTGACTAGGGCAGGGTCTATTCTGGGACAAGGGTTTGTGGATCAGCTCATAACCAGCAGCCAATGTGGCTGCCTGCCTGGCCTCTGTTGCTCTAGATGTGTTCTTATTGGGAGGGGTATGTAGTTCTTAAATTCCTCCAGGAGAATTATTTCACAAAGGCTTTTGTAAGTGACTTCTGCTTTGGGTGTGGGCACTTAAAACAAGTTGCTTAAGCCTTTCAAATACCAGGTACATCTGGTCAGGCCGTTTCCCGAGAGTATGGGATTTTTGACGGTACGCCTCCGGCACTAACTGGTACACACCTAATATAGGCCTTTTTGCTCCCTCAGTCAGTGGCACTTTCTTCAAGCAAGAGGGAGGAAACCTCGTGAGCTTTCCCTGAAAGCGTACTCTGCAGTAGTAGGGACTAACGTTGGACTGGCCACTTTAACTGCTGTGCTAACCGCTCGAAAGATATAAAAAAGGCTTCCAACTCTGCTTCATCAAACTTGGAGATTAAATGAGAAAACTGGGTTGCCTCAGCCCTTAAGTCTGAGCTCGTGACATCTTCAAGGGACACAGTAGGATTCCTGCCCCACAACTCGAACTGTTTTAGTTTAAACTCCCTTTCCCTCCCTCTGTTCTGAAATTCTCTCTTCTCTCCATGCCCTTTGTCCTCTTTCCCTTTCCTCTTTCTCTCTTTGTCTTTTCCTTGCCTTTTCTCTTTCCTGAAATTCTAATTTCCGGCTGCTCGAATTTCAATCTCTCTCCCGCTACTCTCTGTTTCATCGTCCTCAATTTTCACCTATAGACTGTTGACAAACCCTTTTGAAATTTCGGGTTTTCTGGCTTTCAGGTGAAATTCTAATTCTAAATGCCTCGCTAACTCAACTGTTCGAAAGGCAGAGCCATCAAACTTTCATAACTAACGTCCCTTCCGTCTTTAAAAACGCTGGCATCAAATGTGGAGATTTCTACACTTTAGTAGTACAGACTCAAGAAAGCCTTTTTGTAGTTTTTAAAATTGGTTTCATAGGAACAATTTAGTTTTCCCACCCAAATTATTTTGTTTCGTCTGTGGAAACTATTCTGGCACCGAGCCCCCAATTTGTTACGATCGGTCCCCAAGCGAAGTCCCCCAATTTATAATGATCCCAGACAAGATATCCCAAATTGTTAAATTCCCGAATGGGACCCCCAATTTCATTATGCTCCCTGGTGAGGAGGAATGAGCTGGCTCCCCTTCTTTATTCAACCCCCTTGGTGGGTCACAATAAGGTTTAATTTAAAAGGGATCCCTTCCCCCGTGGATGCCTTTTCCTAGTCCAAATGCATTTATGTTTTAGAAGGAGCCAATTTAACAAGGCTTTAAGTTAAAGAAAGAGAGAGCTTATTAGTTACTAAAAAACCTGAGAAAAAAATAATCAAAAAGCAACACACATTAACACAGATTAGAAATGGGAAGCTGAGTCCAAAAATATAAGTTAAAACAGATATCTGAATCAGCCTTTGGCTTGTCCATGAGGAGATGATGACAAAACGTTGCAACTGTTAAGTTGGGTGATTCTGGTGAAGCTGACTTTGGCAGTAGAGCAGTTGGTTTGGAGACACTTGGTTCTGCAGGTTAGCTGAAGAGCTGTGCTACTTCCTTCTTGACTGTGGTTTTCCTGACTTGTGAGTTGCCTCCAACAACAAAGACATTTTTTACCTGCAGGGATGCCTAGTTGATGTTCTTCAGCTGTGACCTTCACAGCACACACTAGCACACCTCAACTAGCACACACAGACCAGGTTTGAAGCTGGCATTTTAATCCCTTTTCTTGTGTAATCCTGGAAGGGAAAAACAAACATGTCTTCCACCCAGAATCTGCTTTCTTTCAACTCAGGCCATTTCCACATTCTGAGATACAGCTTAACAGGAGATAGTTCCTACTGAAATGGTAATCAGTCTCCATTGTCTCTACATAGAGTTCAGCCTTTTGCATTGCATCTCTCCCTTTCAAGTGTCTCTGTCTGACGTAGGCTTTGGCAACTTTTAGGTGCAACATTCCATGTTCTCTGGACTGGAGGTCAAGTGTAATCCACATAGGAATTTTCCAGAAAATGACTGCTTTACAAACAAAAGCTGGCTGAGAACGTATGTCTTTTTAAATATCTTCCTTTAAAAGATCAATGCGCCAGTGTGTAATTTGGGCTGTGATCTGCTGTCATGACAACGTGCAGGAAAAATGCTCAAAAATGTTTTAATATTTCTGCATTCATCTTGGACTTTTGCTCTCTTTTCAACCCTGACTGTGTCAGTGAAGGGCCAAAGCCCACGTGTTAAGTTTTCTCAATATTAAAAGAAAATCTGTACGAGTGAAATTGCCTCAAACGGGTAGCCTCAGTTCATTTTGTTCTGCTCTGTATCACTGACAGTAAAGCTGCCCACATTTCACCTTTTGTTTTAAAGAATCTAAATTACCCCAGATTGCAAAGAATTAACTTTTCTCTTAGCAGTTCTCAATCAGAAGATGACCTCAGTATCTTCAAGCATGCATCACACACATCGAGCCAATTGCAATCTTCTCCCTATGATGCTACACAAAAGTTGCTGTTCCTCATTAACTTTCCAGGCTCTCTCAGGGATGTGTGAAAATAAGAAATAGGAGTAGGCCATTCAGCCCTTTAATTCTGCTCTGACATTTAATAAGATCATGGCTGATCTTCTATTACAGGGGTGTCCAGCCTTTTCATGAGGGGCCACAGCTCAATTTTTTTCCCTCACTCACTGGGCTAGTGAAGAAACTTTGAAAAGACATTAGAAATTTATCTTGCTATTATCAAAAAACAAAAAAAGTGCATTTTTAAGATCAAGCTTCTAAGAAGACGACTAATTTATTAGCTTACTTTTTCATCACTATATTGAACACTGATTTAGAGATATCTGGCATTGTAGCTGCTACATTAGGTGGCAGGTGATTGCTAAATGGTCTGACACTGCTAGAACAATTGCCCATCACACATCTGAATCACCTTTTATTTACCTGTCCAAACACAACCCAGCATGATGGCTTTCAATGGACAAACCAGATCAACTCCTCCCCAAAATACATGCTGAGACTCCGGAATCCCCTTCCTAAACCTCTCTCCTCTTTTAAGACAGCATATCCAAGTATTGATCAGGAAAAAAAAACAAATGGTCACAGGAACCCAATTGATGGTAAATTTCACAATATAAATGCGTTGAAACAGTTCTCTGTTAATAAGAACAGTGACTTTTCCAAATCCTTTCCATAGCATTAGTTAATTTTTGCATCATATATTCAGGTTTCAAAGGTGTGCAAAACAGACTATATTATTCTGCCACAGAGGAAATTTAGACATTGGGTGCAACAAAAAGAACAAACAACCAGATATCATCTAAGTGTGTTTTTTAAACCAACATCATAAGAACATAAGAACTAGGAGTAGGAGTAGGCAAGTCAGCCCCTCGAGCCTGTCCCGCCATTCAATACGATCATGGCTGATCTCATTTCGGCCTCAACTCCAATTTCCCACCCTCTCCCCATAACCTTTCAACCTGTTACTAATTAAAAATCTGTCTATCTCCTCCTTAAATTTATTCAGCGTCCCAGCATCCACTGCACTCTGAGGTAATGAATTCCACAGATTCACGACCCTTTGAGAAAAGTAATTCCTCCTCATCTCTGATTTAAATCTACCACCCCTTAGCCTAAAACTATGGCCTCTCGTTCTAGAATGCCCCACAAGGGGAAACATCTGCTCCACGTCTATTTTGTCTATCCCCTTCAGCATCTTATATACCTCAATTAGATCTCCTCTCATCCTTTTAATCTCTAGCGAGTATAGGCCTAACATCAGTAAAATCTCATCATTGCTGTCATATTTTGTGCTATAGGGCACACATATTTTATGAAAATAATTTATTACTCCATATATTCCCAAGGCAGAACAGAAAATGCTTCCTTGAAGGCTCAAAGCCAAAGGCACTGCAACATGCAGAGCCAACCTACAAAGATCAGGAAGATCCCACGTTCAAATGCTGTCTAGATGACCTTGGCTCGGCTGGAAACAAGCATGCTATAACTGGCCTCATCACTCCTGACTTAGTGAAGTGAAAGAAGAAATTATTCTGCTATTGATCACTAATCAGTGATCCTTGCTGGAAAGTGCATGGCAGAGGATATGATTGGACTTAGCTGCGAGATTCCCGATGGCTGAATACAACGCCACCATTCACTACTTATATGCAAAATGATAGAGGATACGATCAACCACCTGACTATTCTAACTCCCCTCAAACAGGCAGCCTTGCCCCCTGCCCCCGGCAGGCAGTGGCTCCCCCACAGCCTCTCTTGCCCCCGCCCTCACCCAACTCCCAATAGGCATCCTCTCCTTTCGCTGTGCAGACTCACCAAAGCTGAGCACTGCTACTCAACTTCCCACTGCTCACTAGTGAGCCTATCAGCAGCAAATGCAGGAGAGAACCCAGTCTGTGATTGGAAGAGCAGCTCCTTGCAGAATCTGTCGCTTCCACTTTGTTGTATTTTGAACAGTAGTTTGCTGGCTTGATAGAAACTCTTAGCGAGCCAGACTCAGGCCCCTGGACTGTATGTTAGATAACCTTCGCCTATCACAACTCCATGTTCCTGCTCTATTTCCATATCATTCAATTTCCTTAGTATCTAAAAATCTATCAATCCCTGTCTTCAAATACTCAATGACTAAGCATCCACAGCTTTTCGTGGTAGAGATTTCCAAAGATTCACAACTGAGTGTGAAAAATTTCTCATCTCAGCCTTGAAATTCGGCCCCTTACTCAGATTGTGACCCCTAGTTTTAGATTCCCCAGAGAGGGGAAACATCCTCCCAGCATCTACAATGTCAAGCCGCTTAAGAATTTTATATGTTTCAATTAGGTCACGTCTCATTCTTCCAAACTTTAGGGAATATAGGTAAAAGCAAAATACTGCAGATGCTGTAAATCTGAAAAAAAAACAGAAAATGCTGGAAAAACTCAGCAGGTCTAACAGCATCTGTGGAGAGAAAAGAAACAGAGTTAACATTGAATCCTTATGACTAGTCCCAGCTCTGAAGAAGAGTCATAAGGACGCGAAACGTTAACTCTGTTTTTTTCTCTCTCCACAGATTCTGTTAGACCTGCTGAGTTTTTCCAGCATTTTCTGTTTTTGTTCTGGGGAAACATAGGCCTAGTTTACTCATTCTCTTGTCTTAGCACAACCCCTCATCGCACGATCAGTCTCCAAAACATTTGCTGCACTCCTCCAAAAGCAAGTAAATCCTTCATAGGAAAGGAAAGGAAAACAATGCACAAAAAAATATCAGGAGTGAGATGTGTAAGGCCCCAAATACGTAACAGGGAGGCTTTTCTGAAATGGTTTTCTAAGGGACCTTAACTAACACTTCCTAATAATCTCTAGCAATGTCAGTAAATGTTCGATTTCAGTTCACTACAAACTGAGTCAGTATAATTGAAAATTGATCAACGGGGAACTAAAAGACCCAATTCAGGCCTTTGTAATTAATATTAAAGTACCAGCCGATTCAAAAACTGTACATGACACGGATGTTTAATAGAAACAGGAATTCTCAGATACACTCGACATAAATGCATTCTTACATTTGCATTTTACCCCAACAGATCAGAACCTGCACACAATTTTTATCCATTTCTTTGTTTTGTTTCAAAAACAATAGCAACTTTTAAATTCAGCTGCTAAACACAGATAAATAGGACCTATGTAGAACTGCAAGGGTGAGTGGCA
The DNA here is from genome assembly GCF_964194155.1 of Cetorhinus maximus. Lineage (NCBI taxonomy): Eukaryota > Metazoa > Chordata > Chondrichthyes > Lamniformes > Cetorhinidae > Cetorhinus > Cetorhinus maximus. Next base: position 101,579,332 of record NC_135893.1, read on the forward strand.
GAAACCTCCAGGCTAACATGTGTGTGTACAGATATTATCCGACAAAATATGGAACAGATCCTGTTCAGCATTCTTCACCATCTGTAAGGGATTAGGACAGACGGCTGCACATATTATCTTTGCATAACATGTTGGATTTATTTGCAATCAAATCATTACATTCGCTCACAAAAGCTGGTGTTTAAACACCTCCAGCAAATCCCATTACGTAGAGACATTTTTAACACCTCAACTAGCATTATTGTCTCAATTCCCATTTGTGTGGCTTTTCATAAATGCTTATTGTTTTAAAATGGCATGACCGTCAATAACAACTGCATAGCATGTGGCAGGAACTTAGTCTGCTCATCACCTGCTGGCAAGGCCTAATTCTGTTAAAGAAACTGGAAAGAGTGTGTAGAGGCTTTATGAAGTTACATTAGTCTACATAAATAGCGTTACTTTTTAGTAGGAAGATGTGAGGTTTTTTTAAACTGATTTGAACACTAATCAAGCAAATCCAGAGCACTGAAATGAGCCAACCTTTCTTTCCAAAGTGAAAGACAACAATCTAACTCCAAGGCACAAATTTTTGAATTATATTTCTCTCTTTAACCGCTGTTCTTTTTCTGCACATGTAAAGCTAATTGACGCTTCCCACATTTCGCCTTGGTATGAGAATGAGAGAAGGATGAGAAAAGAAAGAAGATTTTATGTTGCACATCAAAGATACACAGCTTGTTCAAACAAACTCAGGGAACACAAGAGTGTTTGTCTCATTATCAAAAGGTTAAACAGAAGTATTTTGCATTCAAATTCAATATGGAGGGTGTTCAGAGAAAACAAACCATAATAAATGAACAATAAAAACAAAAAATGCCGAAAATATTCGGCAGGTCAGGCAGCATCTGTGCAGAGAAAAACAGTTAACGTTTCAGGTCGATGACCTTTCATCAGAACTGAAGAAAAATTGAAATGTAAGAGTTTTTAAGCCAGTAGAAGTGGGGGAGGGGGCAGGAAGGACAAAAGGGAATAAGGAAAAAAAAAGCTGGGAAAGCTCAGCAGGTCAGAAACAGTTAACTATTCTGATGAAAGGTTATCGACCTATTAACTCTGTTTCTCTCTCTCCACAGATGCTGCCAGGCCTGCTGAGTTTTCCCAGCTTTTTTTGGTCTTATTTCAGATTTCCTCTCTTTGGAAAGGAAGGTCAGCTCACGTCAGCGTTCTGCGTTTGCTTTATTTGTGCACGGTGTCCCCTGCCAACACAGGATGGCCAAGCAAAAGGGCCACCGACACCTGCCAGGGCATGCGCAGAATCCAATGACGTCCATTTGCAGGAGACACAAATCCACCCTCAAACAGTAACAGCTTTTCTTTCAGCAGTCTTCAAACTATTAATAATGGGTCTTATTTCATTGCCCATGTATCTCCAAAATGATTTATGCAACAAAAAAAAACGTAACCAGGGTAGACCATGCCTCCGAACGAATTAAATGGCTGGTCTGAAATTTCAAGCAATTGCACGCTTCCTGAGCCCGGCAGTCACTCGGAGCATGGCCGTTTCCCTGTCTGTCTCTTCTGCTTTCTCTCTCTCCCCAGCCATTTCTTTCCATGTTTCATCTTTTAATAAATTTCTAAAAGGACACACCAATGAGGTGTGTCATTTCAATTGGGGGTTGCGGTGAGGATGGGCAGATGGAGCAGGTTCCATTTTCCACTTGCTCTTTCTAGCCTTGTCCAAGAGGCTTGGGGTGAGCTGCGGATGGAGGGGATTGTTAAAAATGTTAACTTGAAGCTGCTGGCGCTGTAATATTTACAATTCCAGGGCCAGTGATGACCGTGCTTGCGCCTGCTGCACAATGGCCCCTATAAAGATGGCAGCAGTGCATACAATTGCGCACGAGCAGTATTGGCAGCAAACACAGCCTTATTAATGACAGCACATTTTCAAATCAGTTAAAAACTGCACATCTTCCTACTAAAAAGGTCTGTGATTGAGTGGAGGGGGCAGGGGATATTAGCTGACAAAAAGATTTCATGATGCAAAAGCCAAAGAGAGTGAGAATGGGCAAAGTAACAAAGGCTATGCCTAGATAAGGCATGAATGGCTATATAGCAGCCATATCAATGCAACATGAAGGACAAAGAACCAAGCCAGCAATAAAAAAATAACAAAATACACAAAGAACAAAATGGAGTTACAGGTTATGATCTAAAGTTGTTGAACTCAATATTGAGTCCAGAAGGCTTTAGAGTGCTAAGATGAAAGATGAGGTGGTGTTCCTTGAGCTGGTGTTGATTGTCATTGGAACACTACACAGGCCATGGACAGAAAGGTCAGAGTGACAGCAAAGTGGAGAATTAAAATGACAAGCAACTGGAACCTTGGGGTTGCACTTGCACACTGAACTGAGGTGTTCTGAAAAGCAGATACCCAGTCTAAGTTTGGTCTCCCCAACATAGAGGAGACCACAACAAAAATAAAAATACCTGGAAAAACTCAGCAGGTCTGACAGCATCTGCGGAGAGGAACACAGTAAACGTTTCAAGTCCGTATGACTCTTCAATAGAACCATGTCGCGAGAGGTGAATACAGTATACTAAACTGAAGCAAGCACAAGTAAATCGCTGCCGAGCGTTTTGGGCCTTGCATGGTGAGAAGCGAGTTGGTGAAAAGACATGTGTTTCATCTCCTGTGCTTGCACAGAAAGGTGCTGTAGGGGAGGGATGGGGTGTTAGGGGCAACTGAGGAGTGGACCAGAGTGTCGCTAAGGGAACAGTCCCTTCGGAATGCTGCAAGGGGAGCACAGTGGATGACGTGTTCTGTTTGGTGGTTGCATCACGATGGAGCTGGCAAAAAAATGGCAGAGGATGCTCTGTTGAATACAGAGGCTGGTGGGGTGAAAGATGAGAACAAAGGGAACACTATCATGGTACTGGGGGAGAGGGGAAGGGGTGAGAGCAGAAGTGCGCAAAATGGAACAGACATGGTGGACGGCCCTATCAACCACGTTGGGTGGGAACCCTCTGTTGAGGAGAAAGGGAAACATATCGAAAGCGCTGGTGTGGATGGTTACATCATCAGAACAGATGCGACAGTGATGGGGAAACCGGGGGAACGTAATGGAGTCCTTACCGGAAGCAGGGTGCAAGGAAGTGCAGCTGAGGTAGCTGTGGGAGTCCATGGGCTTGTACTGAATATTAGTTGATAGCCCATCTCCATAAATGGAGACAGAGAAGTCAAGAATGGGACAGGAAGAGTCAGAGGTGGACCAGATGAAGGCAAGAGAAGGGTAGAAATTGGAAACAAAGTCGAAGAATTTTGCCAGTTCATGGCGGGAGCAGCAGGTAGCACCGAGTAGTCATCAATGTACCGGGAAAAGATGAGGGAGGGGGCCCAAGTAGGACTGAATAATGAATGTTCCACATATCCCACAGAAAGGCAGACATATCTAGGATATATGTGGATACCCATAGCAACACTTTTTATTTGGAGGAAAAGCAAACTTTGAAGCTCTGAAGTTATATGGGAAGCTGACAGGAGAAAATGAGAATGGGGATAGGGTCAAGATCTAATACAGGCTTTCAAAATGCTGTAGAACTGGACAAAATATCTGGCTGCGAATGAGCAGGGAGATTCAATTATTAAAATGCACCATTTGTTGTGATTCTAAGCCACACACATTAAGAAAATCACGTCTGAGAACCGGTAGGTGTTGAGCAAACTGATCAGAGCTAAGGCAGGAGTATAGATGTTACAATTGGTTTCAGTGCTCCAGAAAGTGGAAGGAGAAAAATAGCCATGCCTCCAGCTCCTGATTTTAGGCCAGTGACATCTAATGGGAAATATATGGACCTGCACAACACCTGGGGCGGGACTGGGGTTAAATCTGGCTTTAATATTGACTTTACCATCTTCATTTATCTTCATCATAGTTCCAATTTAACCTCAGGTATCAGATGCTAGGGTGGCAAGGGCATAGAATGTACTTTAGATGGGGGGACTTCAATGTCCATCACCAAGAATGGCTTAGTAGCATGCTACTGATGGAGTTGGCAGAGTCCTGAAGGACATATCTGCTAGACTGGGCCTGCAGCAAGTGGTGAGGGAACCAAGGTGGAAAATCTTACTTGACCTCACCCTCAATCTACCTGTCGCGGATGCATTTGTCCACGGCTAATCGGTAGGAATGACCACTGCAAAGTTCGTGTGGAGTTAAGACCCATTTTCACCTTGAGGATAAACATGTGTGGCACTACCAATGTGCTAAATGGGATAGATTCAGAAGAGCTCAAAACTGAGCACCCATGAGACCGTGGGCCTTCAGCAGCAGCAAAATTGTATTCGACCACAATCTGTAATCTCGTGGTCTGGCATACCCCTCACTCCAGTATTAACATAAAGCCAGGGGAATCAATCCTGGTTGAATGAAGAATGCAGGACAGCATGCCAGGAACAGCACCAGGCATACCTGAAAATGAAGCTACACCACAGGACTACTTGCAACAGAAGCAGCACGTAATGGGTAGAACAAAGTGAGCCTACAAAGTAATGCATAAGGTCAAAGCTCTGCAATCCTGCCATATCCAGACTTGAATGGTGGTGGACAATCAAACAACTAACTTGAGGAGGAAGCTCCACAAGTATCCCCATCCTCAAAAATGGCAGAGCCCAAAACCTCAGTGCAAAATATAAGGCTGAAGCATCTGCAACTATCTTCAGCCAGAAATACCCAGTGCATGACCCATCTCAGCTTCCTCCTGAGCTCCCCAGCATCATAGCTGTCAATCCTTAGCCAATTTGATTCACTGCACATATCATCAAGAAATGGTTGAAGGCACTGGATACTGCAAAGGCTATGGGCCATGACAACACCCCAGCTGTAGTACTTAAGTCTTGTGCTCCAGAACTAGTTGTGCCAATAGCCAAGCTGTTCCAGTACAACTACAACACTGGCATCTACCCGACAATGTGGAAAATTTTCCAGGTACATCCTGTCCACAAAAAGCAGGGCAAATCCAATCTGGCCAATTACCACCCCATCAGTTTACTCTCACCAATCAATAAAACAATGGAAACGGTTGTCAACAGTGCTACCAAGCAGCACTTGCTCAACAACAACCTGCTCATCAATGCTCAATCTGAGTTCCACCAAGGTCACTCCGCTCCAGACCACATTACAGCCTTGGTCCAAATATGGGAGAGATGGACCCCAGAGGTGAGGTGAGAGTGACATCAAGGCACCATTTGACTGAATGTGGCATCAAGGAGCCCTGGCAAAATTATGTCAATGGAATCAGCGGGAAAACTCTCCACTTGTTAGTGTCATACCTAGCACAAACAAAGATGGCTGTGGTTGTTGGGTGTCAATCATCTTAATCCTAGGACATCACTGCAGGAGGTCCTCAGGATAGTGTCCTAGGACCAACCATCTTCATCTGTTTCATCAATGATGTTCCCTCCACCATAAGTAGAGAGGTGGGGATTTTCGCTGCTGATTGCAACATTCTGATCAGAAACTTAACTGGACTAGCCACATTGTGGCGACAAGAGCAGGTCAGAAGCTGAAAATTCTGCGGCAAGTAACTCATTTCCTGACTCCCCAAAGCCTGCCCACTATCTAGTGTCCAAGTCTGCACTCCATCTGCCTGGATGAGTACCGCTCCAAAAACACTGAAAAGGCTTGATACCACCGAGGACAAAGCAGCCCATTTGATTGGCATCTGATCCACCACCTTAAACATTCACAGCCTCCACCACTGACGCACAGCGGCAGCAATGTACACCATCTTCAAGATGCACTGCAGCAGGTCACCAAGGCTCCTTCAACAGTACCTTCCAAACCTGTGTCCTGGAAGGACAAGAGCAGCAGATACATGGGAACACTACCGCCTGCAAGTTCCTCTCCAAGCCGCTCATCATCCTGACTTGGAACTATAATCGCTGTTCCTTCACGTCGTTGGGTGAAAAACCTGGAACTCCCTTCCTAACAGCATCTGCACCACGTAGGCTGCAGCAGTTCATGGCAGTGGCCTACCATCACCCTCTCAAGGGCAATTAGGGATGAGTAACAAGTGTTGGTCTAGCCAGCGACTTTCACACCGAGCTAAAAAATAATTTAGCATGGGTGTACCAGTGCTTCTGAGATAGGGAAAGATTAATGAGCTTGCTTTAGGGATGAGGATCCCCTGTTGGTGCACAACTGACAGGGTGGTCTGCACACCTTATGTCTATCTGCCTTTTCAGCTTTTGGCTGATTTTCCACGTTACCTGCTCCCGGTGCTACTCTGCTCTAACAAATCAGATGTCTCTCGAGTCTCAGATATCTTTAATTTCTCTCATTATTATTTCTTTTGTCTTCCACCATCAATAGTTCTGTCATTTAATCATCTCCTGTCCTCCACTTTTTCCCTGGCACTGTTCCTCCTTATAAGTTGCCCATCTATAACAGCTTCCCATTCTGACAAAGAGTTAGCTCTTCTGATGCCACCTTCTATAAGCGGTGCTTCTGATACATCTTCCTTTAACCCGGAGGTTCCCCCCCCAACCCGCTGTGCTTGACAGAGCCCTTGACAGTGTCGGTTCCATTTCCCGCACTTCACTCTTACCCCTTGCCCTCCCTCTCATGTCCTCACCTTCCAACCCATCAGGCTCCACATCCAATAGATCATCCTTCACCAGTTTTGGTACCTCCAGCAAGATACCACTGCCAAACATGTCTTCCCTGCTTCTTTCAGCATCCCAAAAGATTCATTCCTTCCACAACTCCCTGGTCTGCTCTTCAATCACCCCTAACACTCCCTACCCTTCCCACTGCATCTTCCCATGCAAGTGCAGGAGATACAACAACTGCCCTTTTACCTCCTGTCTGGGAAGAGTGTCCTGCAGTCAGCATCGCAGAGAAGCAGTCTGGGAAGGGTGTCCTGCAGTCAGCATCGTGGTGAAGCAGTCTGGGAAGTGTGTCCTGCAGTCAGTTCTTGTTGAAAATAACAAGAGTCACCTCCTTGTGGATTGAGCCTTTGCAAAGGTCTGGAGAGAGATGCAGTGGTTTCTGTTGAGGTTCATCCCGAGCAGTTCTGTGACACAGGACTCTGTGCTCTATGGACTGCTCCCAGGGACACGCACCAAGGCAAACATCAACTGCAGCTGGAGGATCATCAACTCGGTGAAAGATGCTCTATGGTCTGCCCGAAACTTGTTGGTCTTCCAGTGCAAAGGGTTGTCCCCGACTGAGTGTTGCAGACTGGCACATTCCAAGGTCCAGGACTACGTGCTGAGAGACGCATTAAAGCTTGGGGCAGCCGCCACAAAGGCGCAAAGCGGAAAGATCGCTGTCTAAGACCTTTCTGCCATAGTGCACCGAGGGGCTGGGAATTGTATAGACCCCTCGGGCTGGACGGCTCACAATGAATACTAATTGTATTATAATTGTACTGAAGCACCCCAGAGTGAAACATGTTGTATGTTGATTAATTCCAATACCATTGCACTGTCTGACTGTCTGCAATGACCATATTGAAATGATTATAATATTTCATTGATTGTATTGAAGCACTTCGTGATCCATGTGTAAAAGTTGAATCTGATTGCATTTTTTGTGATGGCGATTTAGAAATTATCTGCAATGTTCTTCCAGATATTTTATGAATAAAGTATGTTTCTCAAAAAAAAAACAAGACAGCGCGAGAGAGCAGCGGAGAGATCAGAACCAGCGCGAGTGCGAGGAAGCTTCAAAAATTGATGTCAGCACAAAAGTGAGAGCTGATTGGCGAGAAGTGGGTAAGTGTTTTTCTCCAGTTTAAAATAGATTAAGCTAAGGAAAGGTAAGGGTTCTAGTCTTTATTTAAAGTACATAAATAATTTAACTTTTTTTTTTACTGTATTTACTGTGGTCACTCCACAACTTACGGAAGTGCACACAAAGAGGGAATGGGTGACCATCAGTCAGAAGAAAGGTGTCCAGCAGGTAGCCAGGAAATCCCCAGGGTGCATCTCACTTGAGAATCATTTTTCTGTGTTGGAAAACGGTGAGAGTGACGGTTCCTCTGGGCAGTGCAGCCACGCTCATGGCACTGTGAGTGACTAATCTGCACAGGGGGGTAGGAAAAAGAGGGGAACAGCAATAGTGGTATGAGACTCAATAGTAAGGGGAACAGACAGGCATTTCTGCAGCCATAGACGTGACTCCAGGATGGTATGTTGCCTCCCTGGTGTCAGGGCCAAGGGTGTCACTGAATGGCTGCAGGGCATTCTAAAGGGGGAGGACAAACAGACAGAGATCGTGGTACATATTGGTACCTATGACATAGGTAGAAAGAGGGGTGAGGTCTTGCAAGCAGAGTTTAGGGAGCTAGAAAACAGATTAAAAAGCAGGACCTCAACGGCAGTAATCTCTGGATAACTTCCGATGCCACACTCTAGTGAGTATAGAAATAGGTTAGTCCAGATGAAAGCGTGGCTGGAGAGATGATGCAGGAAGGAGGGCTTTAGATTTCTGGGACATTGGGATCGTTTCTGGGGGCAGTGAGACCTGTACAAGGCAGACAGGTTGCACCTGAACTGGAATGAGACCAACATCCTCGCAGAGGGGTTTGCTAGTGCTGTTGGGGAGGGTTTAAACTAACTTGGCGGGGGGATGGGATCCTGAGAGGAGGTTCAGCAGGGGGAGATGCACAGCCAAAATTAGAAGAGAAAGCAAGTGAGTCTGGAAGGCATAGAAATTAAAGGCCAGTTAAGGCAAAGGGAGCTTGGCAAAGTTGGATGGTATTTATTTTAAAGCAAGGAGTCTGATGAATAAGGCAGATGAGTTGAGGGCACAAATTAACACATGGAAGTATGATGTCAGTGCTCTCACAGAGACATGGTTGAGAGAGGAGCAGGATTGGCAGCTCAACATTTCAGGACATAGGGTCTTTAGGTGAGGCAGGGAATGAGGTAAAAGAGGAGGGGGTATTGCAATATTGATCAAGGAATCAATTACTGCAGTGATGAGGGATGACATCTTAGAAGGCTCCTCAAATTAAGCCATATGGGTAGAACTGAAAAACAAAAAAGGGGCAATCACATTGCAGGGAGTGTACTAGAGGCCCCCAAACAGTCAGAGAGAAATAGAAGAGCAGATATGTAGGCAAATTTCAGAGAAGTGTAAAAATAAAAGGATAGTAATAGTGGGAGATTTCAACTTCCCCAACATTAACTGGGTTAGTCATAGTGTGATAGGTTTAGAGGGAGCGGAATTCTTAAAATGCATCCAGGAGAGCTTTTTAAGCCACGTAGAAGGTCCTGCAAGAGAGGGGGCGGTCCTGGACTTAATTTTAGGGAATGAAGTCGGGCAAGCGGTAGAAGTATCAGTGGGGGAGCATTTTGCAGATAGCAATCGTAACTCTGTTAGATTCAAGGTTGTTATGGAAAAGGACAAGGGTGGGCCAGAAATCAGTGTTCTAAATTGGGGGAAGGCTGATTTTAATAACATCAGATATGATTTGGCCAGAGTGGACTGAGAGCAGCTACTTTTAGGTAAATCTACGTCAGAGCATTGGGACTCATTCAAGAAGGAAATAGGGAGAGTATAGGGCCAACATATTCCAGTAAAGACAAAGGGTGGGACCAACAAATCCAGGGAACCCTGGATGTTGAGGGATATACAAGATTGGATAAAGAGAAAAAGGGAGACTTATGGCAGATACTGAGGGCTCAAAACAGCAGAAGTCCTGGAGGAGTATAGAATGTGTAAGGAGGGTAAACTTAAAAAGGAAACTAGGAGAGCAAAAAGGGGGCATGAAAAAACATTGGCAGGTAAAATAAAGGAAAATCCAAAGTTATTTTACAAGTTCATTAAGAGTAAGAGGATAACTAGGGAAAGAGTAGGGTGCATTAAGGACCATAGTGGTAATGTGTGTGTGGAGCCAGAAGACATAGGTAGGGTTCTAAATGAATACTTTGTGTCGGTGTTCACAAGTGAGAGGGAAGATGTGGGTATGGAAATCAGGCAGAAGGGCTGTGACATAATTAAAGAAATTAGCATAGAAAGGGAGGAGGTTCTAATGGTCTGGCAGGCTTAAAAGTAGATAAATTTCCAGACCTGGATGAAATGTATCCCAGGCCATTGAGTGAGGCAAGGGAGGAGATAGCAGGGGTGCTGGCAATAATTTTCAATACCTTTCTGGCCACAGGAGAGGTGCCAGAGGACCGGAGGACAGCCAATGTGATACCGTTATTCAAGAAGGGAGGAAGGGATAAACCAGGGAACTACAGGCCAGTGAGTCTAACCTCAGTGGTGGGGAAACTATTGGAAGCAAGTCTGAGGGACAGAATTAATCTACACTTGAAGAGGCAGGGATTAATCAAGGACAGTCAGCATGGTTTTGTTAAGAGGAGGTCATGTCTGACCAATTTGATTGAATTTTTCAAAAAGGTGACCAGGTACATAGATGAGGGCAATACATTTGACGTAGTCTACTTGGACTTCAGCAAGGCTTTTGATAAGTCCCGCATGGGAGACTGATAATGAAGGTAAGAGGCCATGGGATCCAAGGCAATTCGACAAATTGGATCCAGAATTCGCTGAATGGCAGGAAGCAGGGGGTGATGGTCGAGGGGGTGTTTTTGTGACTGGATGCCTGTGTCCAGTGGGGTTCCACAAGGATCGGTGTTGAGCCCCTTGCTGTATATATAAATGATTTAGACTTGAATGTAGGAGGGTTGATCAGTAAGTTCAGGGATGACACGAAAATTGGTGGGGTGGTAGTGAGGAGGATAGCCTTAGATTATAGAAGGATATAGACAGGCTAGTGAGATGGGCTGATCAGTGGCAAATGGAATTTAATCCGGATAAGTGTGAGGTGATGCACTTGGGCAGGACAAACAAGGCACGGGAATACACAATGAATGGTAGGACCCTGGGAAGTACCAAAGGTTAGAGGGACCTTGGTGTACATGACCACTAGTCCCTTAAGGTTGCAGGACAGGTAGGTAAGGTGGTTAAGACGACATATGGGATACTTGCCTTTATTAGCCGAGGCACAGAACATAAGAGCAGGGAGGTTACGCTGCCACTGCATAAAACGCTGGTTAGGCCACAGCTAGAGTTTTGCGTGCAGTTCTGGAATCCACATTATAGGAAGGATGTGGTTGCACTAGAGAGAGTGCAGAGGAGATTTACCAGGATGTTGCCTGGCTGGAGAGTCTTAGTTATGCGGAGAGATAGGATAGACTGGGGTTATTTTCCCTGGAGCAGAGGAGATTGAGGGTTGACATGATTGAGTAGTATAAAATTATGAGGGGCATGGATAGGGTAGACAGGAAGGAACTTTTCCCCTTGGTGGAGGGATCAATAACCAGGAGGCATAGATTTAAGGTAAGGGGCAGGAGGTTTAGAGGGGTGTGAGGAAAAATGTTTTCACCTAGAGGGTGGCGGGAATCTGGAACTCACTGCCTGAAAGGGTGGTAGAGGCAGAAACCCTCATAGCATTTAAGAAGTATTTGGATGTGCACTTGCGATGCCATGGCATACAAGGCTATGGGCCGAGTGCTGGAAAATGGGATTAGAATAGTTAGGTACTGGTTTGACCAGCGCAGACTCGATGGGCCGAAGGGCCTTTTTTCTATGCTGTAGACCTCTACGACTCCTCCCTTCCCACCATGTTGGGCTCCAAACACTCCTTTCATGTTTGTACTTCTTTCAATTTAATATATTGTAATCTCTGTTCACAATGCAATCTCCTCTACACTGGGGAGATGTCTGGACGATTGCTTCACAAAACACTGTTCAGTCTGCAAGCGACACAGTGTGCATCTGGTCACCTGTCAATTTAAATCTCCACTCCACTCCGGCCTCTCTGTCACTGGTCTCCTGTGCACCTTAGCCTTCAAAACCAACATCTTACAGCTTTCTGGGCTCAGTTCAAAAATTTCAGATCATAGCTGCTGCCTCCCAAATTTTCTGGACAGCAATGATTAGTAATGATTCTGCTATTGTCATTAACACCTTGAGACTCATCTTTTGATCCCAATCCTCCGGTGGCCGGATCATTGAAGATCGGACATACGACCCAAGATGCACAATGGGAACTCACGACATCCCAATGTGCTGACCTCCATGGGAATTATCTGGTAACTTTGAACTTGCAATGGGCCCCACGGCCCTTTGCGAGTCGGAGACTTTGGATAATTCCGATGTACCTACCTTGATTGTTACCAAAACGTTAGACAGAAAAATCCCAGCCTAACTCCTGGGTAACTACACAAGTGACACCCGAATCATTCACACTGATGCCTCCCCGATCCAATCTGACCACTTCTTCAGACCGGGCCAGACTACCTCCAAACCAATCTCCTGACTCAACCAGCCCACTGGACCATGCTAACCCCCAACCTGACTACCCAGCGCACCCCCCTACCTGCCACCCTATCCACTTACCTCACCCACCCTACCACCCTTCCCATTCACCCATTCATTAACATTCACACTAGGCTCTCTCCCCCACCCTCAACCAACTTCAGGACAGTGTCGATTGGAACTATCTTCAAGAAGGGAGATAAATCATGGTGGGTAAACAATCGAGGTATTTCCATCTTGTCCACAGCAGGAAAAATCCTGACACCATTCGCCTGAACTGCCAACTTCCTGTAGCTGGGGAAATCCTCCCAGAGACACAGATCTTCCAGAGGAACCTCCAACATGGTCTTTATTCCCAGACAAATCCATGAAAATGTTGAGAACACCACCAGGAACCCAGTAAATCACGAGGCTCTGTGAATTGTGCTCCAGAAGTTTAGATGTCCAAGAAACTTAATCACAATCCTGCAATTGTTTCATGATGACATGACTGCAACTGTCTGGAGTGGGAGATCTGAAACAGACACCATTATCATCCAAACCGGGGTCAAGCAAGGATAGCCCCTGGCTATTTGCAATCTACCTGACAGTGGCTATTCAGCTCAAAGGTCAACTGCCCTCTGATTTCAGCATTACAGTCCAGATGAAAAGCTCTTTCACCTCAGTCACCTCTGTGCCAAAACTAAACTGACCACCATAGATATACATGATCTAAAGTTTGTAGATGACTGCAGTGTCTATGCCCACCCTGCACCAGATTTGCAAGCCACTTCCAATCTCTTCAATTCTGCATACAAGAAACTCAACCTGTCCATGAATGTTGCCAAAACATAACTCATATCAACAGTCAGCCAAATATTCCATCTCCCTCCCATATATATTGAAAGAGCGACTCTGGAATATGTTGAGCGCTTCCCATATCTTGGCAGCCAATTTTCTCAAAAAGGCCACCATTGATGAGGAGATCCAACACCGGATCAGCTGCTTCAGTTCAGCCTTCCACAAACTACAGCAACGTGTTTGACATCAAAGACCTCCAGAAGTCAACAAAAGTCCTAGTGTACAGAGCGGTTGTTGTCACCACATTCCTGCACTGCAGTGAGACCTGGACTGTGTATCAGTGACACATTAGAGTGCTGGAGAAATTCCATCAGCAGTGCCTCCACCACATCCTCTGGATTCAATGGGAGAACCGTTGAACAAACTCTAGTGTCCTTTTTGAAGCCATATCCACAAGCATTCAGGCAAAACTCCTGCAAAATCAACTTCAATGGACAGGACTGTGTCCGGATGGCCAAAAAGCATCTCCTTCACCAAGTCATGTTTTATCAACTTTCAAATGGCCAAGAGAGGACAAAGAAAATGCTTCAAATGAACTCTGAAGCTCTCTTTGAAGCAGGGCAGCATTGACATTAATGACTGGGATCAGCTTGTTACCAATCGTTCAAAATGATGACAACTTGTCCATCATGCTGCATCACGCTTTGGGTCAAAACGTCTTAATGATGAGGCAGAGCGGCAGCAGAGGAAGAAAAGGAAACAAGTCCTCCACTACTTTGCGGGACATCCTGTCCCATGTGCCCGAAGATCTGTGGGATGAGAATCAGCCTATTCTGTCACATGAAGACCCTGAATAGATGTCATTCTCAAATCAAGGGGTAGCAACAAGGAGGATTCTCCCAATGTTTTACGTGTCGAAGTGAACTTGAATTCTCTTGTCAGTGCATCATGTGTGTAAGTGTCACCTCTCAACTTTTAAATATTGCTACCTTCTGTGCAACCTACAAGGAGAACCAACTTGCATTTATATAGCACCTCCACAACCTCAGGTTGGTCCACAGCCAATTAATTGCTTATGAAATGTAGTCACTGTTGTAATGAAAGGAAATGTGTCGGCCAAATTGTGTACAGCAAGCACATAACCTGGTACTAAATATAAAGGCAAGATTTTTTCTAAATTTGTACAGTTCGTTGCCATTTCTATTCTAAAGTAAAAATTTTGGTAAAATATTTAATTTACTAAATACATAACCATAACATATGTTAAACATATTAGTTCAAGTCATGGAATTACAGATATTGTAAAGAGCAGTGTTAAAATCAATACCTGCCTTTGCTAACTTGATTAGATTAACATGTTGAATTAGGCACCGATGTGGAGACTATAAAGGCTAACACTCATATTAAGATCAGAGTTTTCAATGTCTGCGCTTTCAGGGACTCCAATAAAACACTTCTGTTGCAATCTGCCTGATTGTCAAGCACTGTTAAAATGAGGGTCTGCACTATCATTCAGTAGTGTTCAAAGAAACACAATACTGAAAATTGCAGGACTGTGCTATAATTAGAATCTATCATTTACTATTTATCTTATTCCTGCAAATGTGTATGCCAACATTCTCCCATTACACCTCCCGACAATGACAACTCAAGCTGGCGTATGGTCCCACATGTGGTGGCAGTGCCTTGCCAAACAGTGATCTTTGATATGAAAGCCTGAACAATGAAAATTGATAAGGCTATTCGCCTAATCCAATTCTGTCCTCAGTCTACTTTTACACATCCTATTTATTATGTTAATTGTGGCATTAAAAGCAGGATTTGCCATTTTTCAAGTTTAAATGTATATACAATAGACAGTTGGTTTGGACTTGAAGGTAGGATTTACCTCCAAGTCACTGATGCAAAATTCTTTTTAACCCCACAGCTGTACATTCTGAATTGAAGGTACAACTTACCAGCAGACTAATGCCGTTTTCCTCCAAGTTCATTGCCACCAATGCCAACCCCAATTTCAACAGTGGGTAAATGAGGTAGTGCTGCAATTTGTTGAACTCACCTAGGCTGCTGATGGTTTTCACTAAAATGCTTGAAATATAAAGATTTCTATTGGAGGCTGGTGGGGAATCCATCAGTGTAAGGCAGCACTGTTTGTTCTTATATTCCCCTGTATTGTACAATTGTTTTTCCACCTTATGGCACTTGGTGTGATGTGTACACCATTTTGTGCAGTGATTGTTCCTCAATATTCTGGATGACAGTGAAACCTGATTAGATTGCACCATTGAAAGAGAATAAAATTGCCATCTATCTCATCAGCTTATCTCTTATTGTACCAAGTGTCGGAGATCATTTTTAAAATGTTCGAATCCTCAAAAATTGTGAGATATGTAATTGCTACGGTTAAATAACAGACATATATACAATGATCAAACCTATAGATGCTTCCATAATTGGTGGTGAATTTATTCCAAAATGAAGTCCCCAGCGCATTTTCTAAATTCTTTATCTGTAGCTTCTGACAATTTGCTTAAGAATCCAAACCTCCACTAAAATCATCCTAACATCCATGTCATTGGGGGTGTGTATTTATGTGCTATTAGAGCCATTAACAATTAGAGCATTGATAATACAAGATAAGGTTTTATTAGGAAATACTGGCATGGTCATATAGAAGGTTCAATTTATTTATTTTATGGTGTGTCTGCCACAGCTCAGTGGCAGCATCTCCTGAGTCAAAAGGTTGTGCGCCAAGTCTTACATCAAAGACTTGAGTACATAAACCAGGCTAACACCTGAGCAGTACTAAGGGACTGTCAGAGGTACAGTCCTATGGATGACACTTTAAACCGAGACTTTAAACTGCCCTCTCAAGTGGACATAAATGATCCCATGTGTTTTGAAGAACAGGGGAGTTCTCTCAGGTGTCCTCACCAACATCAGGAAAACATTACCTGGTCATTATCACATTGCTGCTCATAAGACTTTGCTGTGGCCAAATTGGCTGCCACATTTCCTACATTACAATAATTACTAAAATATAAATGTGTTACATTGACTGTAAAGCGCTTTGGGGTACGCAGAGGTTGTGAAAGGTTGTAAATGCAAATTCTTTTATTTTTTTCAGTGTAAACTTAATTTTATGGGGGCCAGTTGGCTAGACGGCTAGCATGTGGGGTTCAGGATAACACCAACAGCTCGGGTTTGATTCCCGTTCTGGCCGAGATAGACTTGGGATTTGCTCCTCACTCTGCCTGAGAGTGAAGGCAAAGGCAAACCACCACTGACAAAAAACTGACAGGAAAATGGTTCACAATGAAGCATCAGCAGACAATAAGCCAAGGGCCTGCCTTCAGGCAGACCACCTGAATGAATGGCTGATACTCATGATAAAATCTTCACTATGTCTAGTTACTTACAGAGCAAATGCTAAAAATTTGAGAAAGACAAATGATTACAAGCCTAAAACTAAGTCAACAGTATGATTCTATTGTTTTATTATTAATGCTTGCATTTTATTTGAGCCTCCATGATTGCTGGCAGGTCCAGAATCTCTTTGCTCCTTTCCTCAACATCCACCCCACCCAACCCTCCAAAAACGTCTACAACAATCCTACAAATTATGGCAAGTCAACGAGCATTTTCAGTAATTTGAAATTTCCAAGTAATTCATGAAAATTGTATTGAAGTAATCACTACCCGTATAATAAAGAATAATCAGGGGCAGCCAAAGGTAATTACTACTTTATCAGTTTGTAGAATTCAGAATCTTATTTAAAAAATCAGTCACTTTAGAGAATTTACATAGCTCAATTACATCAAAGAATCAATCATGTAAAAAGCATGAATGCATTTGGAAACCTTACCTACTAGCTGCAACTAAACTATAATGACATATAAGAAACTACAGAAAAAGTATTTGCCAAATTGCCTTGTTTCTTTACACAATGGTAAACTCAAATATTAAATTTTAGGAAGGCTTTAGAATATTTCTGAATAGGAGGTGTCTTGACCATTCAATTAAATAAAGGACAGTTACAAAAGATAGTCCTGCATCTAATGAAAACAAAAACTACCTCAAGTCACCAGCTCTGTGCATCAGATAAGTAAATCAGTTTGAAACTGTGGAGTCTTTTCAACACCTCCCATCTACATGATTTCAGGAAGGAAATTAAATCTTTGAGTCCACGCTAATGTTAGGCAATATATATCAACCACTGGTATGACATTGCAGATTCCACAAAGATCCATTTCCTGGAAGTGTCAAGTGTATACAAAGCTCTAAAATTTCAAAAAGTACGCCTGAGCTCGATAGACCTGGCCCCTACCAATCTCAGGGCTAGAAAGGCAATATCGATAACAGAAACGTCATTTGGTCCCACAGAAAACAGGTCCCAGCCTCTGTTTGAGAAAGGTGCCAAAAGCAGATTCCTGGACTAAGCCACTGAAAACTTGATTTTGGTTCAGTAAAGTAGGCATCAAGCAAAATGCCACTGACATCCACTTTTAGACCATAAGGCAATAGGAGCAGAAATTAGGCCATTCGGCCCATCAAGTCTGCTCCGCCATTCAATCATGCTTTTGTTTTGCTAATAACTGCACCATTTGGATGCAATAAGCAGTACATTGCATAACCTCCTCCACTGCCGCTTTATATATAGGCATGAAAAATAAACCTAATTCAAATTAGGGATAAAGTTATAGCCTCTAAATAAATTCAAAAACTTCTTTATAATCAGGAATCAAAATTCCTCTTTAGAAACAAACAAAATATGTAGGGGCAAATAAGAACATTTTTATGCTTATGATGCATTTTTTACATTGTCTGAAATTGATGTCACAAAAGACACTCCATGAGGAATTAAGATTGGTAATTGTTATGTGAGTTGATAAAATTGTGGTTGCTTATCTTTGCATCTATTTGAGTAACATGCAAACCCTTGACACTCCCTTGACAGCAACTTCTAAACCTGCGACCTCTAGCACACAGGACAAGGGCAGCGGATGCATAGGAACACCACCACCTGCAAGTTCCCCTCCAAGTCACAGCCCATTGCTTCACTGACGTCAGATCAAAATCCTGGAACTTCCTCCCTAACGGCACTGTAGATGCACCTACACCACATGAACTGCAGCAGTTCAAGGAGGTAGCTCATCACCACCTTCACAACTCCAATTAGGAATGGGCAATAAAAATGCTGCACTAGCCAGTGACGCCCACATCCCGTGAAAGAACTAAATAAATAAATAAAACGTGAGTCTTTCTTTCTTAATCAATTTCCAGTTCTTCTAGCAAGATGAGTCATAGTTTTCAAATATTAATTTCATTAACTGGTGTTATTCTCCCCTATGAGTATTCTTCACACTGTTTCAAGATGGGAAACAACCAGAATTTTAAATTCTATTCAATGCCAAACAACATTGCAGAAGCAAATTAGTTACCAGTCCCTCAAATGCAGGAATGATATATTCATGACCAGCTTACAGGACTACCTTGACAGTAAAAAAACACCTAATTTATAAGTGCTATTCACTATATCCATGATGCTGTCCCAGGAGTGGAAAAATGCCAATGGGGCCTTTTAGGACTGTGACATTTTGTTTATTCCAGCGGTTCTGGACCTTCTCTTGTGGATTAGAATTGTCTTTTTGACATGGTCCTTACAGGTTTATACTGCATACATTGCTACGTCTAGTGGTAACCACAATTTTAAATAAAACAATCAATCAGTTTCTGGCCCATCTGTAATCAAGTACATGACAATCAAGAGAAGCCAGAAGGCAATAACAATAGTAGAAAATGTTCACTTCACATGTGGTTGGGTGAAATCTTAAATGTCCTGGACTCTAAGGAACAGTTCAACTCATGAAATAAAGCAGACAATAAGATTATGAGAACTGAATGAGATGGGTACTTCTCGCCACAGCAATATTTTGCTATAACTGAACATATAAATTATTCTACACCCTTTGATACATGTATGTTCCCTATAAGTACTGTTATGCAATTTGTTAACTCACTTAACCATAAATAGACCTCATGACCCCATTCTCAGTTAGTTTCTTGTGTTAGAGCATAAATATTGGTAAGACATTCTTTGAAACTGGGCAGATCTAGCAGAGTCATCACAGTGCAGAAGGCCATTCAGTCCATAATGTCTGCACCAGCTCTCCGAATGAGCAATTTACTGAATGAGCCATTCTCCCACCTTCTCCTCACAACCCTGCACACTCTTCCTTATCAGATAACAGTCGAAGTCCCTTTTGAATGCTTCAACTGAACCTGCCCCCATCACACTCTCAGGCAGTGCATTCCAGACCTTCACCACTCCTTACTTCATTACTTTAAATCTGTGCCCTCTCATTCTCGATCTTTTCATGAGAGGGGGGGGGGGGAGAACCAACATGAGATTTGAGATTTCTTCTGCCATTTCATTCAGCACTACAAAACCACCCCCCCCCCCCCACACGATGTGGACGCAAAGAGCAATTCCTAATGAGCTGACAAAAGTCCAACCAAAGGAAATAGTGAATTTTCAGCCGCTTGAACCGTCCCATCAGCTGACAGGAATCTGCACAGTGTTTGCTCCAACCAGGGCAGCAGGCACATGCCTCTGAACATTGCTGAGTCTGAGCCAATGTGTGTGTGTGTGATCAGGGCAGGATTCCCGGTGGCGGGATGGATGCTGAAGCGTTCGGGCGGAGATCACTGGAGGAAGGGGCTGAAAAGGTGAGGGGTTGGAGGGGGGGGGGGGGGGGGGGAAATACCTCTTGGAAATGATGCCATAGCATCACCTGGTAGCAGGGCCGGGGATGGGGAGGGGTGGTGGGGGGAGCGGATGACCCTATCGAGGAGGCTGGGATTAAAGGGGGAAATTGGCCCAGAGGGAGCAGCCCCCACCCCGGCAACCGTGAAAACCTCAACACCCGCCCCCTCCTCCTCGTCCTCCTCCTCCTCCTCCTCTCCTCCTCCCTCACACCCCCTCCCTCACTCACCCTCTCCCTCCCCTTTAATGACAGCGCAGCACCATCTATCACCATGGAAACGTTTACTGAGGCGCACAGACCCAGAGAGGGCGGGCGGGAGAGCGCCTCCGGCCAGCACCCACTGAGGCCTGCGCACACCTGCCCAGCCGCCGAGCCCGAGACCGGCGCGCGTCCCACTCACCTGGGCGCTGAGGTACCTCAAGGCGCATCGGGAGGCAGCAGCTGTCAGCCCGGCGCTCGCTCCCACAAACCCCCGCGCTCGCACTATGCCAATGAGCGCCGCGGCCTGACGTCAGCGCGTCTGAGGTGGGGCCCTGACGCCGTCGCCGCAAGCGTGTCTGACGCAGGCGCGTGATCACCGCCCCGCCCTGGTCGCCGCCTGCGCGTCGGGACGGGGGGGAGGGGGAGGGGGCGGGGCGAGGAAAGCGCACGTGGTGGGTCCCAGGAATGTTGCAATAATATCAAAGCAGAGTTTTAGGATTTGAAGATTTTGTAATTGAAGGTTACTGCTGTGTGCAACCCTGGAGAAATATCATTCGGGACATTAAACAGATTGTTTTTTTTTCATTTTCTTTGAACATTTCTCTTTAACCAGATATACCAATATTGAAAATGGGAAAAAGATTGGTTTGACAGTGAAGCTTCATCCAGTTGGGCAATGAGCCTTTTTGCTTTCCAGTTGGTGTCAGAAGGCAGTGCGTCACAAAGATGAATGTGTTGGCTGACTAAAGGCTGGAGCATGGGGAAAGTCAGGTGTTAAAACCTCCAGGAATATATTTAATCATAGTTGTCAACCCTAAGAATACTGCTGGGTGCTGAAATAAAAACAGGAAGTGCTAGAAATACTGGCAGCAGCGTCTGTGGACAGAGAAACAGAGCCAGTGTTGAGTCAAATATGACTTCTTCCGAAGGAGTCATATTTGATTCAAGGCATTAACTCTACCTGCAATATTGCAGCTGTGGAGCAGCATTACATCCAAGCTACTATTGCACAGCAGCAACCCAAAATTGAACCTGCAACTTTAAAATTTTAAAGGGAACATTGCACTCCAGTACAAATTTTGCAAGACTTTCTGTATTATCAGTAAATTCTAATTATAAAACACATAAATAGTATGTAAATGAGTGAGAATGTAATTAACTCACCTGATAAGGTGATCCATGGACTTTAATACAAAATGCAGACTTTTCATTTTCATTCTGTAAATTAAGAAGACCTGCATTTTGCAACACATTAATTATTTGTGTACTGAAATGTTAATAATTGTGCAATATTTTATTATTTTATACTTTATTTTTTATTTTAATGATTGTCTATAACTGAATGCTTGTTTTACATCATCATCACAATTCAGCATATACCACCACGATGATTTTTTAATAAACCAATTATCTATCTTGGATTGTGCTGCTACTTCTGATATTTTCCAAACTGTTCAAGATGCATTATCCAAATTTCAACCTGACCTGTATTTAAACAAGGCATTTTAAAAAATTTGAAATCCAGCCCGTTCACTTCAAAGTAATTTCCTGGATTTACTTTTGTCCATTCTATTTATCTTGTATACTTCTATAAAAGTGCCTCTTGGATCTTCTTTCAAGGCTGACAACCCCAAATTTCTTCAATCACCCTTCATAACCCCAAACACACTGATCAGCCTTATGGCTCTCCTCTGCAGTCTCTCCACTGCAGCAGTGCAGCCTAATGATGTATGACCACACAATGCCAAGGTAATCTGTTCAGTATTGATAAAGGTCAGCAGGATGGATATACGCAGGATACCCCTCTAGCGTACTTTGAAATGTGTATATTGATAATGTAAACAGGAAGCTTGAATCTTAATAAATCTCATAACTTGACATCAATCAACCTTTACCTTATGAAAAAAGTAAAGTTAAGCTATTGTGTAAACCAATGGAAATGCTAATTTAAAAAAAGACTCAAGCTGTTTATTTCCTCCATTGCCTTGCACTCCTGACCTTATCCTAATGACTCATATGCTTTCCCTACCTCATTTCTAGCTCACAGCAGGCTTAGCTTCTGCACACTATCACTTCCTGCTGTTTGTGTTTGGCTAACCCATTTATCTCAAACTTAAGCCCAACCATATTGGTCTTAAAACGTAAACAAAGCTATGCCACCTGCCCTGTACAAAGACCTTACTGCACAAACTATTCGAATGTTATAGCTGGTTATTCTATTGTGCAAATGTTGCCATATGAAGAATGGCGATTGGAGGTCTGGCGCTGTTTTTGGGGCCATACGCCGACTTGTGCTATCAAAATAAGAAAGCTCAGAGTGGAAAATAAGATGGGAAACTTGATGGAGAAAGAAAAATAATATTGACTAAACAAATGCAGTTTTGTTCATAGTCCTAGCTATGAGATTGTGCTTACAATATAAGTATTATCCTGTGTTACATGACATTGAGGTTAACACAATATGTTCATTTCTTGTCTCAGCACTAAATGTCCCACCCTTTTCAATGGAATGTTAAATATGTGTTTACAGTTCCTGTGTCACATTTTTGTATTAAGTGTTACAGGATGGTTCATGTATAATAAAGAAGCCACTA
This sequence comes from Cetorhinus maximus, assembly GCF_964194155.1. NCBI lineage: Eukaryota > Metazoa > Chordata > Chondrichthyes > Lamniformes > Cetorhinidae > Cetorhinus > Cetorhinus maximus. Next base: position 101,601,992 of record NC_135893.1, read on the forward strand.
CCAAAGCCATAATTTTTCAACATCTACTTGTGAATATTGAGGGCTATACATTGGGGAATAGCCTCCCCTTCCCTCAGCTTGAATTCTCTATTATTTTAAAGTTTGGAAGGGCATTCGATTTTTGGGAACAAGGTTCTTTTGTTAGCTGCTTTCAGGAGATGATTAAAATAAAATTATGGAAGTAACATTCTCGATACATCCTGATTTTCTGTGCAGTGTTATCAAAATAGAAAGTACCATTCCCAGCACAAAATAAATCATTTGCCTTGCTCTCATATATGTTAAAGGATCTTATAATAAAGTGGCTCCTCTCCTTGCATAACTAAAGTCATGCAGAGCCATCCAGAGGCAGTCACTTCATTAAGAAAACTGAATTCACTCATTCATTTACAGAGTTAGGTGGGATTATAATTTAAGGATTGATGTTTATTTATTCAATGATCTGATGATAATGCAGTCCAATTGTTCCACATCAGGAATAGATTTAAACCAAATACAAGGCCCTCCCCCCACCTCCTTACTTGTCACAAAAATCACTATACTCAAGTGTTGTTGAAAACATGTTGAGGGAAATGATTTACTTGGCGATTTTCTTTTTAGTGCAATTCACTAATGAAAACAATTTCACTAAATGTAGAAAGGAGGTTCAATATTATGCAGGCATTAAGTTTTCCCAGAGATAACGGGGTTATGTACCTTGGTGGGGACTCAGATTACAGAATTGAAAGGTTTAAAGACATTCCTACACGTGATGAAAATAGAATCACAAGAAGAACATTAGAAATTGCAGCAGGATTAGGCCATTTGGCCCCTCGAACCTGCTCCACCATTCAGTAAGAATGGCTGATCGGATTGTGGTCTTACCTCCAGTTTCCTTCCTGGCCCCCATAACCCTTAACTCCCTTGTCAATCAAACATCTGTATAACTCAGCCTTGAATGTTTTCAATGACCCAGCCTCCACTGTTCCCTGGGGAAGAGAATTCCAAACACTAACAACTCTCAGAGAAAAAAAATCCTCCTCATCTCCATCTTAGTAAGAAGGTAACATCGATGACATTTCATAAGATTTCTGTTTTCTATTGTGGGTAGGTCAATGTTGCTATATTACTCATGTCATAGACTCTCAATTTCATTTATTACCATTAGCGTTGAAGAATGGGATTTGAGGTCATTTTGATAACTTCCTGCCCATCAGCAATTATCTTGAAAAAAATCACATTTATTATGCAAGACCTTGAAGATTATGGTCCACACATTAATTCAAGTTTCAAGATGATTGATGGTGGACAGGAAATTGTTGATAGCTTCTAAGAAGTATAGAATATACCATTTTGCAAACACTGTCCTTGACTACTGGACTCCTCAGTTGTGCAAGACTGCCTGTCTGCATTCTTCGAATACCCACTCCTTGCAATGCAATATAACATTATATGGCCAACAGAACATTCTGGTTTCATTTATATTTACTCTGCCTACATCCCACACAATTGCCAAGGTCAAATTCATGACAACTGTCTTCACTACAAATACCTCTGGCTGCCTTATGTCACATAATATACAAAGAAACAAAATCATTGTGCAATCTATTCAGTATAAGTCCATGGACTATTGAATGGTACTTTGAAAGAATCGTGCAAACAATTTCACTGAATCTTACCCATCACAGCAAGCTCAAGGTGACATCAGGGTGGTGAATGGTTCTTCAAAGCCACATTGTTTTACCACACAGTAAAAACAAAGTAGTCACTTGGTAGTACAAAACTTGAGCATTGCCAGAAAAAAGAGACATGCTGTTGAAGCTTTTTGTCTTGCACTCATCTGGACAGATGCAAGAGTACCAAATTTCAAAGAGAACAACAATTTATATCCCATGACAAAAGGGTGCTGGTTGGTTGGCCAGTGGGCTCTGATTGGTCAAGGTGTTGCCATGGAGAATACATTAGGCTGAAAAAAGAGACATGCTGCGAAAGCTTTTTGTCTTGTGGTTCCAAACTTCTCTCATCAGATGTGTCACCTTGGATCTCCCTCAGGATAACTGCCCCCTGGTGTATTCTCTATGGCAATACCTCTGCCAATCAGAGTCCACTTGCTAACCAATCAGCACCCTTCTCTCATGCAGTATAAATTGTTGTTCCCTATGAAATTTGGTATTATTGCACCTGTCCTGATGAGTGTAAGACAAAAAGTTTCGACAGCATGTCTCTTTTTCAGCAAAACCAAAGTAGTGCCTCATGAGTGGCAGAGAATTAAATGCCAAGAAGAGTTTTAGTCAGAGTACCACTTTGTGGGGATTGGAGGAAGCTTTTTGTTGATGGTTCTTTTCTCCTGCTTTGAGGGTGGATGGGAGAAGAAATAGAAGAGTAGAGTGGGGATGAAAGCAGAGTGTCTTTGAGGCTGACTCAGATTCAGGATGACGTGTCTGATGAGGGAAGTTTGGAACTAAGTCAACTCTATGTGGCAAATTCAATAAGACCTGAGCCAGGGCGTCTGCAGAAGTCCCAGGACACTGTTGATGGCAGAATACTCACTCTGGATCATTAATGGGGCCTGGAGGATTAGACCCATTACTTGGAGAATCACAGAATCACAGTGCAGAAGAGGCCCTTCGGCCCATCGAGTCTGCACCGACACGTGAGAAACACCTGACCTACCTACCTAATCCCATTTTACAGCACTTGGTCCATAGCCCTGAATGTTATGACGTGCCAAGTGCTCATCCAGGTACTTTTTAAAGGATGTGAGGCAACCCGCCTCCACCACCCTCCCAGGCAGTGCATTCCAGACCGTCACCACCCTCTGGGTAAAAAAGCTTTTTCTCACATCCCCCAAACCTCCTGCCCCTCACCTTGAACTTATGCCCCCTTGTGACCGATCCTTCAACTAAGGGGAACAGCTGCTTCGTGTATCACTTCAACCAATCAGATTGAAAAACCAGGAAGTATAAAATAGAATATTTAATTCAATGCAAAATTATGCACAGAAAGCAAAGTAGAGAGGGAAAGAAAGGTGGATTAAAAATAGAGAAAGAAAAAAGAAAGTAAAGGTAAAACTTTAATTTTCTTTACATCTCCAACAATAATTAAATTCTGAAGGATTTAGTCTCCACATTATAGAATTAAATTTTTAGTGCAAGAAAGGTTTGGCAGTAGCTTTTCTTTATTTTTTCATGGGATGTGGGCGTCACTGGCAAGGCCAGCATTTGTTGCCCATCCCTAATTGCTTTTGAACTGAGTGGCTTGCTAGGCCATTTCAGGGGGCAGTTAAGGGTCAATCACATTGCTGTGATCTGGACTCATATTTAGGCCAGACCAGGTAAGGATGGGAGATTTTCTTCCCTAAAGGAAATTAGTGTTCAGATGGGTTTTCACAACAATCGATGATAGTTTCACAGTCACCATTACTGAGATTAGCTTTATATTCCAGATTTATTAACAGAATTCAAATTCCACCAGCTACCATGGTGGGATTTGAAGTCATATCTCTATAGCATTAGCCTGGACCTCTCGTCCAGTGACATTGCCACTCCGTCATCATCTCCCTGTAAAAATTAAATTAAAACTTATCATGCTATTAAAATTGTACTTGCGCCTGAAAGAACCAGCCCTAATTTCTTATAGGCTGTTTGTTGGGTAATCAGTGGATAAGTACAGGAACTTCACGCCTTTCATGTATTTTAATGCTGAATCTATCAGTGAGGTACCACTGTAGCGAGGGTTGTGAAGGACCAGGAAACTCGGACAGGAGCTTCTTGATTTCCACATATAACTGCACATAGGTGGATGCTGAAATCTGATGTTTCTCCTTTATTCTTTAATAACAGTGGACACCGATAGGCTCACGGTTATTCCAATCACAAAATCTGGGCCAACTTGTTATCGTTAAGCTACATGCAAAAAATTAGCGTCACCAGGTTTTAGTGTGTGAATTGCAGAATAGGTCTCAAAATACCCAGGATTATTTTACTTTTTTGCCATTGCTGTTCTGTAATCGGTCAGCCAAGGTGCTGAAGTATCCATTGGAGTGACTGTATTTTGCATTTTCTAAATCCAGATGCTCCTGCAGGGAATGCTGAACAGTATTACTGATCCCAAGTGTATCAGTTTTAATTACTGAATCATGCGACAAAAATACGAAACAAAAAAATTCATATTTCGAAAAAAAAACTCCAAAGCTTATGATGTTAGCAAGTTGCAAAGAAATCAGTAAATGTTTGATCCATGGTTTGGACTGCGCTATACGCTGTAAATTTATTTACAAAACTATCTAAACAGCCAGAGCTTGTGTTGTTGCAATTCAGAATTCAACAGTACCCTCTAGAGTTAGAAAATGTAAGAACAAAGTGTAAAAAAAATGCAATATGAAAGGCCAATGGTTATATCCCACATCTAGTCTTGTCTTTCTCCCACAATTCCTCGCTTTCAAATTTCTGCCCTCACCACCGCACCAAAGTGACACTAGTCAAAGTTATACATGACTGTGGTGCATCATCCCTCCCAGTCCACTCTGCAACCTTTGTGGCTCAACCATACCATTATCCCCCAACACCTCCTTTAATAGAATCATAGAATTTTTCTAGCACAGGAGACCATTCAGCCTGTCATGTCTGTGCCAGCTCTCTGCTAGAGCAACTCAGCTCGCCCCACTCCCCTGCCTTTTTCCTGTAGCCCTGTAAATCTTTGTAGTGCAGCTCAGTGGGACTTTTCTTGTTTCTGTCTACACAATTATAGCCAAAGCATCTCCAGCAAAGGTTTCTCGTCACACCCCAACACTATTGTTCTGGAGTCCTCCAATAGTTTATCGTTGTCCCCCTCCTCTTCTTCACCTACATGCTTCCCCTTGGCGATATCATCTGAAGAAGGCGTGTGGTCAACTTGCAAGTGCATGCTGACTACACCCAGTACTATCTCTCCACCATTTCTCTTAGCCTCTCTGCTGTTTCTGTTTTGTCAGATTGCTTGTCCAACATTCAGCCTTGGATGAGCTGCAATCTGCACCGGTTAAACACTGGTAAGACTAAAGTCATTGCTTTTGGAACTTCCAGAAACATCACGCCCTTGCCACCAATTCCGCCCCACTTCCAGCAACTCACTCAGGCCCAACCAGACCATTTACAACTTAGGTATCCTGCTGGACTCTGGTTGTACTTCCAAACTCTGCATCACAAAGACCACCTGGTTCCACCTCTGTAACATCATCTGCCTTTGCCCCTCCTACAGACCATTTGCCACCCTCATCCATGCTTATGGTCACCTGCAAACTCAACTATTTCAATGCTTTCCTGGCTGGTTTCCCAATTTCCACTTCCAAAACTCTGCTGTCCATATCCTTTCCCACACCAAGGCCTACATGCCCACCACCTATGTCCTTGCTGACCTATGTTGGTAGTCAATCCCCCCAAAGCCTTCAATTTAAAATTCCTATACTTGTGTTTAAATCCCTCCATTACCTCTTCCCACCCTATCTCTTTAACCTTCGCCAGTTCAATAAGCCAACATTCTCAGTTTCTCTTGCACTTTTCTGTCTCCCTTTGCCTCACCCACAGGTGGCTGTATCTTCAAGTATCTAGGCCCCTCGCTCTGGAGTTACCTCCCTAAACACTTCCTACTCTCCACCCCACTCTCCTCCCTTAAATCACTCCTTAAAACCCACCTCATCAACCAACCTATTTGTAACACTTCTTAATACCTCCTTCAGTTCAGCATTATTTTCCTTACACCTTTGCAAAGTGCCTTGGGATTTTTTTTTTTGCATTAAGGGCACCATATAAATGCAAGTTGTTGTTGTTAATAGTCAAAATCGGAAATAATGAAGAAAAATGTACAGGAGGCAAGTGTCCAAAAAATAAAAATGAGGTTAACATTTAGATGTCCTGCTTTATCAGGACTCCAGTTACACTTGAAATGTTAACCTATCTTGCTCTTTCAGTTGTTAAGTGATCTATTTTTATTACAGAAGGAACAATATCTGCTTTGATAGAATGGAACTGGTTAACATTGTGGTTCACAACATTCTTTTATAGTTAGTAGTGACCTGAACAATAGCTTGGTCTCTTCGTATTTTACAAGCCCTTAAATATTTCTTTACAGCGAGGAATGTAATGGTGACTCTTGGTAGTGGTGACCTTTTCTGCATCTGTCAGCGAGAAGAAAACAATTCTGAAGAGAACAGAGTTATGACCAACTGGAACATTGAAAGAAAAGCTGGTGTAGCCAGACTAAAGGATAACATAGGATCCCAAAACAGCGAGTAATTCATATATTTCATGTTGGTATATTAGGAATGTGCATTGTGCTCAGAGCCATATCAGTTAACAGTTTCAATTAAAATCTACACAACACATTTGTGTTGAAGATCGTAATTATTATAGCTATGATCTGATTATCTAGCTTATTGCTATGCCAAAAAGCTGTGTTGCAAGATGTGGTTTCGTACACATCGCTTCCAACATTAGCTGGGGAGGTCATTAGAGTTAATCAGAGACAACAGAGATCCATTGTCAAATGGGAAATTTGCATTGTCAATTACATTGGTTTCAATTTACTGCAAATGTTTTCTTTTCAGAAAAAAGGACTTGTGTTTATATGGCACATTATCACAGCCTCAGAATGACTCAAAATGTTTAACAACCAGTAAGTTACTTTAAAATGGAGTTGCTGTGGTTATTTAGGTAAACATGGCAGCCAGTTTGCACATAGCAAAATCCCACAACAGCAAAAGAATGAACTTAGTCTGTTTTTAGTAGCGTTGGCTGAGGGATAAATGTTTGCCCTGACACTGGGAGGACTGCCCTTCTTCAAATAATGCCATAGAATATTTTATACCCACCTGAACTGGCAGTTGCGGCCTTGGCGCAACATCTTAACCAAATAACAATGCAGCTCTTCCTCAGTACTGCACCGAAGCGACAGCCTGGATTATATGGCCATGAAAGATTACATTGTGCAAATTAGCAGGAAGTTCCAATTAGAAGGAAGCTCTAATTTGCACTATGTATTCATTGAGCTAAAACTTTCCAATATACAGTACTGACAGATAGCTGGAAGTAGGTTATTTAGCCATTGCCATATGGCTGCATTTTTAAAGAACTATTATCACATTTTTGTGTAGACTCAACTCGTAAAACAGTCATCAACTCGGCTGATGCTTCATGGGATTACTGGCTACAACAGGTTTGTGGCAAAGGTACAGTTCCAAAGAAGAGTCATATCGGACTCCAAATGTTAAATCGGTCTCACTCCACACAGGTGCTGCCAGACCTGAAAATCAAAGAGGACATTTGGAAGTTGTTCAGCCATTAACCCTCTCTCTCTCTCGATCCCATCGGGCACCGTCTAGGAAAGTTCCATGAGTGTAAGCTCCATCTGGTGGCGATTTCAATGCTGTGTCTGTGGACAGGACCTCATACTCAAATCACAGCGGGTCGGGTAGTGTACTTTCTGGCGTAGTTCTGCGTGACTCCAGTCAGGAAGGCCTGGGTAAAGAGGAACCCAGGCAACCAGAAGACATGGAGCTTTTCATTATCAAATCGGTTTTGCAGGAATTGTGGCTGGGCCAAAAAAGTCGGTGACATAGCTTCCCAATGATTAAGGCTGGGATAAGAGTGTTGAGCCCATTGATCAGGCAGTTTTCCAATAAGCAGACTTCCTGCCAGTGCTTCCAGCTGTGAATTCATCACCACTAACCTTTAATTGCTTTCTGCAGGCTCTGAAGGGTGAATCGTGTTGTTTGGATTAAATTATTAAATCGCTCCATCTCCCGCACTAATGCTGTGTTCATGCTTTCTTCATATTTTACTGGGTATTTGATCAATGCTTGTTCAATATCACAATCTTTAGGCAGCTTATCCAGGATATCTGTTGCAATATCATGTAGTACATGATCACTGGAGCCAAATGGACCTCCCTGTCCACGAGCTCCCTGTGTTAGTAGCACTGAGTCAGACATCATCTTGGTTTGTTGTAGATCCTTCGATACTTTTACATTTTCATGCATTCCAAAGACCTCTGGGTGCTGAGGCGCAGGTAGTTTCTTAATTAAGTCGATGTAGTTGTCATAGTTTCCTTTTGGGGGGTGCACTGGGGGAAAATGAGTACCTTGGGTTTCCTATCAGCTCAGAATTGTAAACATCTGCCAGAATTGTCATCAGTAGATGGCTGTCCTAGTCATCTGTCATATGGCCCCCATAATTACGTTCACCGGTCAGATATGTGATTGCATCAAATGGTACACTGTCATACTCATTAATGAAGAGCTGCAACTGCCTAACACTGATATGCAGGTCAGACTCATTAAATCCATATGGAATATTCCAGCCAAGAGGACCAAACTTTCTCCTCTCCTGTACAATGGCATGGAAAAAAGCAAAGTCCAAAAAGAAGTTTCTGCCAGACCAGTCCCTTTCTAATGCAGCTATTGAAAAAAGTGGGGTCAGAGAGAGGGTCAGTGAGGTAGGATTGGAGTAGGTTTAATCGGAGACCACTGGGAGGTTCGTTAGTCATCTTCACACCTTTCTGCAATATGGTCACATGAAACTTAGGAGATAGGTAACTAGTGAGCCAGAGCCTAAAGACTGGGTGGCAGGTCTCACTGCTGAATTATTCACAAATCTTTTCCAGTGTTGGCATCCAGGACACAGCCAGGTGGCAACTCTGCAGACACACCCAAGTGCCGTCAAGCACTTTAACCATTTTGGCTGCAATTGGACTTTGTCCCTGACCAAGTGAGATGGACTGGAACTGACCTCAATGCATATTCTTATCACTTGTTAACTTCAATAAACTTGCCATTGGATCAGCCCCTGGCAAAAGTATAAATGATAGTGGTATTGTGGCAGTAGAATCTGCATAATTCATTGCTAAATCAAGCATGTGGAGGTGGTGCCACAAACATCTTCCCCAGTTTTTCAACAACGAAATTTGCCACAGCTGGGATGATCTTATCCAGTCTAAACGCCCACAGAACAATCATCTTCTGAGGTTCATTGATTTTGTGATCCCATGGATTTGGTAAAAGGACAACGTGCGAGTCTTTACTTTCATAGATCTTGTGCCATTCTCCACTAGACTTAGAGAAATGATCCCTTAGTCCTTGTAAGCTTGGGAGATCACTTGCACGACAGATTTCATCCCAGCTGTTGCCTTGAAGCCAGGATGGATCAGGATTTTGTAATTTGTTTTGAAGTCCTACTCCCGCTGTCAGCAGGAACATAAATTCATGATAATTGATACTGTGTCTTGCCAAGAGCAGATTACAGCACAACAGGAGGGAAAGGAGCAACTTGTCCTTCTCAAATAGAGAGTGGCAAACATCGGACTACAGCTAAGGAATAAGAAGGGTGCAATTACATTGCTCGGTGTAATGTATAGACCATCAGTTAGTGGGAAGGACATAGAGGAACAAATCTACAAGGAAATTACAGAGAGGTGTAAACATCGTAAGGTAGTTATAATGGGGAACTTTAATTACCTGTATGTGGACTGGGATAGTGGTAGTGTAAGGGGCAGTGAGGGACAAACGTTCCTAGATTGTGTTCAGGAGAATTTCCTACAGCAGTATATGTCCAGTCCAACAAGAAAGGAGGCGCTGCTAGACTGGTTCTTGGGAATGAGGTGGACCGTGTAGATCAAGTGACAGTGGGGGAACATTTAGGGGACAGTGATCATTGTATCATAACGTTTAGGATGATGGTAGAAAATGACATTGGTCAATCCAGAGTGAGAATAATCATCTGACAGAGAGCAGACATCAATGGGGCAAGAACGGAGCTGGGCCAAGAACAGAGCTGGGCTGGATAGACGGAACCAAAGGTTGCGGGAGAAACAGTAGCTGAACAATGGGCTACCTTCAAAGAGGAGATGGTTTGGACACAGTCAAGGTGTGTTCCCTCAAAAGGGAAGGGTAGGACAAACAAATCCATAGCTCCCTGGATAACAAAGGAGATAGAAATTAAGTTAAAGGAGAAGAAGTGTGCTTATGATAGGTGTCAGGTAGCAAATACAATTGAGAACCAAGCTGAATACAGAAGGTTCAGAAGGGATATGAAAAAGCAATTACGAGAAGCAAAGAGGGATTATGGATAAAGACTGGCAGCTAACATAAAAGGAAATCCCAAAGTATTCTACAAGCACATCAATATAAAAGGGTGGTAAAAGGAAGTGTACGGCTGATTAGGAACCAAAAAGGGGATTTACACATGAAGGCATGGCTGAGGTACACACTGAAAACCACATTGCTGTGGGTCTGGAGTCACATGTAGGCCAGACCAGATAAGGATGGCAGGTTTCCTTCCCTAAAGGACATTAATGAGCCAGATGGGTTTTTACGACAATGGTTTCATGGTCATCATTAGAATTTTAATTCCAGATTTTTTATCGAATTCAACTTTGACAATTTGCCATGGTGGGATTTGAACCCAGGTCCCCAGTCCAGCGACAATACCACTGTGCCACCACCTTCCCCTGATGAAGTTCAATGCTGAGAAGTGTGAGGTGATACACATTGGTGCAAAGAACATGGAGAGACAGTATAAAATAAAGGGACAGTATAATTCTAAAGGGTGTGCAGGAGCAGAGAGACCTGAGTGTATATGTACATAATTCTTTAAAGGTGGCAAGACAGGTAGAGAGCTGTTTCTAAAGCATACAGTATTCTAGGTTTCATTAATAGATGCATAGAATACAAGAGCAGGGAGGTTATGATGAACCTTTGTAAGACACTGGTTAGACCTCAGACTGTTTTGTGTACAGTTCTGGGTGCTACACTATAGGAAGGATGTTAAGACATTGGAGAGAGTGCAGAAGAGTTTTACGAGAATGGTTCTAGGGATGAGACACTTCAGTTATGAGGAAAGATTGGAGAAGTTGGGACTGTTTTCCTTGGAGAGGAGAGAGCTGAGAGGAGGCGTGATAGAAGTTTTCAAAATAATGAGGGGCCTGGACAGAGTAGACAGGGAAAAACGGTTTCCACTCATAAATGGATCGAGAACCAGAGGGCACAGATTTAAAGTGTTTTGCAAAAAGAGCAAATGCGAGGTGAGAAAATTTTTTTCACCCAGTGAGTAGTTAGAGAGTTTGGAATGCACTGCCTGGAGTGTGTTGGAGGCAGGTTGAGTGAGGCATTCAAGAGGTCATTGTATGATTATCTAAATAGAAATAATGTGCAGGGTTACTGGGAAAAGGCAGGAGATCGGTACTAAGTTAAAATGCTCAGAGAGCCGGTGCAGACACGATGGGCCGAATGGCCTCCACCTACACTGTAACAATTCCATGATTCAATTCTGTGGCCTGCTGAGTTTTTCCAGCACTTTCTGTTTTCACTTCAGATCCCCGGCATCCGCAGTATTTTGCTTTTATTATTGCGACGAAGACAATCCAGCACAATACATAATTTCTACAAAGCAATTTACTTACCTTACAAAGGCAAGAATAAGGAACAGACACGCAATAAGTGGTGAAATGTCACTTTTAGAAGTGGGCACACTTCATGCTGTTTCCACGTTTTTGCTGATCTACTGCCAAGGTTATGCTGAGTAGGAGAACCCCTGTAGGATTTCAAGGCTGATACAGCTATCTGTTGTGTGCCGTCTATGAAACTTTACCTTCTTATTGTTACATTTTGTTACGCTTTTGTGACAACTTTTTCAGTTATAAATTCCTATGGTCTAATTTTATAATGGAACCAGTCGATATAAAGTTGTCATGCTGTCTCCTGCCTTTGCTGGCACTGTATCACTAAGTTTTGCATCTCCCAGCTCCTCATTTATATGGATGTAAATTCATGTATTCTAACCAACCCCCAATTTTTTGCTTCTGAAATAGCTGTTTATCTTGCTATTTAAATATAAATCCATTCACAACACATTCCATCGCAAAATAAATTGGGAACTCCTGTCAGCCTTTTCAATGGGAAACCCATTTAAAACCTTAACATTTTCTGTGCTGCCTGCAATTTGCATATTAAATGTGCCAGAAAAGGGAAAAATAAAAGTGAATGAATGGTTGTTAATTGTGCCGCAGTCCTGAACAATTGGCACAACAGTAAATGTAAGAAAGCTTAAAAACTTCCTTCCTAACCTTGAAAAGTTTAGATAGACATTCAGGTAAGTGCATAAACATTGCTTGATGTCGTCTAACCCCGCTCCAACATTTCATGTAGAGGATCCTAAGTCTGGATGTGGTTTCTGTACTCTTTAAGGTTACCAACCCTTAACAATGGCCACAGTGACAGAGTCAAGGAGGATGATAAGCATAGAAAAATACAGTTTCAGTTGTTGTGAATGCTTATTTCCTAATCAAACCAATATCCGTAAAGCTAAGTCAGGCCTCATATGTAGGGTGATATTTTTACTAATGCAATGGGGTGTTCTAGGTCGTTTCTTTCGTCCGCTTTTTCTCCCCAATTGTTTTGGCAGTGCATTACCTATGGCTGGTAAATGCTCAAGTTAACTGATCACCGAGAGATTGTACAATTTTAACTGTAAACATTGCAGTTTATTCACTCCACGGTGCTGACTATGATGAACAAAGGCATACGTGGGTGTTATGGTACTAATTTTCTGAGAATCAAATCAACAGATGATAGAACCCATTATTCTGAGCAAAGACAATGCTCTTTAATGCCAATGTGTTATGTTCAGAAGTTAACTTCTTATCCGTCACCTGCAAAAAAGGCACTGTGCAAGCACTATCACTAGATGGCACTCAATGATAGCAATATAAGCAAACTAGAGTCAGGCTCCGGTTTAATAATAAATCTATCCATTTTAATAATTTGTTACTTTTCATGTTATGAGGAGCAATAGAGATCAATAGAATTTCACTGAAAATTGTTTTCTTATTGCACATACGTAATAAACCAGTTTACTGGTTTACAATTTACCTCAATAGTCTTGTGTACTGATTAGTCCACTTTCAGATAATAGGGGAAACGTTTGATGGGTGTGTGTAAAGCTGCAGTATCAGGTATGCATGAGAGACTTCATCATTATAAACCCTCTCATCTATTAGAGAGGTAAGGTAAACTGCTTGTAGTAAGGGGTGTGGTGTCTGCTTATAGGAGCCACTGTTACTGAATCCAGGTGACAATGCAGACCCAATTAGTACAGCATGCCCATACTGTAGTCTGGAGATTAATGGCAGTGCATTCATTCATGTTTTATGGCAAGTTGCATTTCTCACAATAGTGAGGAGCTTCTGGTACCTGCTGAAACAAAGCAAGAGGCTTAAACCTATGCTCATCAGTTGTCTAATGATGAACAAGTGGTTATCCTGTTGTGGGACAAAGGAGGTAAGCCATCGTCTTTTCAAGGAGTAGTGATGCCAAAATAGTGCCTCCTGATACATACGAACATTCGAAATAGAAGTTGGCCATTCAGCCCCTCGAGCCTGCTCCACCATTCAATAAGATCTGTTTGTGTTTTGAATTCCACATTCCCATCTACCCTTGATAACCTTTGATTCCCTACCTAACAAGAATCTATCTACCTCTGCCTTAAAAATATTCAAAGGGCTCGCTTCCACCGCCTTCTGAGGCAGAGAGTTCCAAAGTCTCACAACCCTCAGGAAAACTTTTTCCTCATCTCTGTCCTAAATGGGCTACCCCTAATTTTAAAACAGTGCCCCCTGGTTCTGGACTCACCCACAAAAGGAAACATCCTTTCTATGGCAACCTGGTCAAGGCCGTTCAGGATCTCATATACTTCAATCAATGACAGAAGAATATAATTGATGATTGCGTGAAACCGTGTGATCCTTTGTAGCACAATTGGGCACTTGGGTGATTGATCAGCCAGCATGGCTGAAGGATAAAATCTGAAAACCTGCTGTTAGGGCCTGAGATTTTTCCCACTGTGCCTCAGATTACCCTTTAAACCTATAGGTAGAGTGGTCCAGGGCAAGCAGCAAGATTATCAGTACATTGTGGTGGCAGGCTGCGTGGCTTTCAGTGGTTAAACTCCAGTGGTGCCTCTGTGTAAACATAAGATATCTTTTAAGTCCTTAGAAATCTCCGTCAAATCTGTGCCTAAAGTCTCCTGGCTAGAGTGTATCCATACAGGGACCGAATTCATATTCCAACAGTGAACTAACAAAAACTACCTGCGTGGATTTCTTTAATAATTCAGTTTGTAGATTTCGACATGGAAATGGAATTCCACATGTATTGGAGATCCAAAAAAAACAAGTACCTTATTTACTCAGTTACTAGTTTATAATGAAAATTGATCTGCATTCCCACCTTGACTAGAATTACTGCTTCAAAAACAGGATCTGTAAGCAGACAGGTCATTTTCAATTCTATGGAAGTGGCTGGGTGTTGGGTGCATTGTTGATCGGGTTAACTCCAATATTTGCATCTAAATCATAGTGGCACTAAGATTGAAGCATAGTTTGCAGCACTCACTAGTCTTTCTGTAGTCATGGCAGTCTTGTGGGGCACCTTGGCTGCTTCCAGGGCCTGCTCTGGACACCTGTCTATCTTGTAAACGTGCACATCCTTTGTTGCAAAATACATGCAGATCATCCCTTGAGCAAACTGATGGACAATGGCACTGACTGCACAAGTGGTTGGAGGGTAGAAGGACATGATACACAGGCCAATTGACAGGAGCCTAGAGAAGAAGGACATGCACTGATGGGATTGTGGCATTAGGAGAGATCACTGAAAGGAAAAGGCAAAATTGGAAGAATCTAGAGATCATTGGCAGCGACAGAAAAAGAGGCAGAGAGGAAAGTAACAAACACGAGGAGAGAGTAATTAATGAGGCATAGGCACAAGAAAAAATACAGGAACATTACAGACACTTCAATTGAGCACATTAAGGTTCAGGTAGTGCCTGTCGAGGCTTCAGTGACATTGCGAGGGGAGGCAAGTAGATCTTGTTCGAGTATGCTTGGGGGCCCCTGCCTTGTGTTGCGCCCCAGGTACACTGCAACAACAGTTCACTCCTTCAGTGCTGTACCACTACAGGCTAGGGCGGTCAGGGGCTCCACAGCACAGCTCTAGTAAGAGGTTCCTGCTGATTGTAACATTTTTATAAACCAGTGCAAGCTGTAAAAGGTCTGTTTCAGATCAGCCAGCAAGGGAAAGAGACCAAATTCTTTCAATACTCAACGGGCTGGAGTTTCATCCTAGAAGCGGGAGTCGGGGAAATTTCCCAGCTCAGTATACGCGCCTCAGGGAAAAGGTGGGATTTTCGGGGTGGGGGTACGGGTGCTAACAGGAGTTGGGCCAGTCGCCCTCAGAAATAATTCAGAGGCAGATACAGGGGCTGTTGAGTGCGGAGGCAGGCAGGTTGAAAGGCCTACCTCGATGCTCTAGGATTTTTGTCCCAGTTGTAACAAAAAGAGTAAATCAAAAAACAACCCTCTAGCTCTCATCCCACTGCCCCCACGCACACTCCTCAAAGCCTGATCATATCCTCGCTGCCAACCTAAGTCCCCCACCCAACACCCCATACCCTTCATGCCAACCTATGCCCCTCTACCCACCACCCAAATCCCCATCACATCAATTCCATGTCCATTCACCCAGTATACACATTGTGCAGAACCAATGAACCCTAAAGTAACAAATGCATCTGTGGAAAAGCATTACAAAACTCATTCAAAACTTTCTTCAAAAAAGATTTTATTACAGCTCTATAAAAGTGTCAATCATCCAGACGTAAAAGTACCAATAGCAGAAACTACAAGCACTTGACACCTCTTTACATTGTGTAAATAAGCATTATGCAATTGCCAAAAATAGATCCAAGGGAAAAAGCTATTAAGCAATGCTTTCACTTGGGTATGGGCGAGGTACGCGTTCTCTTGGGTATGGGCGAGGGACGCTTTCCCTTGCGTCTGTGTGTCTGGGCTCTCAGATAAATCTTATTATACATTCTTGGCTGACAGTCCAGGCATCCATTAGTCTGTTGAACCAGCTGCACCTAAGGGAAGACATTACTTGATTGACAGCTCTTTTTCTTGGATCTATTTTGTCAATTGCACAATGTTTATTTACAGAAGTGTCCAGCGCTTGTAGTTCTGCAGTTGATGCTTTAAAGGTATGGATGAATGACACTTTTAAAGGGCAAAGTAAAAGTATTTTTTAAGGAAAGCTATAAATGAATGACTGTTTTTTCAGAACTCTTTCACACATGCCATTGCTGGTATAGAGTTCATTGGTTCTGTATGGAGTGTACACTTGGTAAACATAGGAACAGGAGTACTCCGCAATTCAATTGGATTATGGCTGCTTATCTAGGTCAATGCCACTTTCCCACACCATCTCCATATCCCTTGATGTCATTGATCTCCAGAAATCTATCTATTTCTGTCTTGAACATGCTCAATGACTGAACTTCCACAGCCCTCAGGGGTAGAGAATTCCAAAGTTTCACCACTCTGAGTGAAGAAATTCCTCCTCATGATATCACTCTTAAATGGTCTACCCCTTATCCTGAGATTATGTGCCCTGGTTTTAGACTCGCCAGCCAGGGGAAACATCTTTTCTTCATCCACCCTGTCACGTCCTAAGAATTTTGTAAGTTTCAATGAGGTCAACAATCATTCTTTGAAACTCTAGGGAATACAAGACCCAGTGTCCTCAATTTCTCCTCAGGAGATAATCCTGCTATCCCAGGCATCAATCTGGTGAAACTCCGTTGCACTCCTTCAATGGCAAGTATATCCTCCCTTAGATAAGGGAGCCAAAACTGTGCACTATATTCCAGGCGAGGTCTCAACAAGGCATCCTTACTCCTATACTCAAATCCCTTCGCAATGAAGGCCAACATGCCATTTGCCATCCTAATCACTTGCTTTTAGCAACTTGAACAAGGATACCAGGTCCCTTTGGATAACCGCACTACCCAAACTCTCACCTTTTAAGAAATACTTTGCCGCCTTGTTTTTCCTACCAAAGTGAACACCTTCACACTTAATCATAGTAGCCCATTCACTTAGCCTGTCCAAGGCCTCTTGAAGCCTCCTTGCATCCTCCTCACAACTTACAATCCCACCCAGTTTGGTGTCATCAGTAAATTTGGAAATATTACAATTAGTCCCCATATCCAAATTATTTGTATAGATTGTGGACCTAGCACTGATCCTTGTGGTACTCCACTAGTAACAGCCGGCCATCCTGAGAATGATCTGTTTATTCCTACTCTGCTTTCTGTCTGATTATCAATTCTCAATCCATACTAGTATGTTTCCCTCAATCCCATGCACTTTAACTTTATTTACTTGCCTCCTGTATGGGACCTTATCAAAATCCAAATATACCACATCCACTGGTTCTCCTTTATCAATGCTACAAGCAACATCCTCTAAAAATAAACTCCCAACAAATTGGTCAAACATGATTTCCCTTTGATAAATTGACGTTAACTTTGCCAATTTTACCATTCCTTTCTAAATGTCCAGTTATCACATCTTTTGTAAGAGATTCTAACATTTTCCCTACTATGGACATCAAACAGGTCTGTAGTTCTCCATTCTCCCTCTTTCTCCCTTCTTAAATAGTGGGGTTACATTTGCTTCTTTCCAGAATCGACATAATTTTGAAATGTAACCACCAATGCATCCACTATCTCTCTAGCCACCTCCTTCAACAGCCTGGGATGAAACTCATCTGGCTCAGGGGATTTATCAACCTTCAACCCAGTTAACTTTTCAAGTACTACCTCTTTACTTTTGCCAATTTCTTTTAGTTCCTCATTTTCACAAATCCCTGGTTGCTTAGCATTTCAGGGAGATTTTCTGTATCTCCCATGAAGACAGATGCAAAGTCACCGTTTAGTTTCTCTGCTATTTCTCTATTCTCCACTATAAATTCTCCTGTCCCCATCTCTAATGGGCCCACATTTGTCCTAGCTAATCTTTTTCTTTTCACGTATCTAAAGAAGCTTTTATAATTAGCCTTTACGATCGTCGCTAATTTGCATTCATATTCTATTTTCCATTTCTTAATCAGTATCTGAATGAGCATGGAAATGCCATAGGTTGGTATGGAGGGTATAAGGGGCCATGAAGGGGTTGGGGAGGCTTGGCTGGCATGTTGGAGCACGGGTATGACCTTTTGAACTTATCTTTTGAAAGGTTCCCTCATCCAGACTATGGTTCATGACACCTCTCGAGGTCCGTGAATTACGAATCCTCAAAAATCTGGTGACTCAGAAAATCGCAGGGGGCTAGGAGATGCCTATCCCCGGAAAGGTGCCGATTAGGTCTGGAGTGCAGGGTAGCAGCACCCTTAACCTGCGCTGACGAAAAGGAGGCATTGGGGATCCTGGAATTGGGTCCTGCTTGCCATCTTTAAAGATCCGCAAAGTTAGGGAGACACCATGAAAATCCAGCCCAATACTTCATTCAAAGTATTGACAACTTTTTTTCTAGTCATTGATTTAGATTCTTTGAACATTTTTATTATCAACCAGTTTATAAAATGAATACATACACATAATATCAAAATGCATAAGTACAACCAATATTGATGCACTATTTTAGCACCTCTCCCTCCTTTAACTTACCCTGGTCCTAAAGATACATTACAATTTCCATTACTTTATGTTTATTCATTTTTTTTAAAAAAAGCTTTCCTGAAGAGGCTTCATATTATCCCTTCCTTGTCCTAAATATTAACCCCAAAATCAGTCTAACAAAATTTAATTTGTTTTAACATTTCACAATTGAACATTTTTTCATGTGTGTTACATGAGGCAAGATGGTCTTTCACCTCATGAACCAAATAACATTTCCTAAAGTCCCAGGAGCCATATAATACATTTTTAAATAATTTTTGTACCGCATAAGACATAAAATCCTAACTATCCATTTGAAACAGTATCAAAGAATAAGAGGAAACAAATCCAAAACATTCCTTTCAAGGCTTCACACTTATCATAAAAAGCTCTAGAAACACACCCACAACCATGCCAGAAACGTTCATTATATGAAATCTTATTGCTAAATGCCACAGCATAATTTGCTCCTGATCCAAAATCCATACCATCAAGCGGGCACTGAAAAAAGACAGACTTGCATTTATATAACATCCATCGCGACTAAAGGGTGTTCCAAATAGCTTTACAGCCAATGAAATACTTTTGAAGTGCAATTCTTGTTGTAATATGGGAACTTTCATAGCCAATTTACACACAGCAAGCTCCCACAAACAACAATGTGATCAAGACCAGATAATTTGATTTTGTGATGTTGACTTGAGGGATAAATATTGGCCAGGACACCGGAGATAACTCTCCTCCTGTTCTCCAAATTGTGCCGTGGGACTTTTTATATCCGCCCAAGGGCAGGCAGGTCCTCGCTTTCACGTCTCATTTGAAAGGCAGCACCTTCAACAGTCTAGCACCTCCTCAGTACTGCAATGGAGTGTCAGCTTTGATCCTTGTGCTCAGGTCCTGGAGTGGGACTTGAACCCAAAACTTTCGGCCTCAAGGGTGAGAATGGTACCGAGTGAGCCACAACTGACACTACTTGAATAATTACTCGGGATCCCAACCCCTGACAGTGGTCTAACAAGCTAAGTAATGCAGCTACAGATCTTCTAGGATTAAAAAGGAATATTTCATGGAGTTAAACCTCAGGAAGATTCCCATTACCTTAGGTTGCCTTTTTATAAAAGTTGCTAATGACTTCAACAACAGCATGAAAACCATAGGTAGAGGGATGAATCAGGTTGATAAAACACCTTTCTGAAGCCAAGACTCCTTGGGATATAATGTAAATAAACAAAAGTGTAACCAGTCATGGGCAAAGCTTCAAAAATCTACAGTTCATTAACACATGTAGACCAATGAAAAAAAGCACCTCAGCTGATCATATTCAGCTACCTACACACAATGGTTTGGTTTACCAGCACTCACTGACAAAGGCTGTCTCCCTGCTGAAAATAGCAAGCTGAAAGATCACCTTCTATGGTAATATTTAACTTCCACTGTCCTGCTTTGTTTAGCATTTCTTCATCTTTCTCTAGTGAATTAAATACACGTGAAAAGATTTGGTATTAGTTGCAGTCAAATCTCATTGCAGCAAACTAATAAGGGCCAGGAAAGCAGCTCATACCGTTGAATCTGGAGCTCCCTGTGGGATTATAGTGAATACATAGAGAGTTCCTGCTGATATTCCCAAATGAATTACAAACCTGTAACAAATTTTTTTGTAATAAAGTTTTGCTATTTTTACAATTGGACAAACTTTAATGTAATTAAATATGTTGACACCTGCTTAAAATGATATCTGCATTGGGCTCAGGATTTCTGTATTTATCAGTTACTATTAACTGAAAACACAGAAGTGTCCATTAAAATCCTTCCACTCTGAATATCACCTTCTAATTTTTCCCTGTGCTGTATGATCCAAATACGAAGAGTGAATAAACTCCCAGAGCTGTTTGGCATTGTTGGCATTCCCTAAGATTTCTGCTAATCGCTCCTGCGAGATTGTCACCAGTTCTGCAATGCTCCTCACTTGGTTCATCAGGGCCCGGCAATTTTTAGCATTCACTCCAGGCATCTTCAGCAGAAAGTCCTGTGCGCCTGGACTGTATCTGTCCGACTCAGAAACCATTTCCGATTCGGTTGTGACAGCCAAGGCGGTGGCTGCATCAGGCTCGGGGCGGTTTTGTTTCAACTCCTCAAACAGTTCAGCAGAAACATATGGGGAGGGGCACCAGAGAATACGCAGCTTGGGAAAGTGAAGAGTCAATAAGGTAAGTTTGGATGTAATGTCATTAATGGAAATTTCTTGGTGGACAGATCCTCTGGAATTTAGGGAAAAGGGCTTGTTGGGGTCAAATTCAATCAAAAGGACAGGCCTCTTATAGTACCTCGACATGGTGATGCACTGAGTGTACAGGCGACCACTGTTTAAAGAGCCGATCAGGTCACTCACACTCTTGCGCTCAACACAGATATCAGGAGTCAGAATGTAGTCGCCAACCTCCAAGGTGACTGGCTCGATGTCAATGCCCCGCCGATGTATCAGGGAAGGAAGTTCACTGCGGAACTCCCGTACATCCACTATAATACGCTGTTGCTCTGTCTTCTGAGCCTGGCCACCTGCATTAAGACAAACCAAACATCTTTAATTATCCACGTACATATGCCCACATTTGTGGTGTGCAGCACTTTCAAATTTGAGTTTTCTTTCTTTTGAAACAATTTCTCCCTCTTACCACACAGCTCTTGCTTTGGCTGGATTGGCTAGCAGGGACAGACCATGCAACATGCTCCCTTGTTTCCACTAATGTTTCTTACCCAGCTGATGCTGGCGTATGAAAGTGAGGTAGCCCTCATTTTCTCCCCCTGCTTGCACAGAAGCCTGGGGCATCTGCCCCAGTGGTATTATAAAAATTATAATGATTTGACAAACCTATGCCCGACAATTGCATGGTACAACACACTGGGGAAGGAGTTCCATGCCACTGGGGCATTCTAGCACAATAGAAATATCCCACATAGAACACAGTTCTACATGGACTACAAAATATCAATAAGAGGGGCAGAGTCCTAGTTATGAAAGAATTAGATTTTCTCTTAACTATGGCCTGAATTTAGCGGTGGTAGCAACTGTGTAACTGTTAGCAGTCACTCTCTGAAACTGACAGCAACTTCTGGAATCTGCATGTCTGCAGAACAACAAATTCAAAAGATGCTGTCAGTGATTTAATGCTTCTCTAGAGGCTGCACTTTTGAGGTCTCCCCGCACTGTGATCAAGGGAAAATCTATGAACTGACAGGAACTTCCACTATTACACAGCATGTCTCCATGTTAAAACCTTTGAAAAAACCCTTGTGGCATACTAACTTCATTATTATTGCTAAACACCCTCAAACAACCCCGAAAAGCTGATTTCATACTTGTGGAATGTCAAATTTCCCCATTATGATATAAAAATTCCACATTGAAGATAAACGAACTTTGAAAAAATTATTTTATTTTAGCTTCTATCGTAATCCAATCATAAATCATTTATTTCATGATCTTAAATGTTACATTAAAAGTGAAGATATTCTGTGCTTTTAACTTCTTGGTTTGCTGTCTGTGAGAATACTGCACTGTGACTGGCTGCTTATCTGCTTGCTGACATCACTGTTGCTGCATGCCTTGGTCGGCTTGACTTGGTGCCAGACTTAAACTGCAGTTGGGAAAAGGGAAAATCGCGCTATAGATATTCTGGGTGGGGAGGGGGGGAGAGACATGGTGGTCTAGTGGTAAGGTCACTGGACTAGTAATCCAGAGGCTCAGGGTAATGTTCTGGGGACAAGGGTTCAAATCCACCACAGCAGCTGGTGGAATTTAAATTCAATTAATAATCTGGAATTGAAAAGCTAGTCTCAGTAATAGTGACCATGAAACCATTGTCAATTGTTGTAAAAACGCATCTGGCTCACTCATGTCCTTTCGGGAGGGAAATCTGTCATCCTTACCTGGTCTGGCCTACATGTGACTCTGAACCCATAGCAATGTGGTTGACTCTTAACTGCCCTCTGAAATGGTGTGGCAAGCCACTCAGTTCAATGGCAAGATGGGATGGGCAACAAATTCTGGCCTTGCCAGAGATGTCCACATCCCATGGAAGAATAAAAAGAATGACTAGATCTTTGAGGTCAGGTGCCATTGCTTTGCTGCTAATAGCAAAATTTGGACCAATGGGTTTTCAAAGATTAGTGTTCAAATAGCTGCAAGGCATTAAGCTGTCACCAAATTGTGACATTAGAAAAATGTCAGGGCTGAGAGAGACACATTTCACTTCTGATTATAAAAGCATAGATAGGGTTTTGTAAGTATTCATTCTCAGAATATTGGAGGAGCTGGCAAGGCTGGCATTTATTTCTAAACCCTAGTTGCCCTTGAGAAAGTGGTGGTAGACCACCTTCTTGAACTGCCCGCAGTCCGCATGGTGATGGTATTCATACAAAGTTGTCAGGAGCGGTGATATATTCTAAGGCAGGTTAATGTGCGACCTGGAGGTGGTGGTGTTCCCAATCACCTGCCCTTTTCCTTCTGGGTGGTGAAGATCGCAGGCTTGGGAGGTGCTGCTGAAGAGACCTTTGCAATTTGCTGCTGTGCCTCTTTGTAGATGGTACACAATACAGCCACAGTACACTGGTGGTAGAGAGAACAAATACTTAAGATGGTAGATGGGAGTCCCAATCAAGTGGGCTGCTTTTCCTAGATGGTGTTGAGCTTCTTTAATGTTTTGGAGCTGCATCCATCCAGGCAAGTGAAGAGTATTCCATTACACTCTTGACATGTGCCTTGTGGATAGAGGCGAGGTTTAGAGGAGTCAGGAAATAAACCATTTGCTGAAGAATGTCCAGCCTTTCTAGTAACTACAACAGTGAATGGTGACCCTTGAAGATGTTGATGTTGGGGGATTCAGCGATGGTAATGCAATTGAATAGGAGGTGGATATACTCTCTATTGTCGGATATCCTCTTGCCTGATACTTGTGTGGTGCAACTGTTAATTGCCATTTAACATTTCGGGCCTTGCTGTATGCAGGCCAGGATTGCTTTATTAGCTGAGAAACTGCAAAAGGAGCTGAATACTATGCAATCATCAATGAACAGAACACTTCTGACCTTTCAATGGAGGGAATTATCCTGATTATTATATTTGCTGATTCAGAAAGGAATCTCAGAAAGGAAATAAAGAGCTTTCCCAGTCTACACAAACCTGCTTTCCTTGTGTCTGTAACAGCAGCTGGTTGGGCAATATTCCGTGCAAGATCTGGATTTAAATCATTTCTTCCCTCTCTCTCCTCAGGGATAACCATCATTGCCTTCTCTCTAAAGATTTGCAGGGTAGAAACTCATAATGATCAAGGCTATTTCTCATCAAGTTTAAAAAAAAGGTCCTCATTATCACAAAAACAATTTTTTTATATACGCATGAATTGCATTAGTCAGTTATAACTTGCATTTATTGCTGAAGTTGACAGAACAGTGAAGAATTGAAGGTTTCACCAGCAGGGACTTTTAATAAACAAAAAAAATCTAGATAGTAATCATTGAGAAAAATATGCCAAAAGTAATTTCAAACGAAGGCTTGAGTATTGCTATAAAAAGAGACATGCCAAAACACTCATCAGGACACTCGCAAGAATACCAATATAAGGGGAAGACAACAATTTAAATGGTATATGAATAGAACGTTGATTGGTTGGCAATTGGCGTTGCCACGGAGAATGCACCACTGATGGTGGCTGACAATTAACTGCCAAGCATTGTTTGAAACTTAAGCCAAGCAGCTTGGCCCTGATTGGTCAAGGCATTGCCCTGACGAACGAGTTAGCGGATGACCTTCACTTATTTTGTTTAGCTGAAACAGGCGCAATGTATGTACATGTTCTTTCTGTCTGCAAAGAACATGACCCTGTGTATTAATATACATATCTGCCGGTACACGCAAATGAGCCACTTTGTGAGCCTGACTGACAATCTTAAATTGGCTGTCAGCGTAATTCTTAGCACAATGAGGATTTTCAGCTTAGTTTGTTTCCAATTAAGGTTCATTGAAAATCCGCAAGATAATGCACTGAAGGGTTCACCTGGTATATATTGGAATATAGGGGCAAGAGTAGGGCATCTGGCCCTTCGAACCTGCTCCGCCATTCAAAAAGACCATGGCTGATCTGGTTGTGGTCTCAGCTCCACTTTCCTGTCTGCCCCCCACATAACCCTCAACTGTCCTGTCTAACAAAAATCTGTCTAAATTTGCCTTGAATAAATTCAACCACCCAGCCTACACTATTTTCTGGGGAAGAGAATTCTTCGTACCAACAACCCTTTGGGAGAAAAGGTTTCTTCTCCTCATCTCTGTCTTAAAAGGGAGACATCTTATTTTTAAACTATGTCCCCTCGTTTTAGTCACCCCCACAAGAGGAAACGTCCTCCAGGTATCCACCTGATCAAGTCCCCTCAGGAACTTGTGTGTTTCAATAAGATCATCTCTCATTCTTCTAAACTCCAATAGGCTGAAAAATTTACAGGAATACATGGAAAGCTGAGAGAGCAGACAATATCCAGCCTTACTTCCTGTTGTTTCAGGAAATTAAAAGTTTTCTGATTTTATTAGAAAATTATGCAGCTGACAACAGCTTTCCGAGCGGTAATGTTGCTGAATTCGATTGTTCACGTTCATCTGGAGCTGCGAGTGAGGGAAGCCGATATTTTTATCAAGTTAATTAAGTGGTTTTCTCTGTCAATCTTTTACTGCGCTTGGTTTTTGATGACGATTAAATGAAATGGGCTAAATTGCTTAATGAAAGTTATACCAAAGCCATTTCCACAAAAAAAATCATGGGTAAATTGGTCATCAGTTTAATTTAATTCCACAAGATGTTTCCTTCACACTATAAACTCTACTGAAGTTGTACTTTCATTCATTTACCTTATCAAGTGCTCAAAAGCTGTTTTCTCTTTTCTCAGATTGGTCAGGTATCGTTGCTCTTCTGTAGAGCCTCCATATATTAGGAAATAAACCCTAAAAGAAATTAAATGGAGCATCAGCCCTTCAGGCAACACATATGCTTAATGATTCATGTTGAAACATGTACACAACTGCAGAGTAGGTTATCAAAAAGGCGGGATAGTTAAGTTAAATTGGCTGGTAGCTCCCTTTGACTCAGCTGTGTCAGTCCCACTGCAAGTGTTTGGATTGTCTCGTTAACTGTGCAAAACTGAAGTGATGATACTGGAAATAAATTTGATCACCAGGCTGCTGGAGAGAAAAACATTTTCCAATTTATTCACATGAATGAATGAGTGGGAGAGGAGGAAGGCGCACACAGAAACAGATATTTTAAAAACCTACATAATTACATAGAATTTACAGCAGAGAAACAGGCCATTTGACCCAAATAGCCAATGCAGGTGTTTATGCTCCACATGAGCCTCCTCTCGCCCTTACTGCATCGAACCCTGTTCATGTATTCTTTTGATGTCTTTGTCCCTCATGTACTTATCCAGCTTTCTCTTAAGGATATCATTGCTATTTGCCTTAATCATCCCCTGTGGTAGCAAGTTTCACATTCTAGCAACTCTCTGGATAAAGAAGTGTTCAGCATTTGGAACAGAGGATAGTACAGAAAGTACAGAACAATGAAAAGTGTCCATAAAACACTGAACAAAATGACAGCAGTTCAAGGGTAAAGTTGTGTGTGTGTGG
Organism: Cetorhinus maximus; assembly: GCF_964194155.1. Taxonomy (NCBI): domain Eukaryota; kingdom Metazoa; phylum Chordata; class Chondrichthyes; order Lamniformes; family Cetorhinidae; genus Cetorhinus; species Cetorhinus maximus. The sequence goes on from NC_135893.1 coordinate 101,628,167, forward strand.
GGTGGGGGGTTGGGGGGAGAGAAGTAGGTGCCAAGTAGTCTCAAATTAGGCTTTTTCTTAAACCTGCTTCACCCTTTCCCCCGTGCTGTAACATTTCAGCATGAATCATAAACCAATGGGGAGAGCCAGAACTATAGAAATTAATAAAACAATCTGAATCATTAGCATCCAATAAGTTTGGAGCATTGAATTAGATGCAGGTGGAGAACAGTTGGAGAGAAATGACATGCAGAATCTGTGGAACTAGTCCTATAGCACCAAGTAATTTATGTTCTCTGTGTTTTAAGTTTTCTTTGTACATTGAATTAATGCAGTGAGCTGCTACACAGTACTGTCCTGATTATTTATTACTGAGGCTGAACTACCATGGGCACAATTTAGCTATTAAATCCCCACACCTCAGACTCTGCCTTTCCTGACAGTTACAAATGAACATAGTGCGGCTGCAGAGCAAACAATGCCCAAGTCAATGTGAAGATTCCTTATTCATGTTAACACAGCTTCAAGCAACTGGATCCCTATATTTAATATTCCGCAAGATAACAAACATGTTGAAGAGTGGGCGGCGATGATGATAGTAGATGCGAGATGCTGCTACTCATTTCTGGAATCCCTGCTGAAAATTTATCCTGGTGATTGTGAACAGTCACTGATGGTTGCTAAATGGCATAATGAAAGTGTAAAGTTGGCTACACAAAGACAGCTGGTGGCACAGGCCCCAACATATCGCTGAATGGAAGTGAAGTACACACACACACACACACACGTGTGCACGTGGCAGCGGTTTGGTGGGGTGGTGGGGGGGGGGAAGCAGGAGGTGTGTGGAAAAAGAAATGATATAAATAGAATGGGAAGGCAATTGGAGTCATTTTGCTAAAGTTCATCACCATTTACCATGCAGTGGGAGCAGCTTCTTTCCTGCCTTCTCATGCAGTGAACTGACGTACAGATCACATCTGGAAACTCCCAGATCTTTTCACGGAAAACAATGTAAAGTAATGTTGTACAATATATGCCATTTTTAAATCAAGAATGGAGCGAGAAAGGAATGTTTTCTCTTTATATGAATACTTTCATACCAAAAGAAAACTGCACATTTTTCACACTCCATTTTTTCCAATGAGACATAAGATGATAAGAAATAGGAGTGGGAGTGGATCAGATGGCCCCCTGAACCTGTTCCACCATTTTATAAGATCATGGCTGATCCTGAACCTCAACTCCACTTTCCCACCCGATCGTCATGTCTCTTCATTCCCTTAGAGTCCAAAGGCCTATGGATCTCAATGTTGAATATACTCGGTGATGGAGCACCCATGGCCCTCTGGGGTATAGAATTCCAAAGATTTTACTGTCAACCCTTGAGTGAAGGCAATTCAATTGTAAGTACATATGGGGCAGCATTTTCCCACCCTGCCTCCTGCTCGCCGATGTGTAAAATGATGCGCAGTGACGTTGGGCGGGCGTCCTGGCGTCACCGCGTGTCACTTAGATTCTCAGTTTGGCGGGTGCGCAGCCCAACTGTCAATAGCCTATTAAGGCCATTTAAAACCTAATTAAAACAATTAAATGAGCTGCCCGTCTAACCTTAAGGTTGGGGGGCAGGCGAAGAGCCCGGGCGGCCTTCGCATTTTTCATGAAACCTCATCCACGGGCGGGATGAGGTTTCATGAAGTGTTTTAAAATTCAGTAAAAATTATTAAAAAATTAATTGACATGTCCCAGCTCATGTGAGGGGCCATGTTTTAAAAGTTTTTTTTCCCTTTATTTAAATTTTAAAGCGTTAAACTGATCTCTCTGAGGCACCTCTGTGCGTGAAAGAGTGCAGGGAACCCTCAGGGAATCACCCCCCCACCCCCTCCCAAAACCGGGAGCGCTCAGTGCCTCTGGGCGCGGGTCACGATGGGCCGGCCTTAACTGGCCTGCCCACGTAAAATGGCGGCGTGGACCCAATCGGGGGCGCCGATTGGGTTCGTGCCCGCCCCAGCACAACCCCCCCACCGATGGGGGGAAATTTCTGCCCATTGAACTCATGAGGAAACTGAAAATAAGAACATAAAAGAGATTGAAATTAAATTTACTGGAGTCCTAAATAAAATATATTGTACTGGACTAGCAACTCTCAGATTGCATTTTCAAATCATATTAAGTTGTGAACTGGAATTCAATGAAATCAGGTTCTAGCCTCAGGAAGAGAATAACCATGGAAGCTGCTGGCTTGTTGTAAAAAGCCAACTGGTTCACTAATAAAAAGAACCTGCATTTATATAGCACCTTTCATGGCTTCAGGACGTCCCAAAATGCTTTACAGACAAAGTGCTCACAGTAGCCAATCAGCAATGACATAAATGATCAGAGAATTTTTGTTAAGGATTTTGGCTGATGGATAAATATTGGTCAGGGCACGAGGAGAACACTCCTGCTCTTCTTTGAATAGATCACATAACCTTTGTGGGATCACATTCTGAGAATAAAGAAAAACCCATCATGCTTAAAAGGCCTGAAAGTTAGGCTTGAATTACCTAAGAGGCTTGCCAGGCCTACTTGCTCTGTAAATCTCCAGCTGGCGGACAAATGTCAGTTCTGCATCGTATAATATAACATAACGGGGCTCGATTTCATGCAATACACGGGACAGACTATATGGGTCACTGCAGCCCTGTAAAGGGTGGATGACAATGAGTGGCTCCTTCAGGATTCCATAGCAAGCATCTGTTGGCAATTTCAGGATCACACCCTCAGATTCAGTTTCCTCAGTCCTGGCTTCCAGGCTAACATTTTCTTCATTGTCCTCTTCCTCTTCTCCTTCCTTTATCTTCTTAGAACCTTCTTCATTTTCCCTTCCTACCATTTGGGTCAATGTTAATTCTGGTTTCTTCCTGTTTTTACCAGTCTCTGTTTTGGCTTTCTTCATTTTGGGTCCATTGTCAGGTTTCAGTTTCGCCTTGGATTTGCCAGGCTTCCGATCTTTTATGCAGGTCGCCCCTGCATCCTCTGCCTTCTCGTTCTTCCCGAAGGTTTTATTATACAGCCTCATTAACAAGTCTCCTGCTCCAACGGTGATGTACTCCTTCAGCTGAGCACAGGTCCGATCATCACTGGCACAGATCAGCACATGACCTACAGGCAGCAAGAGAAAACACTGCCGCATTTATCTTGTTCATTAAGAAATACTGACGTACAATATTATACCAATTGTGCATGTGTAAGTGTATCTGTTTTAGACAGAAATGTTTGGAGATGATTTGCAGTACATGGCTGTCGGCAGATATTACTATTCAAAAGCTTATTCACCAACTCAACAAAAACTAGCATTGAGTTAAAATAACAAAACTGGATTACCAGAACAAAACTTCCCATGTTCCAGCTGGTGATGCAAAGAATGCCTATAACTTTAGTTGTTACATATTAAGAACTTAAAAAGTCATGGATGAGAAGAAGCTATTTGGTCCATCAAAAATTAAGTCCTTTAGGGTATTAACTGTTCCATTTAATCGAATTTTAAATAACGTCAATGCTTTTGTCTCTGCCACCTTGCTGCCTGGATAATTCCGAATATTTACCATCACAAGTTCCCTTGATATCCATTCTAATTTCATATTCAATTAATTATCATTTGTGTCCACTCTGCTTATATTTTATCAGCTTTTTAATTGTCTTCCCACAATGTCAAGAGAGTGTAAATGGAAATAATATCTGCTTTTACACTCCTGTGAATATCTAAGTTTTACCACTCCTACTAACATGGATTGTCTGGGCTCATAATATAATAGCTTCACTGGTCAGCTGCCTAATTTGATTCAGTTAGGTCCACCTCATTGTGGAAGCATGAGGTGTGCGCATTCATACAGCAAGTATTTTTGAAGTCATTTATATTCCAGCAGCAGGATCTTAGAAAAAAATGCATGAATCTCATGCGCATTAAAATGAAATGTCTTTTACATAAACATGTACCTGACTCATAAATCATTTAACACTTTTGAACAAATCCAATTTTCGTCCAAATTTCAAGTACAATTTCTCTGCGTGTTCCAGTCCCAGCTGTCCCATAAAAACCTTTCAAAAGCCTTAAAACATTTGATGTAGAAGTTTGCACCATCTGGAGTTGTCATTCTCACAGGGTTCCTACAATCACTGCCAATAAATGCATCTTGGAGTTAGGCAAACGAATACGAGGTGTTCAATTCTTCCAGCTGTTCAGACAGCTTACCTGATTCTGTCAATGCTTCACTGGGCTCGTTTTCCCCTTTGATCTCTGTTAGAACTTGACTTAGTGCTTCCCACTTCGGGTTTGTCTCCAAGACAAGATCCTTCTTTTCCTCTAAATAAAACACAAACAATGCTCGCTCAAATCATCGACAGTTTCAACTAGTTTTCCCAGCTATTCTGTCTTTAACTCTTTGAAGGAACTGGTTGTTTTTGGAAGATATAAAATTGCTCCTTTTTCCTGGACTGTACACCTACAGGGAGCAAGGCAACAGGTAGGTGACCCACTTCTGTTTTGGCAGCTTTGCTCTGTAGTTGTCTACTAGAAGTCATATAACCAGGTCCTTTTGGTGGCACATGTTCCAATTTTCCCTTCCCCTCTGTAGAGAGGTATCAGGCCTTCACTTGGCATCACCTCACTGCAGCACTGGAGGTTAGGGAAATTTAACCCATAACCCCATGCTCCACCTAACAAATGGCAGGGTCCCCTACCATTTATTATTTCAAATTCGCTCGATTCATCCAGTATAACATCCCACAAGACTTGTGCCCTTGAATGCTCCTTGTGAAAAATGAATCTAATCAGACATTTGAAAAATCACTACTTTGAAATTAAAAAGGATTTATTTGTTTTCTGCTTTGGCTTTCCTCATAATTTGAATGAATAACACAAGCACAGAACAATGTTCCACTGACGAAAGTTAGTGGGACTCATTCTGCTGTCTGCCCACAGTCAGTCAGATCCTGGTCCAGGGTGATGGAAAGTTGGACAGCAAGGCCTACTGTTGCACCTTACCGTCCGACCTCTGCCAGCTCCTTCCCTGCCCTGCAATTGGTCGGGGAGTTGGGAGCTGGGTCTCCAACCCACTTACGCTCCTCATTGCCGGGTTTCCAATTCTTCCCCATTTAGGCCCCAGGAGGAGCTGTAATGACCCCCGAGGTCCCCCTAATGAGGGAGAGCGCCTCATAATGTCCTGCTTTACTTCTAATCTGTCTCCCACGTCCCTCGTTTGTTCCCTATGAAATGTACACTCCTTCCGCAAAAAGACATCCCACCTACCTAAAGTCCGGAGAGCAAGGGCGGACTTGCAAGAGCACTTGGGTTACTGACTTTCAGCCAGTTAAGGGTGTATAATTTGCCAACAGAGAGCAGTATCAGTGATCTGCTTCCCAATGCTTTCCCAGACAGGTGTGCCTAATGGCTAGGGGCTGCTGGGGCAGGTGGGAAAGAATTCCAAACCCCACCAACAAGTATCTGCTTCCAGATTCTTTAAGTGAGCCAGGCTGACTCGCCGATCAAAGGTCCTGTATACCTGCCTAGTTCAGGTATCAAATTATCAAGTCTGTCAACCTTTCATTGCTGGTTGCTTCACCTTGAAGCCACCTTAACCCCAAAAAGCCTTTGCTTTATTTCTGCCTCCTCCCCCAGGGAGGACAGTAACTGGTCATTAGGCAATCAAGAAGCAGAGGTCTGAGCCTTTGCTCGATAGACTGCAAGCAAAAGAAGCTCCTCATGAGCAGAATGGTGGGGGGTTTGGCCACCATTAAAAAGTGTTAGTGCACTGCCGTCACTCTCCCGGTCACAGCACAAGGAAGAATGTCCATAGAACACAATATGAAGAAAGCACCGAGAATCAAGATTTCTCAATCTCTGCAAGTCAAAAGCTTTGCTTCCTCTGTAGACACATAAAAGCAATCCAGGAAACATACAAACCTTTTCCACAAGGAGTAGCTAAAGGAGCCCCAACTCATTTGTCGCCTTCGATGCAGCAGTGACAACAATTACATACGCACCTGTCTTGTTCGTTTCTTTTGGTTCCTTCTTTACCACCTCTCCTGTGTTTTTAAGCTTTGCCTCTGGACGCTTGTACACTCTGGTTCGAGCATTCACAAACATCGTATTGCTGGCATCCAGAAACAACCATCCTGTCAGCACAAAACAATATTTGCTAATTATGCTTCATGGCATCAATGTTTCGCCACTTAGTCAAGGACACAATATTAAGGAAGCCCTGGATGAACAAGGTCATCTTCTGTACAACAACCTGCGGCTCCATCAAGTAATGAAGCAACTTTGCCAGTGCCTGTCAAAGTCAGTGCAGCTCTCAACTTTTACGCCACTGGCACCTTCCAAGTTGCAACTAAGGACTTCTGCAACAGCAGCCAGGATGCCATCTAATGCTGTATGATATGTCACCAGTAGTCAGGTGGGTGGATGCAGGAAACATTGCAGTAGAGCATTCAAGTAATACATTAAGGGCTATAATATGTCTCCCAGAGTATTTCCCATCATAACTATAGCAGGGCTAAACCAGATTAAGACATGAATTTCTTGAAGGAGAACTTTACTTTGCCAAGTTCAGCTTTTTGATTTCTTTCTCACGGTGCTCAATGTTTTTAATAAACACATTTTAATATGCTGGTATCAACAAAACTGCCTCAAGATACTTGACAAGACTCTGGTATATAACTTAAAAAGAGAGTTTATCAGTCTGCCTGCAACATGGTAATATCTATTATCACTTCTGCTAATTCCCATCACAACTGCAGCAGCTGGGACTGGGAGAGGGAGGGGAGAATGGGGACCTATTTCTGGTCTGATTTCTCCAATGCCTCCCATTAGCCACCCTCCACAAACTGACTTGTCCAAATAACATCAGCGAACCAGCTGTGTTTCTATGACAAAACAACCAAACCTCTTTCACCCACACCAATTTTTTGCTTCCAGGTTTTTTTTTGTCCAAACTGAAATCAGATTTTCAAACTGCCATGGTGGGATTAGAATTCCAAATTCTGGATTACTAGGTCAGTAACAAAACTATTACATTACTGCTCCTGATCAAGTTCATTTGGCAGTTAAAGCCCAAGTGACAGTCTTGTCAAAAATCAAGGAAAATTATACAAGGGCACATAATAAAGCTAGTAAGGTAAAGAAGCGATAGGGGATATCCTGTCTGGTCCTGAGAACGCTGGATATTTGAACAAGTGAAAGCACTGCTTGGCACATAAACAGCAAAGGCTTACCTACAGAAACAACGCTGTTGCAACATCCCCATTCAAAACATGGGAGCAAAACAGCAGCTGGGATTTAAGAACGCCTTTAAGGTAGAAAAACGCCTCAAATTACTTCATGGAGGTGCGATCAAAAATTTTTCTTAGGTCTTCAGAAACGTTAATTGATCTCCTCAGCCGACTGGACTAACTGAGACACTGGGCCATAACTTCCTCGGAATGGCAGCCAGCATCGGATTGCCCGTGCAGAGTTTCTTCCATGCCGTCTCGCCCGACCTTCCGACCCAGGCTGGGCGAGATCCAGGCAGCGCAACATTCCTTGAGGCCCAGTGTTGCAGTCCAGCTCCATAAACGTGAAGGAGGATACACCTTTTTTGCGGCACTAGCTGCCGTAAGCCGGGGTAAGTTAAAGGTCCCACTGAGATTGACAGACCAAGGAGAAGGTAAATGTCTAAGGCAAGTGAATAGGATTTGGGGCGTGAGGGGGGATTGGAGGTCATGTCGGTGGGGTGGGAAATCAGAGGTCGGGGTTGGGCCTGGACCTGCGGGGAGGGGGTCGGACCCCGGGAGGGTTGAGTGTTGGACCTCGGGAGTGGAGGTAAAAGGTTGGATCTTGGATGGGTGGGGTAGGTGGTGGGGGTGTCAGAGGTTGGTGGTGGTGGGGGGGGTCCCTTGCAGATGGGGGGAATCCCATTGGGTGGTGGGGGGTTGTTTGGGGGAATGGGGAATACTGCGGGGGGTGTTGGTTAGTTGGGGTGTGTGGGCAGTCCCCTGGGGTCTGGGTCTTCACAATAGTTAGAGGAGGTTTTAATTCTGCTAACTTTTTCTGAGCAACTATTGATGTAACCCTGTCCGAACCATCCAAAGTTTTGTGATTTAAATCGCATTTTTGGATGGTTCCCAGCGCAGAGCAATTGCCCAGAAGAAGTTTGCACTTCAGGGCAATTGCCATGCAAACCCTTACCTATGAAGTTCTGAGAGGGGCTCCCCAGCGCATCTTTGAGGTACCCCCACAATCCGATGCTGGGGAGCTCAGAAGTTACAGCCCAAGAACACCCTGGTGCAAGTGTGAATTAACCAGGCCAACTTCAGTTGGCTGCTTTGCTTAGGACCCCCTTAATCTATCAAGATTTCAAACTGCTGTTAGATTAAATTGTTGGCATGATGGTTGGATGACTGAATTTCAGAACTGATTAGAATCTCAGTTGACTGCACACATCACTGAGAAAGTCAGACACAGAAGTCAAAACTGTGAAACTGTAGCTGATTTCAGATTTTGGGCCAAGTCTGGGAAAAGTGACCCAAGTGCACAATTCTCCCACGCTCGCATCCTAATAGCTTTTTTTATTCTCCTGAAGCTTCCTGTCATGGACGAGTTAGGTGAAGAACCAAAAGGAAGTCTTGTGGTGCAATGGTAGTGTCCCACTTCAGAACTTAATGGCCATAGAAGATGCATTCATAATGCAGCCAAACAGGTGGAGTGTCAACTTGCAAAAAAAAATTCCTCCCTACGGCAGGAAGAGCGAGTGTTTCCTGGTCAGCCAGAACCACGTAGTAGCTGCAGTGTAACAGCACCCCACACGTTAAAAGACTCCAAGTGCAAGCTCTTGTCATGGGCTGTACCCTTTGGCAAGGGTCCTCTTTGTTTTAAGGGACTGCTAGAGAGAGATAATGAACCCTTATCAACTGAGCTTGGAAAGGTCATAGACTGCTTAACAAACAGAAAGACACCCAGCAAGGATGGAATACCAACTGAACTGTTCAAACATAGCAAGTCTCATCTATTACCTTTATGACCTTCTCCTTCTCTGCTAGAAGGGAGACTCTGTTCCACAAGAGATGCATGATGCAAAACTCATCACACTAAACAAAAACAAAGGTGACATGGAGACTGCAGCAACTGCATCGGTACTCAACTCCTTAGTGTTACAGGGAAGGTCTTTGCTAGGGTCATACTCAAAAGACTATTCACTTGCAGACAAGCGTACCCAGAAACACAGCACAGTTTTTGTGCCAGCAAATCTACTGTGGGCATGATCTTCTCCGTACGCCAGCTACAAGAGAAGGTTAGGGAGCAGGGTATACCTCTTTACCTCACTTTCATAGATCTCACTACGGCACTCAACACCATCAACAGAGCAGATTTTGAGGGAAATTGGCTGTCCACCAAAGCTCCTCAGTCTCATCTGCTTCTTCTATGACAACATGCACTGCTCTGTACAGTTCAATGGCTCCACTTCCGACAGTTTCAGCATGAAGAATGGAGTGAAACAGGGCTGTGTCCTAGCCCCTACTCTGTGGTTAGCAAATTCTGTTACCTCAGGCCTACTGTGGCAGGCAATGTGTCCCTTGATGCAGAACTTGATATACGCATAGGGAAAGCAACTGTTACCTTTGGCCAATTCACAAAACACGCATGGAAAAACATCAAGCTGACCATTTGGACCATGAGGCTTATGTTCTCAGCACCTTGTTGTACGACTGTGAAACATGGGCGGCTTCCAGATACTAGGAAAAGAAGTTCAACAATTTCCATCTTTTCTGTCCATGGTGCATTATGGGTATATCTGGCAGGACAAAATCACGAATGCGGCAGTCCTCTTACAGGAAGAGCTCCCAAGTTTGTTAGCACTCATCAAGCAGAGGCGGCTTCATTGGCTTGGGCACAATCACAGGCGAGGAAGATGGTATCATATCCAAGGGCTTTCAGTCTAGTGAAGTAGCCAGAGCCAGACAACTAGTAAGTTGCCCAAAGCTCTGTTTCGAGCATGACATGAAGGCACTAAGTGTCAATTATTGCACCTGTGAGTAACTATGCCTCACACTGGAGGAAAATGGCAACATCTCCTGTGGGCTGGCGTGCACCCCCACGATGACCAGTGGCAATAGCGGCTCGGCAACAGGCACCAACGCCAAAAGCAACAACCCACAACAACAGTTGGTAGCTTCATGTGCGGCACTTGTGTGTCTCAAAGATTGGCCTCTTCAGCCATCAGCAAAGGTGCGGCGTATGAAGTTACCCCAGCTGAAATGGATTGTTTGCTGCGTGTTCCTCATCTTTCATAAATGGATGCCGGAACGGAACAGAACAGGATTTTTCAGGGAGCGGATTGCTCTACAGGAGCCGTGGTGGGAGCAGAATTAAAAACAACTTTCAAAAGTGGTTGAAAATGTGAACGGGGTTATATGGCAGGGAGAAAGGGAATGAAACCATGAGGATAGCTCCTTCAAAAAGCTGCAGCAACAGTGAGATGGAAATGAATAGTTTCCTTTGGTGTTCTAGAATTCTATGATTCTGTGATACAGAAAGCTGAGGTGTAGTCACAGCAGCTTTAAAGCATAAGCACAGAGGGCTGACATAAATGTGGACATCTCTTAAGGCACGACCCAGTTATCATCTTGTAACAGCTAGCAGCACAGCAATACCCAGCCTATGCTGTAGGAGGTGTTCCCTATCATGAAACAACATAAGAACATCAAGCTGTCTTGCAAAAGACCCTCCACCGCACTAAAAGACAGATCCACTTCACTTAGTAATCATCACTCAGAATGCTTGGACTGACTTGCTTATTAGAAGAATGCCTGTGCCCAACGAATTGATTTGAATGTATAGCTCTTTCTTTGCCAGACATAAACATGGTGCATCTTCCTAACTCTTTCAAAAGTACTTAATTGGCTGCAAAATGCTTTGGGGCATCCTGATGTTGTGAAAGGTGCTATATAAATGTAAATCTTTCTTTGACTTTTCCCTTCCTCCATCGAGATTGACTGTCCTCGAATGCAGTCTTTATTCACTGGTTGCCTGTTTACCTTTCAAAGATGAGAGAAGAAAAGAGCAAGGCTTTTAAATCAATCTTAATTGGTGTTAAGCAACTAAAATTGAATTGGAAGAATGACTCTGGTAATTGTAACCCTTCTCCTGCCTCACATATTTTAGTACCATTGCCTTCTAATATACCAAGTGCTAAGCAATGCTGAAGCAGTACAAGGCGGGATTCATCATGTGGAGGCTTCATAAGCTGGACATTTTCCCGAAATCAGCAACAAATATTTCTCTGAGAAATGGCCAGAGTGCCAGCTATTCATTGAAATGTGTAGATCGTCAATTCTGTGGTTGCCGGAGATTGCTTTTCTAGGTATTGAACTGAGTTTTCAGTCTTAATTTTACAATTACCTGAATTCTGTCCAAAAGCTTTCTCTGTGGCTCGAAGAGACTCGAGTAGATTGAGGAAAGTAACACAGTCATACTGGGTCAAATACTGTAACAGGGTGCGAAGAACCTTCAAATCCTGCACCAGAGACCTGGTTTTTGCACCAAGTTGGTGCCAGACTGGGTCCAAATAGTAACACATTGCCTGTAAAATAAGGAAATAGCAGTCATCAAAAAAGTAAAACCATTCATCAGTGAAGCAACATAAGGACTATGGAAGCTGAGATTGAGAAACTGACAATGACAGGTCTCTGAGCCTTCTTGGATATCGCGTGCTGTGTATATTGTCAGCTGACACAGACTGGGGTAGTAACACTTCCATCCATGCTAGATCTTTGCAACTTCGGGCAGATTCCCGCTTTATTGACAAGCAACATGGTAGATTCAGCCGATTATGTTACTTGATAACTGACTCTTCAGATTACCAACAATACCATAAAGCTCATGAATGTAAGCAAACTCAAGTAAATAGCTATGTCCAAACAATTGTTTACTTCCATTTAAAATGGTAATTAGTAGTGGATCCACATTCTGATAAGCTACGCCCAAAAGAATATCCCTTTACAGACAGCTTTGTTGTGAAGTGATGGGTGTTTGTTCTACACCACACTCCTGTTTCATTTTTATACAATACTTCAGTTCAAGTATTGATGCATATTATAGACTTTGAAGCAAATAGGGTGATCACATAAAATATAGTTGTTTCTCCCTCGGGAACTCTGATGTGCTATAACGTTAAATACAACATATATCATATATTGCTGAAGCATTGCTTGGGATTTCTGAATATTTTGCAATGGAATAATCTTAGCATAATTCATATTAGTCGATTACTTTTAAGTTCAATTTGATTTGTGCGTTAGCTGTGACTCAGTTGGTAGCGCTCTCATCACTGGGTCACTAGGTTCTGGGTTCAAGTCCCACTTGAGGACTTGTTTTTATTTGTTCATGGGATGTGACGTCTCTTGCTAGGCAATCATTTATTGCTTATCCCTAATTGTCTTTGAGAAGATGGTGATGAGCCGCTTTCGTGAACCGCTGCAGTCCATGTGGTGTAGGTACACTCACAGTCCTGTTAGGGAGGAAGTTCCACGGTTTTGACCCAGTGACAGTGAAGTAACGGCAATATCTTTCCAAGTCAGGATGGTCACTGGCTTGGAGGGAAACTTCTAGGTGGTGGTGCTCCCACATGTCTGCTGCCCTTGTCCTTCTAGATGGGTTGTGGTCGCGGGTTTGGAAGATGCTGTCTAAGGAGCCTTGGTGAGTTGCTACAGTGCATATTGTAGATGGTACACACTGCTGCCACTGTGCATCGGTGGTGGAGGGAGTGAATGTTTGTGGATGTGGTTTCCAATCAAGTGGGCTGCTTTGTCTTGGATGGTGTCAAGCTTCTCGAGTGTTGTGGGAGCTGCACTCACCCAGTCAAGCGGAAAGTATTCCATCAGAATCCTGACTTGTGCTTTGTAGATAGTGGACAGGCTTTGGGGAGTCAGGAGGTGAGTTACTCACCGCAGGATTCCTAGCCTCTGACCTGCTCTTGTAGCCATACTATTTATATGGCTAGACTAGTTCAGTTTCTAGTTATAATGGTAACCCCCAGGATGTTGATACTGGGGGATTCACTGATGGTAATGCCATTGAATGTCATGGGGTGATGGTTTGATTCTCTCTTGTTGGAGATGGTCGTTGCCTGGCATTGTGTGGTGTGAATGCTACTTGGCACTTGTCAGCCCAAGCCTGGATATTGTCCAGGTCTTGCTGCATTTGGACATGGTTTGCTTCAGTATCTGAGGAGTCGCAAATGGTGCTGAATATTGCGCAATCATCAGCGAACATCCCCACTTCTGACGTTATGATGGAAGGAAGGTCATTGATAAAGCAGCTGAAGATGGTTGGGCCTAGGCCACGACCCTGGGGAACTCCTGCAGTGATGTCCTGGAGCTGAGATGAATGACCTCCAACAAGCACAACCATATTCCTTTGTGGCTAGGTATAACTCCAACCATTGGAGAGTTTTCCCCGATTCCCATTGACTCCGGGGCTCCTTGATGCCACGCTCAGTCAAATGCTGCCTTGATGTCAAGGGCAGTCACTCTCACCTCACCCCTGGAATTCAGCTCTTTTGTCCATGTTTGATCAAAGCTGTAATGAGGTCAGGTGCTGAGTGGCGCTGGTGGAACTCAGACTGGGCGTCATGAGCTGGTTATTGCTAAGCAAGTGCCGCTTGATAGCACTGTTGATGACCCCTTTCATCATTTTACTGATGTTCGAGAGTATACTGATGGGGCAGTGATTGGCTGGGTTGGATTTGTCCTGCTTTTTGTGCACAGGAGATGCCTGGGCATTTTCCACATTGTCAGGTAGATGCCAGTGTTGCAGCTGACCTGGAACAGCTTGGCTATGGGTGCAGGAAGTTCTGGAGCACAGGTCATCAGTACTATTGCCAGAATATTGTCAGGCCCCATTGCCTTTGCAGTATCCAGTGCCTTCAGCCGTTTCATGGTATCATGTGGAGTGAATCGAATTGGCTGAAGACTGGCATCTGTGATGCTGTGAGGCCAAGATGGGTCATCCACTGGGCACTTCTGGCTGAAGATTATTGCAAATGCTTCAGCCTTATCTTTTGCACTGATGTGTTGGGCTCCCCCATCATTGAGGATGGGGATATTTGTGAAGCCTTGAGCATAAAAATCAAGGCTCCACATCAGTACAGTAATGAGGGTGTGCTGCATTGTCAGAGGTCCTGTCTTTTGGGTAAGCCTTTAAACGGAGGCTCCATCTCCTGCTATGATGGTTTTAGAACATCCCATGGCACCATTTTGAAGAAAAGCAGAGGAATTATTCCTGGTGTCCTGGCCAATATTTATTCCTAAATCAACATCACTAATAACAGATTATCTGATCATTATCACATTGCTGTTTGTGTGCAAATTGGCTGTCATGTTTCCTACTTTACACCAGTGGCTACACTTCAAAAGTACTTAATTTGCGCTTTGAGGTGTCCAGTGGTCATGAAAAATACTATATAAATACAAGTCTTTCTTTCGAGGGATTAAATTTTCTGAACAGAAGGACAGACTATGTGTATTCAAGTGTATTGTAGAGTGTTGCTTATTGCATATCTCTTTGGCTCTAAACAATGCAGGGCTTGCTTTGGCTCCTCCACAGGTCAATCACTGGGAAGGGATAGCACCAGAGTTCAAGCTGCTGGCTTCTAGTCCTCGCTAGGGAACAAAAGCTAGAAACACATGGTCTATAGTCAGTTCAGTAAGATTCCAGAAAAGAGCCAAACTTTGAGAGAAAATTCTCTCATTTGAGTTCAGAGCCAGTCAAGGTCAGATGAATTACTGCCTATTTAGTTTGCCATTGGGTACGATGAACTGTGATTTGGTTCTATGTGAAGGGTTGAATCAATGTGCAACAACGCAGGATTTGCTGTCAATATTATTCTTGTACATTTCCTTAACAACTGTAAATTAAACCAGTTTGCTAATTTATATTTTGCTTTTTCTCACTAGAGTGTTGATCAGTCTGCCTTTCTGAAAATTTGAGAACTGAATGTGGAGGTAAGCGTACAATTGTGGAATCTGGTTCACATAACAAGAAATCTATTTGTTATAAGCCCCAGGTCACGCTATCATATGACTAGGGATTGGGCAGTAGAAACAATCTCTGGATCATAAGAGGTGTGGTACTCACTAATGGAAAGACTGGTTTAGGTGATCCAGAGAAGGTATCAAGGCTGTAGATTTTGCAAATTCATTCTCCCAGCACAGAGCCTCACAAACTGGAAGGGGACTATGAGATTTTTGGCACTTTGATCAACATATCTTGCAGTGATTATCTGCCAATTAGTTTTATTGGATGGAAAATTCCACAAATTCCCAGGATGTGCAAATTAACAAAATCTACCCTCATGTATTCTCTAAGTAGAAGAGGTGGTATATTCCAAGTCAGAACCTTTTTTGCACAGTGTGCAAATCACTACAAAATTCAGAACAATTTTGTTGAGGGTCAGATGCAGAATTCAAATATCAAATCTTTGGATGAGGTGCAATGAGTAGGTCTTAATTAATAACTGCAATCACTAGAGATTGCTTCCAGCTGCAGAAAAAACTAGAGATTGCTAGTAGTTAAATTTTATTTAACTCTCTTTGTAAGCTCAGAGGTTAATTTTAGCAGGTCATTTACTCCATTTAAAAGCGTGTTTGTATTTTGTAGAAATAGGAATTCCATAATTCCAAAAGTCTCTACCGATTACTCTGGCTCAGCAACAGCCTCTACATGTGGTAAAATAATGGAAGGTGTTTCTCCATATGGCAAGTTCAATTTTTTCAGCTGTGCTGTCCTGGTAATGCATAAAATGGAAACATGATCCTTCCCAGATAACTAGAAGAAAAGGAAATAAATGGAGAATGGAGGTAACATCAGCCCCAAAGAACTCCAGGTCACCCAACAGCACCACTTGCTGAGTCCTGACAAGTCCTTTTGGGCAGAGAGCAGGATGCCGAGACCGAAATACTTCCAAAATACACACAAAAAAAATCTGAATTGCAAACCTTTTCAAATGACTGCCCAACAGCATTCTCAAGAGATAGTTCCTCAACATCCAAAGATGGGTTGTAGCGTTTAAGTTCTTTCAAGCAGGCATTCATTATGTCCATTATAGCAGTTTGGATAGCCAGCATGGAGGGCGTCAGAGATACGTGCAGCTCTATTACTTCAGGTTTGTGCTTGTCCAGGAAGGAGCTCACTGTTATATGGAATCTAAGAGGAGAGGCAATTATACCAGTGAAAGACAGCAAGGGACATGAAGGACACAGGATGCCAATAAACAATCTGTCCTTTGGGAGAAGTAGTTCCATCAAATATATCCATTGCTATACAAGGACAAAATTATTCAATACTACCATTGTATTTCAAATTTATGAATAATTTTCATTTTATACACAATGATGATTAAACTCATTTCAACAAGCTGGTTGTCTCCTCTATTGGAAATTCCCAAACAGGTATTCTGGTTGGAAAATGTAGCCAAGTAAAGGACGTTAAAAGAACGTTCCTGCTATAACGGAATAAATAATGGAGCAGCACATTTATAATAAAAGACAAGTAGCAGTTTCAAGGCAGGCTAAAGACTCCAAGCACCCTATTCCATACACAGGACACGCCTCCAATACCAAGCTTCAGGCAGCAATTCATCTTCAGCTGTACAAGTTTCAAAATCTGACTTGGAACGATATCACCGTTCCTTCACCGTCACTGGGTCAAAATCCTGGAACTCCCTTCCTAACAGCACTGTGCATGCACTGCAGTTTAAGAAGGCTGCTCACCACCACCTTCTCAAGGGTAATTAGGGATGGGCAATAAATGCTGGCCTAGCCACATCCCGTGAAAGAACTAAAAAAATGGGCAGTTTTTGCAACTGTGACGGAGCCTATCGTTGGCAGATCACAATATTAAAAGATTAAAATGTCTTTCCAATGGTTGAGATAATAAGTTCTACGAGTTTGGTGGCTTACCTTCTTTTATTTTGTTCCTGGAGTGCGAGCATATGATCTAAATGATGAGAGATTGCGGAGCTCTGAGATGCAGAGGGATCTGGGTGTCCTACTGCATGAATCACAAAAGGCTAGTATGCAGGTACAGCAAGTAATTAGCAAAGCTAATATAATGTTATTGTTTATTGTGAGGGGAATTGAACAGAAAATTAGGGAGGTTCTGCTTCAGTTCAAGGCACTGGTGAGACCACATCTGGAATACTGTGTACAGTATTGGTCTCCTTATTTAAGGAAAGATGTAAATGCATTAGAAGCAGTTCAGAGAAAGTTTACTAGGTTAATACCAGGAATGGATGGGTTGTCTTATGAGGAAAGGTTGGACAGGTTAGACTTGTATCCACCGGAGTTTAGAAGAGTAAGAGGCGAGTTTGTTGAAACTTTTAAGGTCCTGTGGGGTCTTGACGGGGTAGATGTGGAGAGGATGTTTCCTCTTGTGGGAGAATCTAGAACTAGGGGTCACTGTTTAAAAATAAGGGGTTGCCCATTTAAGACAGAAATGAAGAGAAATTTTGCCTCTCAGAGGGTCATGAGTCTTTGGAACTCTCTTCCTCAAAAGGCAATGGAAACAGAGTCTTTGAATATTTTTAAGGCAGAGCTAGATAGATTCTTGATTAACAAGGGGGTGAAAGGCTATCGAGGGTCGGCAGGAATGTAGGGTTGAGGTTACAATTAGATCAGCCATGATCTTATTAAATGGCAGAGCAGCCTACTCCTGCTCCTATTTCGTATGTTGGGAGGTTAAATATGCAGAACATGCCTCTCCTCTGTCCCCACCCTGTCTCAATTAAGTATAATGGAAAAGTTTTGCCTCAACAAAGGATCATATATTTTATGCATATAAAAGCACCCAGCTAGAATGAATAAAGTAGGTTAAAGAATTGAACTTCAGATAAATGATGCAGGTTATAATGGCTTCACGAACTCTTGGGCTTCCTTTGTAACACTGTGGAGATGCTGCTGAAACTTAAGGACACTCTGTTCCATCCAATATGTTCTAGCAATAATGAGCTTTGATAAAGAACTTATGTGTCAGCTCACTTACCTGCATTGTGCCTGCTGTGTTATCTAGTGTTTGAGATGGCTGACAATGCTGCTTGGCCAGTGTGCAATGGCCCTGATACATACCCTGGCAGTGCTTTGAGCTTCCGAGTATTGTTTGGATTCCAGGTGGAATCACCATGTGCCTCCAACATTAGAACATTGCCTTGTGTGGTTGTTATGAAGTTAACAGTTGTATTTGCTTTGGATACAGTGGCTTCACACTGGGACATTTGCAGCACCTTATCTGTTAGTGTGGTACAAAAATCCCCAGTAAAACATTGGCAGCAGGCGGCTGTACGAAACGGTGGGAGTTCATCTGTGTTAATCTCCTAAAACAGTAAATGGCTGCACTCAATAGATAAAAATAAAAATCCTTTTGAAACTTGTTTTTTCCCATTTGGATGTAATGACCGGAATGAGTTGGTGCTTGAATCAATGGAGAGGCAGTGTTCTGTGTACTGAACAGAAGTTTTGTGGAGGCGAACAAACCCTCCAAATTGCCAAGTTAGCAATCTTTAAGAGCATTTGGACAAGATGAGAACCGTCTTTGTATCAACTGGGCAGTGCAAGTGAAGCCATTTCTCCTTATGCTGCTTACCTGGGCCAGAGGTACAGCTTGCGAACAAACAAGTTCCGCATCACTCGCTCTGCTCGACAGAAACCGAGACTAAAGGCCACTGCATTGTCTGTGAAAGCCTTGATAAAACCCTGTTTGTTCTTCTGTCGATAAAGCCGAAGAATAAATGCTTCCTGACACGATTCAATGATTCTGTGAGCTTTGTATACCAAAATACCTGCAAAGACAAAGTATTCCAGTACATATTTTGTCACATAAACCACTGACGCAAGTAGGTCAGGTCTGTAAGTGTGGTGCAAATATTATTAAATTTTCTAAAAGAGAGTCCTGCCTCTATACATCATACAGTCCAGTTATCTAGAATTTAATAAAATCCGATATGTGGGATCACACAGGTTTATCTACTCAGTTATGAAAGCTGACACCATCAACACCTTTGGAGGAGGTTATTAGAATATTGGTTCCCTTTCTGGTGACTGCTCATGCAGGATGATTAACCCTTTCTAAAGGGTGGCCGTCAGCCTTAGACAGTATCCATCCCTCCCTGTGTTTACCACAGGGCAGACCAACAGCCACCCACTGTACCAATCCCTCCATTTTAGTGACCATCTTGAATAGAAAGCCTGAACATGAGAGAGCAAGTCTAAGCTTCTAAGACTTTACACATGGAAAGCATTTAAAAAAGACATAAAAAGAACATTGCTAACACAAGATAGAGAGGGCAACGGCCAGCATTTTCCAAAGCTCACGATGGCAACGTGATAGCAAACTTATGAGGTAACTTTACTGCAGAAAGAAGTGGTGGCAATACCTGAAGTTTTCTACTGAATGCATTTTATTTCAAAGCAAACTGAATGCAATTCAAACACTTGCTTGATCCATTTGTGAGATGTGGGCATCACTGGTAAGGTCAGTGTTTTCCCATCCCTAATTGTCTGTAATTGACTGGCTTGTTAGGCCATTTTAGAGGCCTGTGGGTCTAGAGTCACATATAGACCAGGCCTGGTAAGGATGGCATATTTCCTTCCCTAAAGGTCATTAGGGTTTCTACAACAATCCGATAGTTACATGGTCACCATTACTGATACTAGATTTTCAGTCAGTTTATTTACTAATTCAATTTAAATTCCAAAATTGACATGGTAGGAATTCAACCTCTGGATCATTAGGCCAGGCTTCTGGTTTTCTAGTCCAGTAACATAAACATTATTTTTTTATCCTCTGGGATTCCACAAGAAGGAAAGCAAACAAAATAGCTAAAATACAAGCACTGGCTCCAATGAGATAGGCTCTGATCAACATCTTTCCCACTATCGAGGACTGATAGTTTATGTCACGTTGCTCTACATACTGACATCAGGGCAAGATCCCTTAAACTGTGTTAAAAAAAACAGACCAACGGACCAATCACCTGTAATGAGATTTGCAGGAATACGATCTGTTAAGAAGTCGACGACTAGAATCCGGCTGGTCACAAACAAGACCCCACCTTCAGTGTATACCGTATAACGCTCGTTACTTGGAATTTCATTGGTGATAATACGAGGAAGATGGGACACTCCTTCTGAGCGTAGCTGCTCAATAAAATATTGCTGAAACAGAGAAAAGCAATTGTAACATTCAACCTTCTTTCCTGGGTCACGTAGATGCTAATCACAGAATCACTGCCGTGCAGGAGGCCATTCAGCCCATCGTGTCAGCACTGGCTCCCTGAACGAGTGCCATTCTCACCACCTTCTTCCTGTGGCCCTGCACATTCTTCTTTCTCAGTTAATAATCTAATACCCTCTTCAATGCCTCAATTGAATCTGCCTCCACCACACTACAGTGAGACTTCACTTTAAGTCGCCCCACTTAACGTTGTCTATTCTTTAGGGCCTGTTTTTCCAATTTGCATTGCTATTTTCAGTTTTATGCCCTCCTGCACTCTGGCCCTCTCCCCCCAACCCCCCTGTGCGCCACACTCTATCCCTGCCCCCCACCCTCATGCACCGCACTCTGTCCCTGCCCCCCACCCTCATGCACCGCACTCTGTCCCTGCCCCCCACCCTCATGCACCGCACTCTGTCCCTGCCCCCCACCCTCATGCGCCGCACTCTGGCCCTGTCTTCCACTCCCACCAGCGCTGCACTCTGGGCCAACCACTGCCATGTTCTGATGCCAGAGCTGCTGCTGCTGTCACCAGAGGCTGAGGATGCGTGGAGAAAGCAAGGCCCAAGATCCTGAGAACAGGAGGGCAGGGCAGAGAGCCTGACCCGGGGGTTCAGTTGGGACAGTCACTGTCACTCTGCTACGGCAGCCCAGACAGGAAGCTGCTGACCGCGGATTGGATTGTGAAGTGTAACCCGGCAGGGGAGGGGAGGATGGAGTGAGCAGGGCCTCTGGCTCAATCTGTGGCCCTGGACAGGGGCTCCGCTCCTGTAGAGTGTCAGGAAGTGTACCAGCTACAGCCTCAGATTGGGAGCTGGCCAGAGCCTCGGGTTGTCGAGTCACTGCTCTGGGCTGGGGTAGGGTGAGGGGGATAGGGTGAGACAGAGTGTGAAAGGTGGGGGAAGAGAGACAGAGAGAGAGGGGGAAGGGAGTGGGAGACAGAGCGGGATTTTTGACAGATCAGGTTCCCTCACAAGATTTATAATTGAGAAGAACTGAAATGGGGGTAAGGAAGCTGAAATCGGACTACAGCAGAGGGCTCCAGTTGAAGATCTAGTGCTGGCATTAACGTGATGGGCAGAATGGTTTCACAATTCTAAGCAGCATCACAATCCCTGGACAAAGAATTTCTATAGGCAGGGTAGCAGAGAAATTCTTTCAGTGAATGTGTATATCAGAGGTTCCCTTGTTCCTTTTCCCAGGCCTCTCAATAATGTATCCATAAATATAAATATATATACCCACACAATGTAACACGTCTGGAGTTTACCATTGACTCATCCTCAGTATCAATTCCTAGATGAAACAATGGCCACAAATTTGTGATTCTGGGTGCAATCAGGGATCCGGGTGCAAGTTGTGGTAGTGTTCAGGAGCATTTCATAATGCTCAAGTTTCCCCAAAAAATCATTTGCATATTCCAAATGGAAAACCTTCAACGAAATGGCACAGTCGGACAGCATTTTACAACACAGCCTTTATTTTAAAGTGTCTGCATTAAACAAATTGCCAAATTAAAATACAAGTGACAATTTGCTGCAGTATCATTACTACAGCTGAAAATGGGCTCATCATAAAAAGTAAGCATTGTCAGTGAGTGTCTGGTCAACAGTAAGCATCTGTGGAGGGAGTGCAGCGTAGATTTACTGGAATGATACCTGGACTCCGAGGGTTAAACTACGAGGAGAGGTTAAATTAAGGTTGTGTTCCCTGGAATTTAAAAGGTTAAAGGGTGATTTGATCAAAGTATTCACGATATTAAAGGGTAACTTTTAAGACAAGGTGGGAGAAAGCATTTCCACTGGTCGGGGAGTCTAGGACTAGGAGGGATAACCTAAAAAAATAGAACCTGACCAAGGAGTGAAATTAGGGGGGCAATTTCTCCCCCCCCCCGTCGGGTGGGTTGTGCGGGGGAGGGCGCAGACCCGATCTGCACCCCCCCGATCGAGTGCGTACCACCATTTTACGGGGGCGGGCCAAGTAAGGCCGGCCCAGTGTGACACGCTACCGGGAGCGCAGAGCGCTCCCTGTGCAGGTGGGGGCGGGGTTCCCAGTCGGGAGTGCTCGCTTTCACGCATGCGCGCGAAAGAGCGCAGAAATCTGTGCCTCCGGGAGATGAGCTTAAAGTGTAAAAAGCTTAATAAAGTGGCAGAAAATCTTCTATGACATGGCCCCTCATGTGAAACTGTCATGTGAGCTGGAACATGTGCATTAATTTTATTGAAGTTTTTTTGTAAAAATTTAAAATCATTCATGAAACCTCATCCCGCCCGTGGATAAGGTTCCATGAAAAATGCCAAGGCCGCCTGGGCTCTTCGCCTGCCCCCCCGCCAACCTTAAGGTTGGGCGGGCAGCTCCATTAATTATTTGTATTGAAAGTTAAATGGCCTTAGGCTGCGCGCCCGCCGAACTGAAAATCTAAATGATGCGTGGTGATGTTGTGGCGCACGCCCGACGTCACCCTGCATCATTTTACCCCTCGGAGAGCGAGACCCGCTCCCGCTCACCAAGCCGAAAATTCTCCCCTAGGAAACACTTCTCTACAAAAAGAGTGGTGCAAGTTTGGAACTCTCTTCTGTGAATGACAATTGTTGCTTGATCGACTGTTAATTTTAAGCCCGAGATTGCTAAATTTTGGTTAAGCAAAGGCAACAAGGGATACGGGATATGGAATGAGGGCCTAGGTCAGCCATGATCCCATTGAATGGTGGGACAGGCGCGAGGGGTTAAATGGCCATTGTCTGCCTCTATATTACTGATCCAGTGTCTGTTGGGGGGGAGTGCAGCGTAGATTTACTGGAATGATACCTGGACTCCAAGGGTTAAACTACGAGGAGAGGTTAAATTAAGGTTGTGTTCCCTGGAATTTAAAAGGTTAAAGGGTGATTTGATCAAAGTATTCTCCTGCTCCTGCCTCTACGTTACTAAGCCATTTTTAAATAACTGAAAAGGAAGCTAACAAGCTATAAAGAACAATTTATGTCGGTGTAGTTTGTTTCTTAGTAAGTTTAAAAAATTAAAAGCTTTTAAAACATGCCAATTAGCAGCACTGCACCTAAAAAAGGGTCAATTTTTAGAGCCTCCTTAAAGGCCAACAATGGTGACAATTAACTGAAACACACCATGGTGATTATTTTGATGTGGGGTCAGTTTTTATGGAGTGGGCTGGCTGCCAATGAGAGTTTTTTTCAACTATTGCAAAAAGTTTATAGAAATTCCTCACCCAATTGTTCCTGGATTGGCCAATTTTGTGCACATCTAGCAGATTCTCCAAGATAATATATCTAAGGTACATTTCAAGTGTGTATCTTCTTTTCAACACGGCTTTTATCTTAGAGAGACTGCTGCCAGTGGCTTTGATCCTCTCGAAACGCTAGGAACAGTAGACAGTAACCTGGGGAATTGAGGTCATAATGAAGTCCCAAGGTGATTGAGTTGCTCCGTGATTCCTCAGGTGATTCAGAACACCAAAGCTGCTGTGCTTCATCCAGAATACAGGCAACTGGCTACTCATCAGCTATTCTAAAGAATAACAAGACCTGTACAAAACTGTCAGCTACAACTCTCACTATGATCCATTACATGACAAGAAAATGTAGGCTGAGGCCTAAACATCTCCACTCACCAGGCTCCAAGTTGAATTCCAGATCATTTGTCATAACATCTGTTGAGCATTTTCTGGACTATCAACATGACAGATCTTTGAATCCTCAGAAGGCAGCTATTCAGGTCACTGCCTGCTCACTGTAAGAGCTATCCATTTAGTCCCAGTCCCCCACTCTTCTTTCCTTTAACAAATCCATGCTGACTGTCATTTATTAACCCATATGGTCTGCATATCTGAAATTAAACAGTGTTTCATGAGAACAGAATGATGACTTCTTAATGGAGGAAAAAATAGGTACAGTTTTTTTAAAAACTGATTAATCTGCCAATCAGAGGAATTCTGCAATGAGTAGTCTGTCTACCACAGTCCTGACAGGACAGTAGAAAGGTCAGGCCAGCTATGTTGGGTATAAACTGGGGGAGCTTAAGTATTCCAAGTTTTTTATACATTCAAGTAGTCAGTGCTTAGATGGTTAATTAAAGTAACGTTGACCAATATGTTAGCCACTTGTAGCTAATTATGAATCCAGAGTTGGCGTATTGCATTTCTAATTAATAATCCAAAAATGAGTAAGAGACATCTCCATTAAACATGGGATTCCAACAGTCAGTGAACTTTAACCGTTTTGTACGTTTGTCGGTAAAAGCAAAACGTGCAAGGGTTTTTTTGATTGTTGAGAGCTTTACTTCTTTAGTTAGTGAATGATAAATGTTTGATAAGTAAATATACACTTCTGAAGTACATTCACACGTTACAGCTAAACGTCAGGGATTTTCTGCTAAAATTACATGTGGTTAAGACAGTATCACCACTGACACACCTGGGGTTGCTTACAATCTCCACTGAGACGCTAAAGAGCTTTTTGGAATGTAAGTTCAGGATGTGCATAGTGAGTACTGAAATGCAAATAGGAGGTGACACTCCCTCTACACTAACTTCCGTGGGGCATCATGAGAGCTCCCATTCCTTGCAAAAACACTTCATTTTTGGAAAGTGAGTGTCACTGGCAAGGCCAGCATTTATTGCCCTTGACTGTATGGCCATTTCAGAAGCAGTTAAGAGTCAACCACATTGCCATGGGTCTGGAATAACGTGCAGGCCAGCTCAGGAAAGGATGGCAGATTCCTTCTCTTGGAGAGCATTAGTGAACCAGTTGGGTTTTTACAACAATTTGATAGTTTCATGCTAATTATTAAAGGCATTAGCATTTATTTCAGATTTATTAATTAGTTGTATTTAAATTTCCAAAGCTGCCATGGTGAGATTTGATCTCATGTGCCAGGGCATTAGTCCAGGTCTCTGCATTACTAGTCAAGTAATATTACCATGATGCTGTCATCCCCAGTTGCAAGTGTGCTTTTAATAAATATTTCCTGACATACAGACATCAATTCCTCATTAAGATAAAAGCAAAAAACTGCGGATGCTGGAAATCCAAAACAAAAACAAAAATACCTGGAAAGACTCAGCAGGTCTGACAGTATCTGCAGAGAGGAACACAGTTAACGTTGCGAGTCCGAATGACTCTTCATCAGAACTAAGGAAAAATAGAAAAGAGGTGAAATATAAGCTGGTTTAAGGGGGTGTGGGACAGGTAGAGCTGGATAGAGGGCCAGTGATAGGTGGAGATTGCCAAAAGATGTAATAGACAAAAGCGCAAAGAGGTGTTGACGGTGGTGATATTAGCTAAGAGATGTGCTAATGGTGACATTAAGGGTAGAAAGCAGGACGAGCAAGGTACAGATAGCCCTAGTGGTGGTGGGGATCGAAATAGGCTAAAAGGTAGAGATAAAACAATGGATGGAAATACATTTAAAAATAATGGAAAATAGGTGGGAAAAGAAAAATATATATACATTGGAAAAAGGGGGATCGGAAAGGGGGTGGGGATGGAGGAAGGAGTTCATGATCTAAAGTTGTTGAACTCAATATTCAGTCCGGAAGACTGTAAAGTGCCTAGTCGGAAGATGAGGTGCTGTTTCTCCAGTTTGCATTGAGCTTCACTGGAACAATGCAGCAGACCAAGGACGGACATGAGAGCATGAGAGCAGGGTGACGTGTTGAAATGGCAAGTGACAGGGAGGTCTGGGTCATGCTTGCGGACAGACCGAAGGTGTTCTGCAAAGCGGTCACCCAGTCTGCGTTTGGTCTCTCCAATGTAGAGGAAACCGCATTGGGAGCAGCGAATGCAGTAGACTAAATTGAGGGAAGTGCAAGTGAAATGCTGCTTCACTTGAAAGGAGTGTTTAGGCCCTAGGACGGTGAGGAGGGGTGGAAGTAAAGGGGCAGGTGTTGCACCTTCTGCGGTTGCATAGGAAGGTGCCGTGGGAGCGAATTGAGGTGTAGGGGGTGATGGAGGAGTGGACCAGGGTGTCCCGGAGGGAACATTCCCTGTGGAATGCCGCCGGGGGGGTGAAGGAAGATGTGTTTGGTGGTGGCATCATGCTGGAGTTGGTGGAAATGGCGGAGGATAATCCTTTGAATGCGGAGGCTGGTGGGGTCGTAAGTGAGGACAAGGGGGACCCTATCATGTTTCTGGGAGGGAGGAGAAGGCGTGAGGGTAGATGCGCGGGAGATGGGCCGGACACAGTTGAGGGCCCTGTCAATCACCGTAGGTGGAAAACCTCGGTTAAGGAAGAAGGAAGACATGTCAGAGGAACTGTTTTTGTAAGTGACATCATCAGAACAGATGCGACGGAGGCAAAGGAACTGAGAGAATGGGATGGAGTCCTTACAGGAAGCGGGGTGTGAGGAGCTGTAGACAAGGTAGCTGTGGGAGTCGGTAGGCTTGTAATGAATATTGGTGGACAATCTATCACCAGAAATTGAGACAAGAGGTGTCAAGGAAGGGAAGGGAAGTGTCAGAGTTAAACCATGTGAAAATGATGAGGGGTGGAAATTGGAAGCAAAATTAATAAATTTTTCCAGGTCCAGACGAGAGCATGAAGCAGCACCGAAGCAGTCATCGATTTACCGGAGAAAGAGTTGTGGGAGGGGGCCGGAGTAAGACTGGAACAAGGAATGTTCCACATACCCCAGAAAGAGACAGGCATAACTGGGGCCCATGTAGGTACCCATAGCCACACCTTTTATTTGGAGTAAGTGAGAGGAGTTCAAGGAGAAATTGTTCAGTGAAAGAACAAGTTCAGCCAGACGGAGGAGAGTAGTGGTGGATGGGGATTGTTCAGGCTCTGTTCGAGGAAGAAGCGGAGAGCCCTCAGACCATCCTGGTGGGGGATGGAGGTGTAGAGGGATTGGACGTCCATGGTGAAGAGGAGGCTGTTGGGGCCAGGGAACTGGAAATTGTTGATATGATGTAGGGTTTCAGAGGAATCGCGGATGTAGGTGGGAAGAGACTGGACAAGGGGAGAGAGAATGGAATCAAGATAGCAAGAATTGAGTTCCGTGGGCAGGAACAGGCTGACACGATCGGTCTGCCGGGACAGTCAGCCTGTTCCTGCCCCACGGAACTCAATTCTTGCTATCTTGACTCCATTCTCTCTCCCCTTGTCCAGACTCTTCCCACCTACATCCGCGATTCCTCTGAAACCCTACATCATATCAACAATTTCCAGTTCCCTGGCCCCAACAGCCTCCTCTTCACCATGGACGTCCAATCCCTCTACACCTCCATCCCCCACCAGGATAGTCTGAGGGCTCTCCGCTTCTTCCTTGAACAGAGGCCCGAACAACCCCCATCCACCACTACACTCCTCCGTCTGGCTGAACTTGTTCTCTCACTGAACAATTTCTCCTTGAACTCCTCTCACTTCCTCCAAATAAAAGGTGTGGCTATGGACCTACATGGGCCCCAGTTATGCCTGTCTCTTTAAGGGGTATGTGGAACATTCCTTGTTCCAGTCCTACTCCGGCCCCCTCCCACAACTCTTTCTCCGGTACATCAATGGCTGCTTCGGTGCGGCTTCATGCTCTCGTCTGGACCTGGAAAAATTTATTAATTTTGCTTCCAATTTCCACCCCTCCTTCATTTTCACATGGTTCATCTCGGACACTTCCCTTCCCTTTCTAGATCTCTCTGTCTCAATTGCTGGTGATAGACTGTCCACCAATATTCATTACAAGCCTACCGACTCCCACAGCTACCTCGACTACAGCTCCTCACACCCCGCTTCCTGTAAGGACTCCATCCCACTCTCTCAGTTCCTTTGCCTCCGTCGCATCTGTTCTGATGATGTCACTTTCAAAAACAGTTCCTCTGACATGTCTTCCTTCTTCCTTAACCGAGGTTTTCCACCTACGGTGGTTGACAGGGCCCTCAACCGTGTCCGGCCCATCTCCCGTGCTTCTGCCCTCACACCTTCCTCTCCCTCCCAGAACCATGATAGGGTCCCCCTTGTCCTCACTTATCACCCCACCAGCCTCCGCATTCAAAGGATCATCCTCCGCCATTTCCGCCAACTCCAGCATGATGCCACCACCAAACACATCTTCCCTTCACCCCCCCCGGCGGCATCCCGCAGTGCTCGTTCCCTCCGGGACACCCTGGTCCACTCCTCCATCACCCCCTACTCCTCAACTCGCTCCCACGGCACCTCCCCATGCAACTGCAGAAGCTGCAACACCTGCCCCTTTACTTCCCCTCTCCTCACCGTCCTGGGGCCTAAACACTCCTTTCAAGTGAAGCAGCAATTCACTTGCACTTCCCTCAATTTAGTTTACTGCATTCGCTGCTCCCAATGCGGTTTCCTCTAGACTGGAGAGACCAAACACAGACTGGGTGACCGCTTTGCGGAACACCTTCGTTCTGTCCGCAAGCATGACCCAGACCTCCCTGTCACTTGCCATTTCAACACACCACCCTGCTCTCATGCCCACATGTCCGTCCTTGGCTTGCTGCAATGTTCCAGTGAAGCTCAATGCAAACTGGAGGAACAGCACCTCATCTTCCGTTTAGGAACTTTACAGCCTTCCGGACTGAATATTGAGTTCAACAACTTTAGGTCATGAATTCCTTCCTCCATCCCCACCCCCTTTACGATCCCTCCTTTTCCAATAATTTAGATATATTTTTCTTTTCCCACCTATTTCCATTATATTTAAACGTATTTACATCCATTGTTTTATCTCTATCTTTTAGCCTATTTCGATCCCTTCCCCCACCCCACCCCCATTAAGGCTATCTGTACCTTGCTCGTCCTGTTTTCTACCCTTAATGTCACCATTAGCACATCTCTTAGCTAATATCACCACCGTCAACACCACTTTTTCCCTTTGTGTATGACATCTTTGGCAATCTCCACCTATCACTGGCCCTCTATCCAGCTCTACCTGTCTCACCCCCCCATTAAACCAGCTTATATTTCACCTCTTTTCTATTTTTCCTTAGTTCTAATGAAAAGTCATTGGGACTCGAAACGTTAACTGTATTCCTCTCCGCAGATGCTGTCAGACCTGCTGAGTTTTTCCAGGTATATTTGTTTTTGTATCAATTCCAGCTGCAGTTATCTGACTTCGCTCATTGCCGCTTACTATCACTTGCAGAATGGGTGGGCAATTCACTACTGTCCAAAATATTGTGCTTTGGATTTTGAGAGATTTATTTTCTCCATGAAATAGTATTTGCACAATAAAGATGTTATGCTGCTTGCACATATTACTAAGTGTCTCCACGATTGGGCAGCACTTGCTGAACAACCCTGAGTGTGCTGATAGCTACACTAACAACCAATCTAAGTTAATCAGTCAAGCTTGTAATGTGGCTCAATTATACTTGCTAGAAGCAACATACGTTCATATATAGGGACCGGACGCGTTCTCTGCAAACAAAAGGAATATGTTCATGCCTTGCACTTTTTTTCAACTACCCAGGAGCCTATAGCTCCCCACCACTTTCTCCATGGTAACGTCTCAGCCAATCAGGGCTGACTAGCTGACCAATCAGCGCCATTTCCTCCTGTAGTATAAATTGCTGTGATCTTTTGAAATTTGGTATTCTTGCATTTGTCCTGATTAGTGTAAGATGAAAAGCTTCGGCAACATGTCTCTCTTTTCAGCAATACTAGAAGACACTGCAAAAATAACCCTGAGCTCTGATCTTCCTGAATGAACATTTTAAGTGGTTGCTGTGGAACAAATACTGGGAGGAAAGTCATGCAAAATGCCCTAACATTCCAGAAAAGTCAACAACACATGTTTGTAGTAAATCAATATTACTTCCATTATGTTACAAGAATGACATATTTGATCCAACTATGTTATATATTTCAATAAAACGTGTTTTCAAACTCTTTCACAAAGACTGACGCATGACATTTCTGCAGGTAGAGAGCAGGATAAGCAGTTGATTTTGGTGAAGACAATACTAAGGAACAAAAAAAAAAATTAGTCAAATACTCTGGCCTGGATTTTATGTTAAGAACACGATCACCGCTATTATGGAGTAAATCAGACAGCAACTTTTGCGGACTGCATACGTGCAGTTAAGAAAAATCAGAAAGTTGCTGTCTGAATTACCCTGCTCCTCCAGAAGCTTTGCTATATTGGTGTCTCACCAAGAGACTTTGCATGAAACACATGAAGGATATGAAGTTGCTGTACTTGGCCACAGTTACCCACTAAACATGTCAAAAAAAAATAATTAGGGCTTCTCCATTTAAGTGTAAGTGAATTTTTAAAAGCATATTAAGTCATTAAGTCTTAATTACTGTCAAACAATCTGTCTGGCACTGAAAATTTAACTTTTATAAGGATGGAGGCTCATTCTTCAGATGTTAATTACTATTGGAGATTTAAATAAAATTTTTCCTTCCTCTTTGTCTCTTATATTTTGCTCCCTCTCGTAATCCCATCTTTCTTTCCCTATTTCACTTTCTGCACATGATTTGGCATTGTATTAACTATTCTAACTTACAGTTTTAGAGCCCAATTTTAAACAACTCAAAGCCCATTCAGGCTCTATGTACCAGCGAGGATTCTTCAATCTGACTAGTTCAGCAAACACACTGTCCTGTTCACACAGATCCCAGATCCCTTCTAGAGAGCAAAAGTAAAATACTGCACCGAAGAAGAGTCATATTGGACACGAAACATTAACTCGGTTTCTCTCTCCACAGATGCTGCCAGACCAGCTGAGTTTTTCCAGCATTTTGTTTTTATTCCCTTCTGGAAAGTGGCCGGCTGTTTAGGAATTCTAATCACTAAAAGGCACGTGTAAAAGCACAGAAAATCTCTGGGCAAATGTAAAGCTAACTAATGAACGGCAAGCACTGTTTGGTCGCTGCTAACCACAGAATCCAACATGTAATTGAGCAGGACAACAAATGAAACTTAAAATGGACACGTGCAATTACTGTCACAAGAAGAAAATTGGACAATACAATGAATGCTATTGAATTCTAGAGCGATATTGAAAGAGATGGAGGCATTTCTTGATTTGATGCTCAACTCACCAATTATGTATTGCTGAAGAGACATGTCTAAGCTTTTCATCTTGCACCCATCAGGGCATTCGCAACAATACCAATATAAGGGAGAAAACAATTTATACTCTACGTGAAGAGGGTGCTGATTGGTTTATACATCACTATCCCTAGCTACAGACTACAACTGCATGTAAAAGCACATGTCACCACAACCCTGAGTGAAACGCACCACACATTTTGTTTAAGAATAAATAAGAGATCTCCCTTTTAAGACGGAGATGAGGGGAGATATTTTCTCTCAGTGGGATGTAAGTATGTGAAATTCTCTTTCTCAGGAATCAATGGAGGCTGGGTCATTGAATTTATTTAAGGCTGAGTTCATTAGATTTTTGATAGACAAGGGAGTCGAGTGTTATGAGGGGGCAGAGGAAAGTGGAGTCGAGACCACAATCAGATCGGCCATGATCTTATTGAATGGTGGAGCAGGCTCGAAGCGTTGAATGGCCTACCCCTGTTCCTAAGTCCTGTGTCCCTAAGCACACTACCACAGGGTTCTCCAGGAAGGATGGTGCAAGGAGCCCAATGCCTTTCTCATCCATGTTTACCTCGCAAAGACAATATCTCCCGAACTACAGAACTGCAAAAACTGTCCATGACCCCTACCCTAGTTAATACCATCCTGATGGGCTGAGTGACCAAATCCTCCCCTATAGAGAATCACTGAAATTATATTTCAGTCCTGTCAACATTTGGGGATTCCGGTCAGGTTATAACTGATACCGTAAGCAGCAAATGAAGATTCCACCCAGCCACTGGGACAGGGTCAGAGATCAGGCCTAGGCCCCAGACACTACAGCCCAGCCCCCAGACACCAGACCCAGACCCCCAGACACTGGATCCCAGACTTCCAGATACCAGATCCCAGTCCCCAGACTCTGGATCCCAGACACCAGATCCCAGACCCCCATACACTGGATCCCAGGCCCCAGATCCCGGGTGCCCAGACACCCGATCCCAGGCCCCAGACACTGGATCTGAGACACCGGATCCCAGTCCCCAGACACTGGATCCCAGACCCCCCAGACACTGGATACCAGGCCCCCAGACACTGGATACCAGGCCCCAGATCCTGGGCGCCCAGACACCAGATCCCAGACACTGGATCTGAGACACCGGACCACAGTCCCCAGACACTGGATCTCAGACCCCTAGACACTGGATACCAGGCCCCCAGACTGGATACCAGGCCCCAGATCCTGGGCACCCAGACACCAGATCCCAGTTCCCAGACACTGGATCTGAGACACCGGACCACAGTCCCCAGACACTGGATCTCAGACCCCGGGCGCCCAGACACCGGATTCCGGGTGCCCAGACACCGGATCCCAGCACCCCAGACACCGGATCCCAGCACCCCAGACATCGAATCCCAGCCCCCCAGACACCGAATCCCAGACCCGACACCAGATTCCAGTCCCCGGACACTGGATTCCAGCCCCAGACCCCCAGGCACTGGATCCCAGACCCCCCAGACACTGGATCCCAGACCACACAGACACTGGATCCCAGCCCCAGACCCCGGATGCCAGACCCCCAGACACCAGATCCCAGACCCGACACCGGATCCCAGACCCCCAGACACCAGATCCCAGACCCGACACCGGATCCCAGACCCCACAGACACGGGATCCCAGACCCCCCAGACGCTGGATCCCAGCCCCAGACACTGGATCCCAGTCTCCAGACGCTGGATCCCAAACCCCCCAGACACCGGATGCCCGACCCCCAGACACCGGATGCCCGACCCCCAGACACCGGATGCCCGACCCCCAGACACCGGATGCCAGACCCAGACCCCCAGACACCGGATGCCAGACCCAGACCCCCAGACACCGGATCCCGGGCCCTCTTTACCTCTTCGGCGACATTAGTGTTGAGCACCAGGACCAAGTTGCCGGGGTCGCTGTACAGCTTCAGGAAGTTATAGAGAATCCTGTCCACCCCCATCCCCTTCGCCGTGATGACCAGCCCATCCTCGTGGAACAAATCCAGGAAGATCTGGCTCTCGTGTTCCAGGAGAGGAGTCATTTCCCCCGCCGGCCGGCCGCTCGCCGCCGCCGCCGCCTGTCTGTCTGTCTGTCTCCCTGGAGACCGGGTGGCACCGGAACCGGCGCCGGCGCTCCCTCCGTGCGCTTCACACGCTGACCTCCTGCGCCAGCGCCAACTACAGGGCGAAGAGCGCATAGCCGCCTCCTCACCTTCAGTGATCGCTAATGCACAGATACACTCTGCCCAGATAACAACCCTGGTGAAGGGCCATTGACTGGAAACCATAACTCTGTTCCTCTCCACAGAAGCTGCTTGGCCTGCTGAGCATTTCCAGCATTTTCTGTTTTTTTAATTTTATATTATTATTATTATTATTACATTAAAAAAAAGCCTTGCATTTATATCAGGGGGGAACCAACCCTCGGGGAATAAATAAATAAAGGGGCACTTTGGCATCTGAGAGGGGGGCTGGAGTGAGGGTTGCTGGTGAACCTGCCAGAGCAGGGAGGTGGGTACTGACATGCCTGTGGTAGCAGGCCACTGCGAAGGGGAGGACAGTGAGCACCCATAGGTACATACTGCACATGCACAAAATTCAATCATCGCGAATACGGAACAAACAATTCCGCCTCAGATGCAGAATCACAGATTTGTTACAGTGCAGAAGGAGGCCATTCGGTCCGTCATGTCTGCACCGGCTCGCCGAATGAGCATTATGTCTCAGTGCCATTCTCCTGCGTTTTCCCTGTAACCCTGCACATTGTTTCTATTTAAATAATCATCTAATGTCCTCTTGAATGCCTCAACTGAACTGCCTTCAACACACTTCCAGGCAGTGTGGTTTCCACATGACATTTGCTTCTTTTGCAAATCACTTCAAATCTGTGCCCTCTTGTTTTCGGTCCTTTAACGAGCGGGAACAGCTTCTCCCTATCTACTCTGTCCAGCCCCCTCATGATTTTGAACACCTCTATCAAATCTCCTCTCAGCCTTCTCCTCTGCTTCAACCTATCTTCATAACTGAAGCTTCTCATTCCTGGAACCATTTTTGTAAGCCTCTTCCGCACTCTCTCCAATGCGTTCACATCCTTCCTAAAGTGTGGTGCACAGAACTGTACACAATATTCCAGCTGAGGTCTCGCTAGTGTCCTATACAAGTTCAGCATAACCTCCTTGCTCTTGTTCTCTATGCCCCCATCAATGAAGCCTATGATACTGTTTGCTTTATTAACCACTCTCTCAACCTGTCCTGCCACCTTTAATGACTTATGCACATATACACCCAGGTCTCTCTGCTCTTGCACACCCTTTAGAGCTGTACCCCTTATTTTATATTGTCTCTCCATGTTCTTCCTATCAAAATGAATCACCTTTCACTTCTCTGCATTGAACTTCATCTGCCACCTATCTGCCCACTCCACTAACTTGTCTATGTCCTTTTGAAGTTCTACACTGTCCTCCTCACAGTTTACAATGCTTCCAAGTTTTGTATCATCTGAAAACTTTGAAATTGTCCCCTGCAAGATCTAGAAGATTAACATATATCAGGAAAAGCAAGTGTCCCAATACCGATCCTTGGGGAACTCCACTACAAACCTTCCTCCAGCCCGAAAAATATCCATTGACCATTACTCTCTGCTTCCTATTACACAGCCAATTTTGTATCCACATTGCTACTGTCCCTTTTATTCCATGAAAACCCAAGACCACAGGACAAGTGCCTCAAATATGACATGGTCTCGGGAAATCCAGGATAGTTAGTCATCCTGTGACCAATTCTCATGAAATAAAATAAGGGATACTTTGAACCAT
This sequence comes from Cetorhinus maximus, assembly GCF_964194155.1. Classification (NCBI taxonomy): domain Eukaryota; kingdom Metazoa; phylum Chordata; class Chondrichthyes; order Lamniformes; family Cetorhinidae; genus Cetorhinus; species Cetorhinus maximus. The sequence continues at coordinate 101,663,274 of NC_135893.1, forward strand.
AGGACCAGAGAAGGTGGGGGTGTGGGTGGGGGTTGAGGTAGGTACTAGTAGCCAGTTGAGTATACATTCTTCTTAGGCAGTTCCTCAGGGTTGAGGATGACTTGCTTCCACACTAAAAATGAATGAAGAGTCCAATGCGCGACCTACAGTCTCTGTCACAGGCGGGGCAGACGGTGGTAGGGGGGAGCGGGTGGGTGGGGTACCCGGGTTCCCCACTCGCTTCTTTTGCTGTCGATCCTTGTCTTCAGCTAGCCCTTGGCGATGAGACTCGAGGAGTTCAGCTCCTTCCCGGATGTTTTCCCTCCACTTTGGGCGGTCTTGGGCCAGGGATTCCCAGATGTCGGTGGGGATGTTGCATTTTTTTCAAGGAGGCTTTGAGGGTGTCCCTGAAGCGTTTCCTCTGCCCTCCTGAGGCTGGCTTGCCGTGTCGAAGCTCTGAGTAGAGCGCTTGTTTCGGGAGTCCAGTGTCGGGCATGTGGACGGTGTGGCCCACTCAGCAGAGCTGGTCGAGCTTGGTCAATGCTGCGATGCTGGGGATGTTGCCAAGAGCAAGAAAACTGACGTTGGTGCACCCATCCTGCCAATGGATCTGCAGGATCTTGCGGAGGCAGCGCTGGTGGTACTTATCCGGAGTTTTGAGCTGCCTGCTGTACATAGTCCGCATCTCTGAGCCATATAGGAGGGCAGGTGTCACTACTGCTCTGTAGACTGTGAGCATAGTGCCAGGTTAGAGATCCTGGTCTTCAAACACTCTCTTCCTCAGGCAGCCGAAGACTGCGCTGGCACACTGAAGGCGGTGTTGAACCTCGTGGTCGATGTTTGCCCTTGTTGACATTAGGCTTCCAAAGTATGGAAAATGGTCCACGTAGTCCAAGGCCATGTCGTGGATTTTGATGACCTGGGCCAGTGCCAGTGCGGTGTGGAGGGGGCAGGTTGGTAGAGGACCTTTGCCTTACGGATGTTTAGTGTAAGCCCCATGCTATTGTGCACCTCGGTGAAGGTGTTGATGATGGCTTGGTGATCAGCCTCCGATTGTGTGCAGACATGAGCATCGTCTGCATACTGTAGTTCAATGACATAGGATGGGATGACCTTAGATCTGGCCTGCAGGCGGTGGAGTTTGAACAGGCTCCCAGTTGTTCTGTAGTTTAGCTCTACTCCAGCAGGGAGTTTGCTGAGGGTGAGATGGAGCATTGCGGCAAGGAAGATCGGAAAGAGGGTCAGTGCGATGACACAGCCTTGCTTGACCCTGGCCCGACAGTGGATTGGGCATGTGGTGGAACCATTGGTCAGGATCACACCTTGCATGTCATCGTGGAGCAGGGGGAAGATACTGTCAAACCTTTGGGGGCAGCCAAAACGGAGGAGGATGCTCCATAATCTTTCGCAGTTGACGCTGTGGGGGGAGGGCTGGTTCTGGTGACCATAAAGTGTGGTGGGCTGGATGCGGTAGTAGATGGTGAACATGAGAGCGGAGAGGGAATGGGGGATTCTGGTGAACATAAGAGCAGGAGGATTGCTGGTGAGCTTGGGAGCGGAGTGGGGCAAATGGTTTTAAGACAAACAAAACTTGCAACTTATCTCCTGAGTCACAACATTATCATCTCTCCGCTGGCCGTCTCACAGACTTGAGGTCCCGCTCAAATCACACTCCTAGGCTCAATTTCCCACATTAAAATAAAAGCAAAATGCTGCAGATGCTGGAAATATTAAATAAAAACAGAAAATTCTGGAAAAGCTCAGCAGGCCTAACAGCATCTGCGGAGAGAGAAACAGGGTTAACGTTTCAGGTCCGCACGACTCTTCTTCAGAGCTGAAGAGAAGTGGAAATGTGGTGGAATTTATACTGTTTAAGAGGGGGTGGAGCAGGTGAAGCTGAATAGAAGGCCAGCGATAGGAGGCGGCTAAGGCAAGATTGACAATGATGTCATGGACACAAGACAAAGGGGCAGTTAATGGTCGTGGTGAAGACTAAAAATGGTGCTGATAGTGGCACAAAGGTAAGAGCAGAATGTGTTAATAGCAGAATAAGTGTCAGCACTCTGTGAAAGGCCAACACAGAACAAGTGACAGATGGTCCTTTTGGGGGGATGGTGGGGGGAGGGGGCGGTGGTTGAGAAAAAAGTATAAAAAAGGGGGAGAAAAGGGGATTAAAAAGGGATAAAACAATGAATGAGTGAATAAAAATGAAAGTAAATAAATAAAAAGTAACTTTTTAAAAACGGGATTAGAAAAGGGGTGAGGATAGAGGAGAGAGTTCATGGCCTGAAGTGGTTGAACTCAATATTCAGTCCGGAAGGCTGTAAAGTGCCTAGTCGGAAGATGAGGTGCTGTTCCTCCAGTTTGCGTTGAGCTTCACTGGAACATTGCAGCAGGCCAAGGACGGACATGTGGGCATGAAAGCAGGGTGGAGTGTTGAAATGGCAAGTGACAGGGAGGTCTGGGTCATGCTTGCAGACAGACCGAAAGTGTTCAGCAAAGCGGTCACCCAGTCTGCGTTTGGTCTCTCCAATGTAGAGGAGACCGGATTGGGAGCAGCGAATGCAGTATACCAAATTGAAGGAGGTGCTGTTGAAGTGTTAGATAGATACTTGATAAACAAAGGGGTGAAAGGTTATCTGGGGTAGGCAGGAGTGTGGAGTGGAGGTTATAATCAGATCAGCCATGATCATATTGAATGGCGGAGCAGCCTTGAGGGGCCGAATGGCCTACCCCAGCTCCTAATTTGTATGTTCGTATGTATGTATGTTAAGAAGGCATACAGGGTAATTTCTTCCATTGGCTGAGGCATAGAATATCAGAGCATGGAGGTTATACTAGAAATCTATAAAACAATAGTTATACTGCAACTGGAGTATTGGGCCAAATCGTCCATGGAGTGGCAATCGCTGTCGGATTGCCACTCCACCCCTTTCTACTTACCTTAGTCTGGAGCTGCATGTTTCTTGCCCAGGCCTCCAACCAAGCCCTGCTGAGAAATATGCAGCTTAGCTGCTCCTGGAGTCTGTGCTCCTGGAGTCTGTGCTCCTGGAGTCCGTTCAATGTAGTGCAGGATCGTCTGGGGAAACAAAGCTACGCCCCCTTTTTAGTGCATGAGCTGCCGTAAAGCAGTAAGTTTAAATGTCCCAGCCGCTTTCACAGGGGAGAAGATAAGTGTGTAAAGTAAGTGGGTCGGATGGGTCGGAGGGTGGGGTTGGGGGATGAAGTGGGGTTGGGCAGCCAAGAGGGGGTAGTTGGTGGATGGGGCAGGTCCGGGAGGGCCATTGGGTGGTCAGGGCGAGTAGTTTGGGGGGGGGGGTGGTCAGGAGGGTAGTCAGGTGGTTGGGGCGTAGTTGGGTGGTCAAGCGGGTAGTTGAAGGATGGGGGTCTCGTTGGGGTCGGTGACAGTCGGGTGGTCAGGGGGTAGTCGTGGGATGGGGTGGGAGTCAGATGGTGCAGGGTAGTTGGGTGGTCAGGGGAGGGCAGTCGGGAGTGGGAGGGCGGTGTCAGGTGGTGCAGGGGTGTAGTCGGGAGGTCCAGTGGGGGGGTCAGTAGAATAGTGACCCAGGAGTTAGAAGTGGATTCAATCATAATTTTTCCTGGGCAACTATTCTGCTAAGAGAGTCAGAACCATCCGAAGTCTCCGATTTTAACTCCTCCCGTGCCCAAACTCTTCCTATGTTTCCGTGTTTGTAAGTAGAATCAAGGTCTCAAGAGTACTCACTGAACAAAACAGAAAGCAATCGTGTAAACCTTCTGAGCTTTTCACAAATTAATCAGGAGAAGATCATGTTCATCAGGTGGAAAATCAGATAAATTGCTCATAGGAAACCGAGCGTGACATTCTGCAATTCACACCTAATTGTAATTGTCAGCGCTTTCCTCTGAAAATAATTAGGGCAGTAGGCAGGAGAGTTAACAGCACAATTTATTCGCTAAGATCGGTGGTTCATTCTTTTTGGCATCCTTCTGAAACATTGGGCGGAATTTTATGGCCCGTTGCGGTGGGGGCAAAGTCATAAAATACGGCCAGCCATTCAACAGCCTATTGACTTCAGCGGGACCGTCAAATCCTGCTGGCATAAAATTCCGCCCGTTGAACCCAAAATGCCAGAAGCTGCGAGACAGCACATGCCTCAAACACCCACAGGGATCAACTGGTGGCGTTCTGCAGCCAACCCGTTAATGTTATCATTCTTGATGGACAGCAGGACTATATAAGACTAGTTTTCTTCCTGGCTTCATCTGGTTTGGCGCTGACTCTCTTTTGCAAATTTTTCTCCCTGCTGCTATTGTACATTTTCTGCAACTCACATGAGGGTGTCTACTTGCATGCCAGAGCTGACAGTTGGCTGTTCAACTTGGCAAGATCATGCGCCAAGACTAAAGCGTGTAAGGTCTTAGTCTGTGAGTTACTGTTTGCTGATGATGCCGCCCTGGTATCCCATAATGAAGTTCACTTGCAACAGCTTGTAGATAGATTCCCCTGGGCCTGCGAGGAGTTTGGACCGACTATCAGCGTCAGAAAGACCAAAGTTATGGGCCAGTTATAGGTTGAGACTCCACCCTCCATGAACATCAACAACCTCACTCTGGAGATCATCAACAGCTTCACACACCTTGGCTCAACAGTGACCAGCAACCTGGCCCTTGATACTGAAATCAGCACCAGGATCGCCAAGGCCGAGGGTATCGTGTCAAAGTTGAGAAGGTGTGCGTGGACCAATAGCAAACTATCTGAAAATACAAATCTCCGAGTGTACCAACATTTTATTCTCAGCACCTTCCTTTACAGTAGTGAGACATGGACATCTTATGGAAGCCAAGAAAAGAGGATGAACAGCTTCCACTTCCCGCTGGTTCAGATGAATATTGGACAGCTCTTGGCCAGACAAAGTGCTGAACATGGAAGCACACCAGGGTGCAGGGATCCCCAGCATGTTTGCCCTCTTGAGTCAGCGGCGAATCCGTTGGCTGGGTCACGCGAGCTGAGTGGATGATGGCCGCATCCCCAAAGACGATGGCGAATTTGCTTTCAGCACGAGATCAATAGGTTGCTCACGTCTGTGATACAAGGATATCTGCAAGCGAGACTTCAAGTTGACCAGAATCGGAGTTGATTGTCATGACACAACAGTTGGTAAAGGCTGAGTTGTTTAAAATCCCAGAGGGAAACTTGAACAACTGTCATAACCTATATTTTCAATTGGTATGTTTGAGATGCAGCTCTGAATTCAGCAATAAGACCACCGAGCCTCGAGAGGTTTTTATATAAAACTAAGTTAAACGTTTATTAATTTAAAAACAAATTAAACACACACACGTCTACAAATTACTACCATAATAACTTTTAAACAGACCTCCAAATTAATCACCCCCAGGTAAATCTTCGGATGCCATCATCATCTTAGTGGCTTCACCTGATTTGCTGCATAATTTCATTTTAATATAATTATTTTCTGAATGAGGCGAGAAAAAAATTAAGAAATGGCTGGGATGAGTTTCAAGAATTATAGCTGCAAGCCAATGGATAAAGGAAGAGCTTCTCTTTCAGATGTTAACTATAGAGTTTAGGAGAAGAGAAAGACAGTAGATCTGTATTGTGAATGGAGGCCAGGAAGGTTACGTGGCACAGACCAATTTCCCTTCAAGCAAAATAGATTATTTTTCTAAAACCTGTACAGAAATATACCTTTCTATTGTGACCAGGTAAAGTTAAGCAAGCTGAACTAAATTTTAAACAGGATGGGCAGAACAAATCATTTACCCATTTACCCAATTTCATCCCATTGATTCAATGGGTTGAAGGTGGGTTGGTTCTGTAATGGGTGGCTGACATAAGGGCAATTAGGGATTGGCAATAAATGCTGATCTTGCCAGTGACACTCAGCTCCCAAGAATGAATAAAAAAAACGCCCATCCCGCCAACACGCTGAAGGTTCATCTAATCCCAAAATAACCATTTCAAAAGCAAACAAACAGGTGTGGTACTGTAAACAAAAACAAAAGACAGAAATACCTGGAAAAACTCAGCAGGTCTGGCAGCATCGGTGGAGAAGAGCACAGTTGACGTTTCGAGTCCTCATGAATATCCTTTAGATAATATCACCACCTTCAACACCTCTTTGACCTTTTGTCTGTGACATCTTTTGGTTATCTCCACCTATCACTGGCTCTTTACCTAGCTCTTCTTGTCCCAACACCACCCCCCCACCCTTAAACCAGCTTATATTTCACCCCTTTCCTATTTTTACTTAGTTCTGTTGAAGGGTCATGAGGACTTGAAACGTCAACTGTGCTCTTCTCCACCGATGCTGCCAGACCTGCTGAGTTTTTCCAGGTATTTCTGTCTTTTATTTTTGTTTTGGATTTCCAGCATCTGCAGTTCTTTGCTTTTATCTCAGGTGTGGTACTGTATTGACTTGACAAGGCACAATTACTTGTTTCCACATTTTCCCCTTAATCATTGTTCTTTTGAAGACTGGGCATGAAAAGCACCAACCCTCTGGATTTGGCAGCCCCTGTTTCATTTTGTTGCCGGGCTTCCCAAGCTTGGTGAAACTTAGCAAACATCTGTTTGGTTCAGATCGGGCTGCCAATTGCATTGTGGGGGCCTGGTTTAAATGTGATAATGGTGTGTCATCCCTCCGCCCTCCCGTCTCCAAGGCAGGGCGCTGGGATTAAAAAGTGGCAGGCCAGGATGAAGAGACAGGGACAATGCAGCTCAGTGCCTCATTTCCTTTCTCATAGTTGCTGACACCCAGGGTGGAATCATCCCAGGTTTGCACTCAGTACGGTAGCGAGTGGGAAAAAGGATGTATTTACCTTCCGGCCGCAATGGCAGCTTTTCACGCCGTGTCGCCCCATTCCTATCTCATTAATAATTCATTCCCGGGAAATGCTTCAGGTCACTGGCGGGGCTGCCTCTCATTCGCCCGCCCCGCCATCACCTCAGGCCTTCAGTAAACCGGACGACATATTTAAAGGCTGCCTTTGCACAGAGCCAGCACTCTTCAAGGGATAGGAAGCTGCTGGGAACTGATGGCTACCAAAGGGAGGAAACATGCTGCCCCCAGATTTAGAAACGCCTCCCTCGAGTGCCTACTGGGTGCAGTGGAGGCCCGCCGCAATGTCCTATACCCCCTCTCTGGGCAAAGACCAACAAGCAATGTCACCAATCCAGCATAGGAGGCAGCGACAGCGGTGGTCAGCGCCAATGCCCTGCAAAAGAGGACAACATCCAGTGTAGGAAGAGGGTGAATGCTCTCATTTGTTCCACCAGGATAAGTCACTCTTCTCATCATTCCCAACTCACACACTCACAAACCCATCACACGTCCACAGGGATCTTACATCTCGAGGGACAACACCACTAACTCTCACACACACCCTCACATCTCCGTCAGGCTCATATCCTCTGGAGTTCGCATCTTCATCCTGTCCATGGCTCCGCTCACCACACAGACATTCCACACAGAGCCATGTGTCCTGCTCACACTCTCTCCATCTGTTTCCATGCAGGAGAAGCCTGCTCACAACAGCAGGGTGAGGTCCTAGACCAGGGGTGGAGTGGCCCACATTTTACCCCTCACCACTTTGAGGAGCCTGGCTGGTGAGGATGTGGACCCCGCCTGCGGCAATGGGGAGGGCAGTGGCGAAAATCCACGTGAGGATCCTGCACCACATCATCCCTCTCTCAATGCCACTGCGAGTGCCCTCTCTCTCCTGCTTTTGACTCTGTTGCCTTGCACTAATCATCTCCACCTTGGTTCACAGGGAGCTCAGCCAACGGCCAGTACCTCAGCTCCATCCATGTCCTCACCTCCAGCCAAGAGGACACCTCTGGATTCGGCATTCCAACTCATCACGGAGTCAGCAGAGCTGTTGGAAGCCCTCAACAGAGTGTCGCACGAGTCAGATAAGTGTGCCTGCCTGCTTTCTGATGAAGCAGTGCTCACCTGTGTGTGTATGGAGGTCTCCTTGGGGAGGATGGCAGACGCAATGGAGACCCTGGTCCAGCAGAATGCAGAGGTGCGCACAGACCCGCACTCCATTGCGATAGCCATGGGCTAGTTCCTGCAGTGGCAACGCGAGAGGAAAATGGGGCACCTGAACATCCCTCCACATGCTCCTTCCCCTCAAGGAGTCAGTCCAGTGCCCTTGGCTTCCCTCTCCCTCCAAGCCCCCTTTCCCTGTGATTCCCTCATCCTCTGTCACCAGAGGGAGCAGCTATTTTTTTTATTCGTTCAAGGGATGTGGGCACCGCTGGCCAGGTCAGCATTTATTACCCATCCCCTTGTTCAGAGGGCATTTAAGAGTCAACCACATTCCTGTGGGTCTGGAGTCACATGTAGGCCAGGTAAGGACAGCAGATTTCCTTCCCTAAAGGACATTAGTGAACCAGATGGGTTTTTACAACAATCGACAACATTAGACTTTTAATTTCAGATTTTTATTGAATTCAAATTCCACCATCTGCTGGGGCGGAATTCGAACCCAGACCCCCAGACCCCCAGACCCCCAGACCCCAGACCCTGGACCCCAGACAACCCCTGGGTCTCTGGATTACAGTCCAGCAACAATACCACTACACTATCGCCTCCTCCTGTCCTCCTGGACCAACCAGAACTCTTTCCAGGATTCCCTATCTTCCCGAGAATCCTACCCCCAGTGACATTGACCTCCCCAACCTCCTCCTTCCTGCCTCCAGGGTCTGTGTCTGCCTCCGAGTCCCCACCAACCACCCTCATCATCCCTTCTACAGCGAACGTAGCACCCTCATCCTCCCACCTTACCGGCTCATTCTGCCCTCTTTCATACTCACCATTCCCTGCTACCATGCCTACCTTCAGTTTGCTCCCTCCATAGACCCCTCTCTTGCATGGTCACCTGGCCATCCCATTAGTGGATCTGTTGATTATATAAGAACGTAAGCAATAGAAGCAGGAGTAGACCACACGGCCTGTTGAACCCGCTCCACTGATCAATAAGATCATGGCTGATCTTGGGCTTCAACTCCACTTTCCTGCCCGCTCCCCAAATCCCTTGATTCCCTGAGAGGACAAAAATCTGTCTATCCCAACCTGAAATGTACTCAACGATGGAGCATCCACAATCCCCGGGGTAGAGAATTCCAAAGATTGAGAGAAGAAATTTGTCCTCATCTCAGTGTTGAATGATCGGCCCCTTATCCTGAGTGTGCCCCCGTGTTTTAGATTCCCCGACCAGGGGAAACGGCCTCTCAGCTTCTAACATCTAATATAAGAACATAGGAAACAGGAACAGGAGTAGGCTTTTCGGCCCATCGAGCCTGCTCCACCGTTCGATAAGATTATGGATGATCTGATTGTGGCCTTAACACCACTTTCCTGCTCTACAGTGCTTAAAATGAAGCTGAATGCATCATTTTGAATGTCACAGCCCAAAGCTTTCTAGGGAAACGTGCCCCTGTACCTCTCCCCTCAAAATTTGCACCCTCAATTTTGTACCTTCAGCTTTTGGATTTAACACATCAGGCTTTCATTTACTCACATTTTCTTTCCTCCAAAGAGGAGGAATCCTACAGCTTACATTTCCCTGCACTGAAGTGTTCACATTTCATAGGCTTAGAATCAGCAAAATTCTTAACCTGACAGTTTTTTGTGCCTGTGACTATTTTATTTGATACTGTTTGTTAAAGCAAGCTACTTTTCTAGGTTGTCATAAATGAGACAACACATCTACCTTAGCAAGAATTTAAGACAATACAAATAAATGTAGGTACTAGGATCAAGAAAATCTAGCGTTACAATTCCTCATTTCTGTTGCGTTGTGTGGCTGGGATCTAGATGGGGTTTTGGGGATTGTCTATTCTCCCAAAGTATGCTGCTCGAGTCAGTAGTTTCTCAAGACCATTACCCTTTATTTACAGCAAGTATCTACACATTTGGACCTCTACATGAGGTTGGAGCTTCTCCTCCTTCTAGATCTCTCTTACTTCTCAGTCATGTGATCTGACATCATTATTACATCAGCATCATGTCTGTTTCTCATGTTGGCCGTTCGCTCTACAATTTCTTCATCAAAATCAGTTAAAAATGATGAAAGGCCGAGGCCTCAGAACAGATACCTGGGGAGGACCACTTCCCTCAAATCATAGAATGTTCCCTTTGTCCCTACTCTCTGTCGCTCCCCTCCCAACCCATGTTACAGTGTTGCCTCTGGTTCTATGTGCTTTCATTGTTGATTGTAATCTATTGTGTAGAAAGGCTTATGAAAGTCCATATGACCAATATCCATGAACAGTCCCCGACTGATCATGTTGGTGGTGCTGCTGGTATTTTGTTCTTCCTCCACTGTGAGAATGGATACAAAGCACTCATTTGAGAAGTCTGCAGTTTCCCCATTATCCAATCTAGTCTTGCCAAAACCTGTCTCAATTCCACTTTACCACTCTCTTATTCTTAACAAACAGCTTTACGCTGTTAACTTTATTATCTCCTGCGAGTTTTTTTCATGTTTCCTTTTTATGACACTTATTACATTTTTATTGATACTGTGTGCTGCTACTTTGTTAGTTGACCGTGGTTGCTTAATAACACAAGTAGAATTTTAGCCTTTAAAGCACATGTGTTGGTTTTATTACTAATGTAAGGATATTTTTAACTGAAAGGCCACTTTTTTGGATTTTGTTGAGTCCAATTTTTCATCCATTTGTGCTCGATTTTTTTCTTAATTGCCTTTCTTTCAAAATCGCAATATTATCAGGCAGCTCACCTCCTGACTCCCCAAAGCCTGTCCACCATCTACAAGGCACAAGTCAGGAGTGTGATGGAATACTCTCCAATTGCCTGGACGGCAGCTCCAACAACACTCAAGAAGCTTGATACCATCCAGGACAAAGCCGCTTGATTGGCACCACATCCACAAATATTCGCTCCCTCCACCACCAACGCACAGTGGCAACAGCGTGTATCATCCACAAGATGCACTGCAGGAACTCACCAAGCCATCTTAGACAGCACCTTCCAAACCCACAACCGCTACCATCTAGAAAGACAAGGGCAGCAGATATAATGGGAACAGTTATTCAAAGAGTTTAATTAGATGTTAGAATTGACCTATCCTTCATAAATCTTTGCTAACTCGTTTCATAAGCTCACACTTGTCTATGTGCTCAATCATTCTGTCCCTGATGGTAGATTCCAGTAATTTACTCAAAATTAATGTTAAACTTACAGTTCTGTAGTTATCTGGCTTCTCTCTCCTGCCCTTTCTAAATAATGGAGTGATTTTTACAGTTTTCCAATCCATAGGGACAATTGCTGAATCTAGGGAGCTTTGGGAAATTACAACTGATATAAGAACAAAAGAAATGGAAGCACAGCTAGGCCATTATGCCCTTCGACTTTGTTCCATCATTCAACACGTTCATGCCTCATGTTCAACCTCAATTCTACCTTCCTCCACTCTCTCTCTCTATGTCCTTCAATCCCCCTAGTGTCCAAAAATCTATCGATATGTATCTTGAGTGTGTTCAGTGACTGAGCATTAACAGCCCTCTGGGTTAGAGAATTCCAAAGATCCACAACTCTTTGAGTGAAGAGATTGTTCCTTATCTAAGTCCTAAATGGCCGACCTCCTATTTTGATGCTGTAACTACTAGTTCTAGATTCCCCAGCCTGGGCAAACATCTATAATTTATTCCCTGGTATTTTGTTCTTCCTCCACTGTGAGAATGGATACAAAGCACTCATTTAAGAAGTCTGCAGTTTCCCCATTATCCAATCTAGTCTTGCCAAAACCTGTCTCAATTCCACTTTAACACCCTCGTATTCTTAACAAACAGAAAACTTTTGCTGTTAACTTTAATATCTCCTGCAAGTTTTTTCATGTTTCCTTTTTATGACACTTATTACATTTTTATTGATACTGTGTGCTGCTATCTTGTTAGTTGACTGTGGTTGCTTAATAACACAAGTAGAGTTTTAGCCTTTTAAGCACCTATGATGGTTTTATTACAAATGTAAGGATATTTTTAATTGAAAGGTTCCTCTTTTGGATTTTGTTGGGTCCACTTATTCATTTGTGCTTGTCTTTTTATTAATTGTCACTCTGTCAAAATTGCAGTACATCAGGCAGCTCACCTCCTGACTCCCCAAAGCCTGTCCACCATCTACAAGGCACAAGTCAGGAGTGTGATGGAATACTCCCCACTTGCCTGGATGAGTGCAGCTCCCACAACACTGAAGACACCGTCCAAGACAAAGCAGCCCGTTTGATTGGCACCACATCCACAAACATTCACTCCCTCCACCACCGATGCACAGTAGCAGCAGTGTGTACCATCTACAAGATGCACTGCAGGAATTCACCAAGGCTCCTTTGACAGCACCTTCCAAACTCACGATCACTACCATCTAGAAGGACAAGGGCAGCAGATAGATGGGAACACCACCACCTGGAAATTCCCCTCCAAGTCACTCACCATCCTGGCTTGGAAATATATCGCTGTTCCTTTACTCTCACTGGGTCGAAATCCTAGAACTCCCTCCCTAACAGCACTGTGGGTGTACCTACACCACCACAGGGACTGCAGTGGTTTAAGAAGGCAGCTCACCACCACCTTCTCAAGGGCAACTAGAGATGAGCAATAAATGCTGGCCTAGCCAGCGAAGCCCACATCCTGTGAATGAATAATTTAAAAAAAAGTCCTCGCCCCTTGGAAGAGACAGTGCTTGGTATTATTGGAGGAGTCATTAATGGGCCCATCACAACCCGGCATCACTGAAGCCTCCAGGATGACGTTATGCTTTTGCCTTCTGAAATCCCACTTCACCTGCATCCCATAATCTGGTACAAGTTGCCCATGGTGCAACCGTGCCCCTCTTCCTTTCCACCCAGCCCTCACTTATCCCAACCCTCCCCTTGTGGATTTAAGCTTTCAGATACCCCGGAGCTGCTGCCCATGATCAGCCAGTGGTGCCTGAGGGTGGAAGCCCGGTGAAAGACTAGACCTTTGAAGAAGAAACACTGTCACTTGACCTGACCCCCACATTGCCACCAGCTCAGATACCAGCAACGCACACACCTTATAGGGTAAGTGGGATCAGCATGTGGTGAGTTACTGGACATGAGTGGCCTATAGTGGGCTCTTGGGGGAAAGATAATGCATGTGTCAGCTCCCTGGTGGGTGAGGTTGCAGATGGGTTCTGCTGTAAAGGACTCAGGTGGGGACTTCAATTGGGCGGTGTATAGGAAAGGCTGTTGGGCTAGCACGCTGAAATGCTAAGTGGATTGCAGGCCTGCCAGAGAGCTTGTTGTCACTGTCAAGGAGGCGCCTGGTCCCAACTTGGCACAGGGCTCCATGCAGAGCTTGGAGCCCATCCACAGCCAATGTGTTGGCCAGCTCCATGAGAACACTTGCAGACCAACCCGTAGGACGGCGTCTGTCGACTGGCACCGTGTGTGTTGCTACTACTGCTGAGATGGCCGCTGACATTAAAGATGGCAGCCGAGATTGCTCTGCACATGTGCGGTGGTCTGTGCGCTCGCGGGCAATCGCCAATGTCACTTCAAAGCGTCCGGGTTGGAAAACCGGCAGTATCAATTTGCGCCTATGCCGATGACATCATTGCACATCATCAGCAATGCGTGATGTCTGATTGGGTTATCCGTTACGTGACTCAAAATTGGCCATGTGGCCTAATGAATACGGCATTTGACTTTGGTATAAACCACGATGTTATCAGGGGTCACAGGTTCAACTTGCCAGTCATTTTACACAGATACTGGTTCAACTTCAGGAAACTGAACCACGTTCCCACTCACGAGCTGAAAGTTCTGATTTTCCAGCCAAACGTCGCAGGGCTCTTTAGTAAAACTGCACTTTCCTGCTGTTTTGTGTATTTATTTCTCACTCATCTTTGTATTTTATTTAGTTCCTAAAAAATAAACCAAATCTAACTCATCCCAATAAATGATTAATCATGAGGGCGTCAGTCATACTGCAATCGGTCACAATCTCGCCTCAGCCACAAGGTTATGGGGTCTTGTGTTAACACGCTGGCCGGAATTTTCCAGCCCCCTTGTGGCAGGCTCCCCCCCCACCCCCCCCCGGTGGGGCCGGTGAGCCATTAAAATCTCCATTCACATTGGCAGGGCTGGAAAATTCTGCCCACAGTGTTATTTGCGTTTCTTGACCGTAAACAATTGAGCAGCGCCATCTTTCTCACTGGCAGCTACATGAACGGTCAATGGCAGTGACCTTTCACTCGAACACACTGCATTTGCGCTCGTACGAGCAGTGCGCCACCTAGCGGTGGCGTTGCATTTGGCGTCAGAGGCAGCCAACGTTGGCCAACATCTCAGCTTCCATTGCAGTTCGGGCAGCATGTAGATGAGAAATAGGAGGGGGGCCGAGAATAGATCCTGGAGGTAATGGTGTGGGAAGATAAGCATCGCAGGTGACATCCTGGCTACGATGAGAGAAAAATGGAATCAGGGGAGAGTATTCCCAGGTGGAAGATGGTGGAGAGGCATTGGAGGGGAATGGTGTGGCCAACCACACCAATAGGTTGGGAAGGATGAGCAGGGAAAGTCTCCCTCTGTCACAGTCACACAGGATATCATTTATGACTTTAATAGGACCCAATTCAGTTCTGCGGCAGAGTGGAAACCATACTAGAGGGATTCAAACACAGAGTTCTGAGAAAGAAAGACACAAAGTTGGGAGTAGGTAACAGGGAGGTTAGAGATGGAATGGTAATTTACAAGGATAGTGGCATCAAGTGTTTTTTTTGAGGAGAGGGATAATGACAGTAGATTTGAAGGTGAGATAGACATTACCTGAAGAGCGAGAACAATATCAGCTAACATGGGGACCAGGAGGTGGTCAGTGATTCAGTGGGAATAGGTTTGAGAGAGCAGGAGGCGAGTGTCCTGGACAAGGTGGGCTTGGAGATGGCACAAAGGGAAACAAGAGAGAAACTCATGAACGTTGCAAGTTCTGGGCTAGGGCAGGGGGAATTTTGGAGGAATTTTGGCCTGGTGGGCTAGAGGGAGTGGGCGCGGCAGCTAAACAAAAGGTCTCAACCTTAGCGACAAAGCTGCTCATGATTATGGTTGGAGGTGAGGTGGAGGAGACAGGGGAGAGGGATTTTAGATGACAGCTCGTATTGGAGAAAAGAAGCTGAGGTTATCTCTGCATTTCAGGATGATCCTAGAATAGTGAGAAGTGTTAGCAGGATTATGAATAATTATTCAAATGAGCTGACTTCAGATAATTACAGGCAGCCAGTAAATTACACTCTTGGTTAGCTCTGAACCTAAAGCCTAAACTCAGCCTCAGTGGGAAACTGGCCCTCTAATTTTCTTTTCAATTTTCCAGGAGCCGCTCTATCATCCAACAAACTAAATAACAACGTCTCAAATAATGTGATAATATAATGATTGCTTATTTTGATAAAGTCACCAGCCAAGTAGCTGCTAGATTAGGCACTGAACTTTCGATTCCGTTTGAGAGGATCAGCATCCATCATAGTCCTTTCTCGCTATAAACCATCACCACCTCATCGTGTACGTTTCATTGAGGTACACCAGCGATTGGCTCTTTAATCAGCAGAACAATCGAGTTGGGATTACTGTCATTTTAATTGTCACTGACAATACATAATTCTGCCTTCGTCTACAAACCCTTGCACAAAGTTACTCCGGCTCATCCGCTTTGCGCATTGCTTTTGAATCAGAGCCTTGTTACTCAAGCTGGTCTTTGTAAATTCTGTCGGGGGTGTAGGGCATCTCAATTCCCAGATCCAACATTATAACCTTCAGTTTGCAGCTGCAGAGTGTCCTTCTGTAATGTGCTGTTAGTGAAACTTAACATCAATTTAGATTATGAATCTGCAATGGTTAGCACTAGAATTTGTAACTGCAAATTGTACAGGAACCATTCCACTTTGTAATTATGTGCTCAATTGGCAGTTATCCACATTGCACTAAACATCTCTGCTTGTCTAGTGTAAACTCAAATTTGTGTTAAATATTCCACAGTCCTATTTACTGCCAGAAAGTGTTGCTGCTGGCATAACATCCACATAATAAATGATGCCCCGAATCTGTTACATTTATTACTTTTCCAAAGTTAAAAAGAAGTAAATTCTTCTCCAGGTAGTTTTTTTTTGGTTCAATCTCTGGTCTACATTGAGCTGGCTGAATTCAGGTGGTAAGAGTACTGGAACTCTCCACACGAGAGAGACACTACAGCAGCCAGAATTCCTAATCATCACCATTGCTAGCCAGTGTGTGTTTGTGTGTGTCTGTCAGAGAGTGCGTGTGTGCACGTGTGTACATCATTCTCAATCCAAGACAAGATCAGGCTTGGCTATGGGGCTCTCCACTACTGACACTCGTGGTTTGAAGCTCCAATCGAGCCAAGGCTGGGACAATCACCTCACGAAGTAAAGGGTAAAGGGCAACATTGGTGTGCGTAGTGGTAATTTCATTCTAAAAAATATTCGTTCATGGGATGTGGGCATCTCTGGCTAGAGAAGCATTTATTGCCCATGTTCAGAGGACATATTAAGAGACCATCATATTGCTGTGGGCCTGGAGTCACATGTAGGCCAGACCAGGATTTCCTTCCCTAAAGGACATTAGTGAACCAGATGGGTTTTTACCACCATGGGTTTCATGGTCATCGTCAGGCTTTTAATTCCAGACATTTTTGTTGAATTCAAATTTCACCATCTGCTGTGGTGGGGATTTGAACCTGGGTCCCCAGTGCATCCCCCTGGGTCTCTGGAATACCAGCCCAGTGACAATACCACAATGGCGCTGCCTCCCTGTTAATTGGACCAGTAATGCTGAGGCCCAGGCTGATGCCATAGGTTCAAATCCCACCTTGGCAGCTGGTGGAATTTAAATTCAATTAATCAATAAAAAAATCTGGAGTTGCAAGGTAGTCTCAGCTATAGTGACCATGAAGCTTTCACCAATTGTTGTACAAACCCACCTGGTTCACTAATGCCCTTTAAGGAAGGAAATCTGCCATTCTTACCTGGCCTGACCTACATGAGACTCCAGGAACACAGCAATGTGGTTAATTGCCCTCTGAGGTGGCCTAGCAAGGCCAATTCAGCTCAAGGGCAATTTAGGGATTGACAACAAATGCCGGCCCTGCCAGTGATGCCCCACATCTCAAGAAAGAAGGAAAAGGTGGTTCCCAGTTCATCCATTTTCTAATGGCGAAGGGGTCCGTGGGGAAATCTTCTTCTGTCCGTCCCTTTTAACATTGATGAGACATTTCTGAGGGAATTCCCCAGCTACAGCACCACCTCAGCCCACTGAGACCTTTGAGCAGCATCAGCAGCCTAAGAACTGGCATTGGTTCGGTGGAGGAGAGTGAAAAAGACTCCAAACCTTCACCAGGAAAAGGTAATTGATTGTTGAGCAGAGGAACTGAAGTGGACACGTTTAGTTGGGCACACTGGGCCTTCTAATCACCGTTGGAGCAGTGGGCGCTGTTGTGTCATTTTGCTGTGGTTTGGGAACCAACCACCGGTAATGTGGCCTTGCAGAAATGGATGACCCAGAGCCATGCAGAGGTCTGTGTTTCTCAGGTTTGAGATGGGGTTTGCCAGCCAGGTTCTAGAGTGTGTGACTTTTCTTTTATTCCTTCAAGGACGTGGGCATCGCTGGTTAGGCCAGACTTTGTTGTCCATCCAGAATTGCCCTTGAGAAGGTGGTGGTGAGCTGCCTTCTTGAACCGCTGCAGTCCATGTGATGTAGGTACACCCACAGTGCTGTTAGGGAAGGAGTTCCAGGATTTTGATCCAGCGATAATGTAGGAACGGTGATATATTTCCAAGTCAGGATGGTGAGTGACTTGGAGGGAAACCTGCAGGTATCTGCTACCCTTGTCCTTCTAGGCGGCAGAGGTTGTAGGTTTGGAAGGTACAGTTGAAGGAACCTTACTGAGCTGCTGCAGTGTATCTTGTAGATGGTATACTCTACTGCCACTGTGTGTTGTTGGTGGAGGGACTGAATGTTTAAGGTGGTGGATTGGGTGCCAGTCAAGCCGGCTGCTTTAACTTGTCCTGGATGGTGTCAAGCTTCTTGAGTGTTGGAGCTGCACTCTTCCAGGCAAGTGGGGAGTATTCCATCACACTCCTGACTGGGCCTTGTAGATGGTGGACAGGCTTTGGGGGAACTTCACTTCATTGTTACACTTTACTGCACTCGTGGCAGTGGGACCCTACTCACCGCCCCACCCCCAACACCACCACCCAGGAATTTTAGCCCCTCTCAATTCTGATTCTCCCAGGAAGATTGGTCGCTTGCGGGAAAGCTCTGTAGGAGCTGCCTGTGTTTCTGATATCAACACTAGAGCCAGTGCTTCCAGGAAAAGAGAGAAGCAACATGGGAAAAAAATAATTTCACTCTAAGGGCGGAATCTTCCCAGCCCTGCAGAGGCGGGGTTGAGGTGGCACCAGGAGTGAAATTAGAAATAACGCTTTAGGTCAACAGCCCAAAGTGCTCCCGCCTTTAGGCGTTCTTGGTGGACGCGGTGGTGATGTGGCAGTGGTGGGTGGTCAGTCAGGCCCATTATAGTCTTAATTGATGGAAAGTTGATGAAGGCTCTGGAACCCTCCTGATGTCAGGTAGGCCCCTCACTGAGGCCGCAGCTCGGCAGATACGTGGAAGCGGCCTTCAGCAGGCATGGCTGCAGGAACACCCATCCCTCACCTCGCTGGCCCTATTATTAAGCTGCATTTAGGGCCATGCACGTTCCCACTGAAGGACAGTGAACACACTAAGGGCTGTGGGCCTTCTGAAACTTATGCCCTCCCACCCCCTCTGCTGGGTTCTGAGGTGGGGGGAGAGTGAAATTACATGGGTGGGATTCCCTCCAGGTTCCCACCTGCCCCGGCCTGGTAGCGATTTTACAGTGGGATGGGCAGGGTCTCGATAGGGAGCCTGCCCTTGCCCAAATTGAGGCCCTTAAGTGGCCACTTAAGGGCTGTTTCCTACCCAGCCTCAATTTTTAGGCTGACGGCCGGACAATAGCTCAGTGGGGGAAGGCTGGAAATAAACTGAGTTTGATCTCAGGTGGGTGGGGGGAATGGTGGTTTCTTCATCTGACTGGGGGCTCCCTCCCCCTAGAGCCTGGTGACCTCCGGCCCTCCCCCGCCTCACCCAGCCTGTCCCCCGAGACCCTGATCTCCCACCTTGCGACCCCCCCAGACGTTGCCAACTTTCCCCTCCCTGGGACCCCTGCCACTTACCTGTCCTCTGGCCCCTGGGACTCAGTGCCAGGCAGCTCCCCGCAGTGCCTCTTCCGGCCACTGCAGCGCTGTGCCTGGAAGGACTGGAGAGCAATCAGATTGGCTGGCAGCTCTCCAAGGCGGGACTTCCTCCTGAGCGAGGGCAGAAGTCCCGCCTTATGCCAATCAACGCTTTTTTAGGGCATAATATGGCAACCAGACTGCTGGAGTCAGCGGGGATATGTTCGTTAATTGGTCGCCTCCCAGATGATTCTCCCGTTGGCCCACTGAAATCCCGAGGGTCGAAACCCAGATATAGTCTCTGAAGCCTGAAATGTTTCAAAATGTAGGAGATTGTGCCCTAGATTTCTGTGCAGGCCTTTCCAAATTCTTAGGCTGTAGGCTTAGAGTGACATGATGACACTTTGCACTCAGTTAATCAAAACATGCTTTACAGATTTTTCTAAAAAAATTGCCTTGCAAGATTGGTGGCATTATCACCTTGTCTTCTACAACTAAATATCGATTTGACAGCTGAACAGTGCCACTGGGGCCGAATGAACTTATTCCCCGCTTGTTTGCTCAGGACTAGCTTGGCTGCATCACTCATCTCATCCCATTCTGTGACAAGTCACTGTTGACATTGTCTATCCAGTGCTTCCTTTGTCTTCCTCAACTTCTTGTTCTATGTACCTCTGCACAGTCAGGGCCGTGAAAGATATTCTAACTGTTCCCATTCTTGAAATGTGCCCAACTATCATGGTTATCTTTCTTGGATCTTACCATCTTCCGTTCCACAGAATTATTACAGTGCAGAAGGAGGCCATTCAGCCCGGCGCACCTACGCCAGATCTCTGAATGAGCGATTCTCTTTCTCCTGCCTTCTCCCCATAACCCTGCACATTCTGCCTTTTCAGATAATAATCTAATTCTCTCTTGAATGCTTCAATTGAACCTACCTCCACCACACTCTCAGGCAGTGCATTCCAGACCTTAACCACTTGCTGCATGAAAAAAGCTTTTCCTCAGCATTTCTGCATCTTTTATCAATTATTTTAAATCTATGCCACCTTGTTCTTGATCTTTTCACGAATGGGAACAGTTTCTCCTTCTCTACTTTGTCCAGACCCCTTGTGATTTTGAGTCCCTCTATCAAATCTCCTCTCAACCTTCTATTTTCCAAGGAAAACTGTCCCAACTTCTCCAGCCTATCTTCATAACTGAAGTTTTTCATCCCTGGAACCATTCTTGTGAATCTTTTCTCTCCAATGCCTTCACATCTGCCCTAAAGTGTGGCGCCCAGAACTGGGCACAATAATCCAGCTGAGGCCAAACTAGTGTCTTATACAAGTTCAGTATAACCTCCTTGCTCTTGTATTCTATGCCCCTATTAAGAAAGCCTAGGATACTGCAATCTTTATTAACCGCTCTCTCCACCTGTCCTGCCACCTTCAATGATTTAGGTACATATACACCCAGGACCCTCTGCTCCTGCACCCCCTTTAGAATTGTACCCTTTATTTTATATTGTCTCTCCATGTTCTTCCTACCAAAGCAAATCATTTTGCGTTTCTCTGTGAACTTCATTTGTCACCTGTCCGCCCATTCCACCAACTTGTCTATGTCCTTTTGAAGGTCTACACTGTCCCCCTCACAGTTCACAATGCTTCCAAGTTTCGTACCATCCAGACAGTAAAACCCATGCCCAGTATAATGAAGCTTAGCTTTAACATTTCGTCTTGTCTGATGTAAGCCCACTGCTTCCCATTGGTATCTTTGTAGCTTGTTAATCAACCTAGCCAGGTCTCCAGTTTGATGTAAAGTATGAAGATCCCGTGTTCCTATAGATACCTTACACATAATGTAGATTAAAAACTCTCCGTCACACCTCACTTCTGAAGCATGACCTTTGGTTATTCGTGTGACGACCAATTGGCATGAATTGTTCATCAAATCTTCCATAAATCATTTGGTTTCAGAGTTCCAAGATTTGCCAAGCGCTCGGCAATTAATCGCTTCCTGCCCTCTCTAGGTTTAGCAGGTAAGGCAAGGTACTGGATAGTGTGCAACATGGAGCCCCTAGTGAGAGCACGGTGAGTCATCAGGACAAAGCTTTGGGGTGAGACAGCAGAACAAATAACTCAGAGAGATTTTGACATAACATGATAAATGCAAAGAAAAGTTTTCATCACAAGGTCATAGGACCTCAGTTATCTTTTGTTTTATAGGGAATGTAATGGCATAATATCATTAATCATGCTCTGAAACCACTTGCATGGATTGTTTAACTGTGACTAGCCTAACAGAAATCATTAGCTCCCTCTGGATCTGAATGAATATTCTCCCCCTCCTACAACCATACACATACAAATTATGCACAACTGTTGTTGAGTTTGAGAAGCCATTTGATGAACACAGCCCTGCAGTTAATATTATTGTCTTAATTATCAATTCATTATGGTGATGACTGAAGAGTGAATATCTCTCCAATAATCTAGTTATGCTGTATCCACAATGGAAATAATAAGTTGTTATTGAACTTCGGGAATTCTTTTCTGGCCTTTAATAGAGAAGATTGAACGTTGAGCATAATTGTAACCCCGCCAACACAAAGCATAGAAGTTGGATGAAATTATGTATTTAACAAATTTAATTTGTATTGGTAAATACAAGCCCCAGACACGTAAATCAGAATAAATGTGGGCTTTAAGAAAAATTGGAAAAGATATGAATCACCATAGATTACCTTTTAGGAAAGTTAGGAACTTCATTGTTTACCATATATGTATTTAAGAACAAAATAATGTACCTTTTATAACATGAGAAAAGAGTAAGGATGGTGATCGACCTGAAGGCAATTTGTCTGAATAAGATTGTCTGATTTACATCATTGCATGTACCTTAAATCTGAACTAAGTCATCAAGGATAGAGTAAGATATCTTATACCCCTTATTAAATTAATGATTCAGAATAATTTATTTACCAAAGTTGGAATTCAACATTAACCTATTATTTAAATGCAGCATATGATGCTAGATTAAAATTTGTGCCATAAACCAGGTTATTGAAAATGTCATTTACATTTGAAAGCATGGCCAGTGAGTGATGAGAACAGTCCCTGGGTCAAAGACATCCAACAAATGTAAAATACAGTCTTGTAGTTATGATTTCTCTTCAAGTAGATAGACGTTCCAACTTGTTATTCAACCCCTTTGCATTGCTTGTTCCATTATTTTCAAGCTTGCACCTTGTCTCTGTTCACATCTATTTTTTTGTCCTTCTTTGATACATTCACTTCATGCAGTGTGTCTGTTTTATCTCTGTTTTTTGCTGTGAGAAACGGTGTGCTACAAAGGCAGAACTGAAGCAGCAAATACCAGTACTTCAATATAATTAAGGTAAATGGGCTGTGCGAAACGAACAGGATAGAACCACTTGGCTTAATTCATGGATACTCCAGTATTTGTCCATGTTGTTAGTACAATGATTCAAGTCCGTGCCCAATCTGCATGTTCCACGAACCGAACATTAATTCTGTAATCTGCACCTGGCATTTGCCCAAGACCTAATATTCAATGTCAGGCAGACATTAAAGAACAATTGTAGTGCATCAGCATTTTTAAACGTGGGAACCTGCAAATGACATTTCATTGGGGAAAGCATTTAATGGGAATCATTTTGACTATGTGCTTTAAGGCATCCGGTGGTCGCGAAAAGCCCTTTATAAACGCAAATCTTTTTTTCTTCAGTGTAAAATGGGCAATAGCAGATCAGCCACCATTAAACATGCCTTCTGATTTTTAGAAGAACCAGGAGAGACACGGAACGGGTGGAGGATACCGTCTATTTTACACAATTGCACAGTCAGAATTACTCCCAATGTTCTTAATAAGTTCTTCCGTGCCCATTATTTTAATCCTGACAAAAATCTATTATTTTAAATTGGTCACCTCTACTAAAAAAGCAGATAGAGGAATATCAAACAGGTGCATTGAACAATGTCTATACTATGCTTTAATGGCAAATTTATTTTTCTCTAGTATGCCCCTTCTCCTTTCCAACATTCTGGTGAATTCTGCCTATTATACGGTTTTTCTTTTAAT
Source organism: Cetorhinus maximus (assembly GCF_964194155.1). Lineage (NCBI taxonomy): Eukaryota > Metazoa > Chordata > Chondrichthyes > Lamniformes > Cetorhinidae > Cetorhinus > Cetorhinus maximus. Next base: position 101,686,598 of record NC_135893.1, read on the forward strand.
CACGTTTGAACCTCTTTTCCCCTAAATGTGGTGACTTGTGTTCATGGTTCTGGTGTTGTTCCATATTCCCCTGTACCCCAACCATATGACCATTATTGCAATGGTTCTTCAACCTGGCCTACCCCTCTGGGATAGCAGCGCTCGCAGATACTAAGGATATTAAAGCCCATTGAGCCTATGATTTTCCATCCATTAAATTTAATGGCTTGAACATCATGAGTTGCATGACTGCAATGTCCCACGGTGTGCTCCCTACAAGTGCCACTCCCTGCTGACTGCACTGGATGACTGAATAACCTCTGAAATGTGAACTTAAGAGAGTGGCTGTTGGTGACCAGTGCATTAGGGCATGATCTTTTTATCACTATCATCCAATCAGAAGCAGGAATCCCACCTGATTTTTATTCTCATTAGAATTGGGGCTGTTAAAGCCAATTAAAGCCGCCCACCTCCTCAAGCCAGCTGAGAATAGCTAACCTGGGACCTGACTGATAGGCTTGGTGAATACCATGCCAGCTCATTCCTTACTCATCAATGTACCCAACAAGTTGTTTTTTCCCCCCAAACCTTTAACCCAAAAGAATTCTCAAATTGGAATCGTGATTCTGGGATTATTTTAATTTGAAATGTTCTTCTTTCTCTGGAACTTCTGAGGATCTTCAAGGAACTTCAAAACCCGGTGAATGATTTTGGCAATCTGTTCCAGAAGGTGATGAATTTCTGAAAAGAGGTACTTCCTAACAGTGAATCTTACTTGTTACCTACAGATTTTAGCTGAATGCCCCAAATTCTTCTCTACCTTGATGATTAAACCAATACGTTTTGGAAAATTGCACTGCAAAAGTAGGAATACACCAATAATTAGTACTTTTAGACATGTGGCAAAATGATGCTCTAATTATCAGGCTATCTCTCAATTAGTGTCAATTTATAAATAAATAACCCTTCAGACAAGGTTATTATTCAACTGAAAATCTATTTTCCTCTTTTTTAAAATCTCAGCTGAGGGTGTGGTCATCTCCAAACTCCTCCACCCTGCCCAACTTTGATTCTATTCTGTGGATTGAACTTCAAGAGGTGTGCAATCATGGACAGGACATGAACAATTTCTCTCATTCAGGGAAGCCTAGGCCTCAGTTTCTTCTGCAATCTACTCCGAAAATCATAGTATGATTAGACAGAGTCAACCTTGTTTTACAGAAGGGAAATCGTGCTTTTCTAGTTTATTTGAGGTTTTTCATGATGAAACCAATACGATAGATGGAGTGGACTTGGTAGATGTAATGTAGTTAGATTTCCAGAAGTTATTCAATAGGTTATCACACAAAGGGTTAATACGCAAGGTAAGGGCTCATGGAGTTGGGAGTAATACATAGATGGAGGATTGGTTAATGGACAGGGAGCAGAGAGTAGGGATAAATGGGGCATTTTCATGTTGGCAGGCTGGAAGTAGTGCAGCGCTACAAGGATCAGTGCTGGAGCCTCAGCTATTTACAATATATATTAATGACTTAGACAAAGAGACAAAGAGTAATGAATCTAAATTTACTGACAATGCAAATCTAGGTGGGAATGTAAGCTGTGAGGACATAACGTGGCTGAAAAGAGATGTAGACAGGTTAAGTGAATGGGCAACAAGGTGGCAGATGGAGTATAATGTGGGGAAGTGTGAGGTTATTCACTTTGGTTGCAACAGAAAAGCAAAATTTTATTTAAAAGGTGTGAAGCTTTTAATTTTTGATGTTCAGAAGGACTTGGGTGTAATTGGATAAATGATACAGAAAGTTAGCATGCAGGTACAGCAAGCAATTATGAAGGCAATTTTTTTTATTTGTTCATAGGATATTGGTGTCACTGGCTGGACCACCATTTATTGCCCATCCCTAGCTGCCCTTGAAAAGGTGCTGGTGAGCTGCCTTCTTGAACCATTGCTGTCCATGTGGTGTAGGTACAACCACAGTGCTGTTAGGAAGGGAGTTCCATGATTTTGACCCAGCAACAGTGAAGGAACGGCGATATATTTCCAAGTCAGGATGGTGAGTGACTTGGAGGGGAACTTCCAGTTGGTGGTGTTGTCCTTCTAGATGGTAGTGGTTGTGGGTTTGGAAGATGCTGTTGAAGAAGCTTTGGTGAATTCCTGCAGTGCATCTTGTAGATGGTACACACTGCTGCTACTGTGCGTCGGTGGTGGAGGGAGTGAATGTTTGTTGATGTGGTGCCAATCAAACGGGCTGCTTTGTCCTGGACGGTGTCAAGCTTCTTGATTGTTGTTGGGTCTGCACTCATCCAGGCAAGTGGGGAGCATTGCATCACACTCCTAACTTGTGCCTTGTAGATTGTGGGCAGGCTTTGAGGAGTCAGGAGGTGAGTTACTCGTTGCAGGATTCCTAGCCTCTGACCTGCTCTTGTAGCTACAGTATTTATATGGATTGTCCAGTTCAGGTTCTGGTCACTGTTGACCCCCAGGATGTTGATAGTGAGGGATTCAGTGATGGTAATACCATTGAACATCAGAGGGCAATGGTTGGATTCTCTCTTATTGCAGATGGTCATTGCCTGACACTTGTGTGGCGCGAATGTTACTTGCCACTTGTCAGCCCAAGCCTGGATATGGTCCAGGTCTTGCTGCATTTGGACATGGACTGCTTCAGTATCTGAGGAGTCGTGAATGGTGCTGAACATTGTGCAATCATCAGCGAACATCCCCACTTCTGACCCTATAATAGAAGGAAGGTCATTGACGAAGTGGTGAAGATGGTTGGGTTGAGGACACTGCCATGAGGAGCTCTTGTAGTGATGTCCTGGAGCTGAGATGACTGACCTCCAACAACCACAACCATCTTCCCTTGTGCTAGGTATGACTCCAACCAGCAGAGAGTTTTCTCCTGAATCCCATTGACTCCAGTTTTGCGAGGGCTCCTTGATGTCACACTCAACTAAATGTGGCCTTGAGGTGAAGGGCAGTCACTCTCACCTCACTCGAGTTCAGCTCTTTTGTCCATGTTTGAACCAAGGCTGTAATGAGGTCAGGGGCTGAGTGACCCTGGCGGAACCCAAACTGGGCATCAGTGAGCAGGTTATTGCTAAGCAAGTGCCGCTTGATAGCACTGTTGATGACCCCTTCCATTACTTTACTGATGATCGAGAGTAGACTGATGGGGCGGTAATTGGACGGGTTGGATTTGTCCTGCTTTTTGTGTACAGGACATACCTGGGCAATTTTCCACATAGCCGGGTAGTTGCCAGTGTTGTAGCTGTACTGGAACAGCTTGGCTAGGGGCGCAGCAAGTTCTGGAGCACAAATCTTCAGTACTATTGCCAGAATATTGTCAGGGCCCATAGCCATTGCAGTATCCAGTGCCTTCAGTGGTTTCTTGACATCACGTGGAGTGAATCGAATTGGCTGAAGATTGGCATCTGTGATGCTGGGGACCTCCGGAGGAGGCCGAGATGGATCATCCACTCGGCACTTCTGGCTGAAGATTGTTGCAAATGCTTCAGCCTTATCTCTTGCACTGATGTGCTAGGCTCCTTCATCATTGAGGATGGGGATATTTGTAGAGCCTCCTCCTCCAGTGAGTTGTTTAATTGTCCACCACCATTCACGACTGGATGTGGCAGGACTGCAGAGCTTTGATCTGATCCATTGTTTGTGGGATCACTGAGCTCTGTCTATCACTTGCTGCTTATGCTGTTTGGCACGCAAGTAGTCCTGTGTTATAGCTTCACTAGGTTAACACCTCATTTTTAGGTATGCCTGGTGTTGCTCTTGGCATGTTCTACTGCACACTTCATTGAACCATGGTTGATCCCCTGGCTTGATGGTAATGGTTGAGTGGGGGAATATGTCGGGCCATGAGGTTACAGATTGTGTTCAAGTACAATTCTACTGCTGCTGATGGCCCACAGCGCCTCATGGATGCCCAGTCTTGAGTTGCTAGATCTGTTTGAAATCTATCCCATTTGGCATGGTGGTAGTGCCACGCAACACGATGGAGAGTATCCTCAATATGAAGGCAGGACTTCGTCTCCACAATGACTGTGCAGTGGTCACTCCTACTGATACTGTCATGGACAGTTGCATCTGTGGCAAGCAGGTTGGTGAGGATGTGGTCAAGTATGTTTTTCCCTCTTGTTGGTTCCCTCACCACCTGCCGCAGACCCAGTCTAGCAGCTATGCCATTTAAGACTCGGCCAGCTCGGTCAGTAGTGGTGCTACCGAGCTATTCTTGGTGCTGGTCACTGAAGTCCCCCACCCAGAGTATGTTCTGTGCCCTTGGCACCCTCAGTGCTTCCTACAAGTGGTGGAGGAATACTGATTCATCAGCTGAGGGAGGGCGGTACAAGTAATCAACAAGAGGTTTCCTTGCCCAAGTTTGACCTGATGCCATGAGACATCATGGGGCCCAGAGTCAATGCTGAAGGCTCCCAGGGTAACTCCCTCCTGACTTTATACCACTGTGCCACCACCTCTTCTGGGTCTGTCCTGCCTGTGGGACAGGACATGCCCAGGGATGGTGATGGTGGTGTCTGGGATATTATCTGTAAGATATGAATCTGAGAGGGTGACTATGTCAGAATGTGCTTGACTAGTCTGTGAGACAGCTCTCCCACTTTTGGTACTTGCCCCCAGATGTTAGTCAGGAGGACTTTGCAGGGTTGACAGGGCTGAGATTGCCAGTGCCTAGGTTGATGCTGGGTTGTCCGATCGGCTTCATTCCGGTTCCTGGGTGAGAGGGTTGTCCTATGATGAGAGGCCCAGTGAATTGTGCCTATCTTCTCTGGAGTTTAGAAGAACGAGAGGCGGCCTCATTGAAACATACAAGATTTGAACGGAACTTGAGAGAGCAGAAACCGAGACTTTCTTCCACCTTGATGGGGAATCTAGGACATGGGGGCACAACCTCAGGATAAGGGGTAGATCATTAGGCCTGAGATGAGAAGAAATTTCCTCACTTGAAGGGTTGTGAGTCCTTGGAAATCTCTACCCCAGAGAGCTGGGGATGCTCCATGATTGAGGAATTTTCAAGGCTAGACTGGATAGATTTTGATTTCTCAGAGAATCAAGGGATATGCAAAGTAGGCAGGAAAATGGAGATGAGATAGAAAATCAGCCATGATAGTATTGAATGGCCGTGAGGGCTCAAGGGGCCACTGCTGCTCCTATTTCTTATGTTCTTTTGCTCTTATCCAAGTCACTCAGCAAGTCAATGCTACATTGTTTGTTCTGATGGGCAAATGCCTAACTGGGAACTAACTAGAATTTTATTTTTAATGTTTTCATTGAGATATTGAACAATGCAGCATTGACACAGAAGAAAATTTCAGTATTAGTCATATGATACTATCTCATTTTATTTGTGATCAACACAACACAGCACCTATCACCAATCTTGTTAATGGGATGAAATCATGGATGTCAACAAAACAAAGCCACACAGAAAGTCTGTTCAAACTTGCTAAAAATAACTGTTGTAAATTAATAAAGCAGCAGGTGACTGACAATTTGCTACTTGGAGAATGAAAACTCAGGGGTCGGACAACATCATTAACTGTGAGAGTACCATGCATCCTTCAGCACCTGCTATTGTACAATAATATAACCATCTGGGCTTTAATCACTTAGCACTTTTTTCCAATGGTAAGGCTGTTGAATGTCAAGGCAAAATGATTGGATTCTCCTTTGTTGGAGATGGTCATGGCCTGGCACTTGTGTGGCACAAATGGTACTTGCCACTTATCAACTCAAATTTAAGTATTGTCCAGGTCTTGCTCCTGTTGACATTGACTGCTTCCTTATCTGAGCAGCTAAAATGTTACTGAACATTGTGCAATCATCAGCGAACACCCCAACTTCTGACCTTATGATGGAAGGAAGGTCATTGATGAAGCAGCCGAAGATGATTGGACCTAGGACACTACCCTGCAGCGATGTCCTGGGGTTGAGAAGATTGACCTCCAACAACCACAACCATCTTCCTTTGTGCCAGATATGGCTCCAACCAATGGAAAGTTTTCCCTCTGATTCTGATTGTGTTCAGTTTTACTAGGGCTCCTTGAAGCCACATTCAGTCAAGAACTGGATTGATGTCAAGGACAATCAGTCTCACCGCCTCTGGAATTCAACTGTTTTGTCCATGTTTGGACCAAAGCTGTAATGAGGCCGGTGATCGAATGGTCCTGGCAGAACCCAAACTGAGCGTTAGAGCAGGCTATTGCTGAGTATGTGTCACTTGATTAGTACTGTGGATGACACCTTCCATCACTTTGTTTACGATTGAGAGTAGATTGATGGGCCGGGGGTGGGAGGGTAGTTGACTGGATTGCATTTGTCCTGCATTTTGTGGACAGGACACCCCTGAGAATTTTCCACATTGTCAAGTAGCTGCCAGTGCCATAACTGCACAGGGACAGTTTGACTGGGATAAGGCTAGGCCGGAACGGAGCACATGCCTTCAGTACTACAGCCAGGATGTTACTGGGGCCCATAGCCTTTCATGGTGTCCAGTGTGCTCAACCGTTTCCTGATAGGACAAGTAGTGAATTAAAGTGGCTGAAGACTGGCATTTATTGACCATCCCTAATTGTCTTGAGAAGGTGATTTCAGAGGGCATTTAAGAGTCAACCACATTGCTGAGAGTCTGTAATCACACGCAGGCCAGACCAGGTAACAACCCTTAAGGGCAACGAGTGACATCATTAGACTTTTAATTCCAGATTTTTATGGGATTCGAATTCCACTATGGTATGGCATTACCCTGGGTCTCTGGGTTACCAGTCCAGTGACAATACCACTATGCCAACACCTCCCTCCTGTGATGCTGGAGACCTCAGGAGGAGGCCGAGATGGATCATCCATTCAGCACCTTTGGCTGAAGATGGCCTCAAACACTTGATAACAATAGTCACTTCGATTGGCTTGCTAGCCTTTCATGGATCACATCATGTCATACTTTCTTCTTTATTTCTGTTCAAATGCTTTGAGAAATGCTTTTGGCTCGATTGCCTATTTTGACTTCTCTTCCGTGTGTTGTGTATTTATCAACATCTTTTATCATTGTGACAGCCTTGGTGCCACATGAGATAGTACGTGTGTACATCGAGATCCCTATTCCATTTACACATCAGTAAGGAAACAAAAATCCCACTGATGGAATTAAGTGGCTCTTATGCTCACAATAAGCTACAATCAATACAGGACGTTATTTGTGCATAAAAAGCACTGTCTTGGTATAATTATTTCAGATGACAATTTATTTTTTAAGCCAGTTTTCTCAGCATTGCTTCCAGAACACAGGATTTGATCTCTCAGTTCCTCTTTTAACTGCTGTGAGTGTTATACCTCTTTGCTAATTTAATTATTTGATCGCAAGCTCTAAATGTGCTGTAAATAGATTCAGCTGAATTTGGAACCAGAGTAGCTCACTAGAGGTCACTGAGAGAATAGATTTAAACCTATTTAAGCCTTCACCCTGACATCACATCACTGTAGCTTAAAATGATGCAGTGCCCTGTTCAATTTTACATATGTTGAACCATATTTGTTCTTGTAAACTTCTGGAACTGTTTTATCACATTTTATTAATGGCGATTTAGAAGAACAATTATTCCTTATCACTGATTAACATGATAACTTTCACTGCCTCTTCCTTGGTCTTTCTCTACTGCATTTCTTTTTCAATTACTCTTCACTGCCGTTGCCATGGTTTCCTGCCTATTTAAACTACTAACACTGTGGGAATTTAAATACATGTGATGGCATTGCCGACAATATTGAGAATATTCCCTAAGAATGTAATGTAAACATAGCTAACGTAATCTCATATTACAACCTCTTGGGTTGAGATACAAAATTAGGTGCAAGGAATTGTTGGCCTGGATTTTGTGGTTGTGATGATGGTGTAACTGTCAGAATTTGACGTCATTATTCTGTAAGACTGACAGCAAGTTCTGACATCCGCACACACTTTGTTAAACACAGAAATCCAGAGATTGCTGTCGGTGATTCCTCACTCCTCCAAAGGATGTGCTGTTGAAATCCTCACAGTTGGAAATCGTGTGGGCATCACGGATTTGGTGTGAACTTCCCCTTTTTGATGCTATTAGCCTCACTGAAAGGCCCTTTAAAAATGTAACGCCATGTTGAATGAGGTGTAACTGGGGTTTTAATGCAGTGCTAGGTGATAATAACTGCTGGCCCACCAGCTGATATATATTCATACTAAAACGTATTATTTTACCGCAGTTGTTGGCCTGCTTGAAAAAGTATTTTTGCATTTTGAAAATGTGGGAGGTGAAATTGAACTTCACTGTTAGCACAAAATGGGAGATAACGAGTCAGGGGACTGTTTTGCTTAAATCCCTATTTAATCCTCTTTTCCTTTAAAATCAGTTTGCTGCCATGTTTTCAAATTACTACTGCAAGCACTTTGCAACTCCATTAAGTTAGTGTGGACAGGAATTTTATGGGAATTGATTAACCAGTGACCTAAAATTAGTGCACCGGAAAATATCAATCCAACCGATCACAACCTCTTCGTCAATGAGTCAAACGGATGAAAGAGGAAATTGAGAATTGACTATAGTGCTGGTTACATTTCCGATACTCTCTCACTTTGTGCCAGCTCAGACTCAGCTGGTTATTACTCTTGTTCCTGTGGTAGAAGATTGTTGGTTCAAGTCCCACTTGGACTTAAAAAATCTAGGCTGACACTCCTAGTGCAGCACACTGAGCGAGTGTTGAAGGTTAACACTCTGAACTCACTTGCAGCAGGACAGTGCAAACGCTTTAGGGATGTCCTCCAAGTATCCCTGAAGAGGTCAAACATAGCCGCTGACTCATGGGAGACCCTAGCTTGTGAGCGACCAGAAATGGAGAAGGTTCATTTGGGAAGGCACCAAATACATCGACGGACTTTGTTGGGAACAGGCAGAGACAAAGTCAAGACATCGGAGGGAGCGCACAAATCTCCAAACAACCCACCTGCTCAACACTGCAAGCACCACATGCCCCAAATGTGGCAGAGTCTGCAAATTGCGCATTGGACTTATCAGCCACCTCTGGACCCATCGAACCAGAACGGAAGATTGTCACCCTCGATCCTTGACTGCCTAAGAGGGAGATCCCCTGGATGAGATGTTAAACTGAAGCCCTGAACGACTTCTCAGGTGCAAATAAAATATCGTGTGACACTATTTTGAAGAAGAGCACTGGAGCTATCCTTGGTGCCCTGGTCAATATTAATCTCTCACTCATCATCACAAAGTCTGGTCATGTTCGCATTGTTGATTATGGGTGCTGAGTTCACAAATGGGCTGCTGTGTTTCTTACATTACAACAAAAAGTTCTTCATTGACTGTAAAGCACTTTGGGAATCCTGAGATTGTAGAAGGCACTATATAAATGCAGATCTTTCTTTCCCTTTTTTCCTATTTGCTTTATTGATTTTTATTCAGATCACTAAGTTGCCTCCAGTTCAATATTAATTAGCAATCCTGCCAAGCCCATCTGAAAATATGTGGATATGATCCTCTTCCCCCTCCAGATAGTATGGCCTAAGGGGGTGTTGGTCACCATGGACTTGAATTGGATTGCTCCATGATTATGCTTGGTGAGGTACTGCAGTGGTTTGCCATTGCCTTCTGTGGTATGGCTGACCAGGAAACTCTCTCACTCTTACCACTTGCCATCAGGGGTATTGGCAGGATTTACAGGCTGATAATCAACCTGATAGGCCATGTTACGAACAAACCTTTTGTGGCCATTAAGCCCCCGAAGTGGGACTTGACCTGGAGCTTCTAGCCCAGAAGTAGGGATGCACCACAAGATCTTTATTTGTACTCATGGCAATTTGCAGTCACTGTAGGTTTGAGTTGAACTTAGTATTTCAGGGTATGACGAACAGCAAGAGGGTGACTCTGAGTTCCAAATCTATCCTAATTAATCAATTAAATTCCACTTCATCATTCCCTAAGACAGATAATATCAGTATATTCAGAACAGGCTAGTCAGGTGAGTTTTTAAACAATATACTGCAGTATTATCAAACTGGAGATAGTTTGCAAGGGCTTAACCAAATAAACCTGCCTGACAGGTCTCCCTGCAGATCTTGATCAGAAAGTGCTCTTGTTCCCATTTGAAACAGAATGCATTTTTTAAGAGGATAAATGTAGCTGCTATTTTGTAGATGATGGTATAGGCAAAGACCCTAGTATGCAAAATGCTCTATTTTATCCAAAAAAATCCTTTGAAGGACAGATTGAAAACCAGTCCGTCAAATGTTAGCTGGGCAATGCCAATACTGTTAACTACCTTTAAACACAAAGCCCTGACCGACCACAATGGATGTTGATGTGGAATATAAATATATTTTATCTGCGTTTGTCCAGCTGATACAGTTCATCCCACAATGGGTTGCTGGATATAGTCAATTCACATCTGTTTCAGAGCAACCCAGCTGATTTATAATTAAAGACCAAACCGTTGTCTTCATGCAGCTAAGGTGTTGGAAACCATCGTTTTGGAGCTTTGAGAAGGCGTTGTTTTGTAACACTGACCTGCTTTTGCTTTTAATGCAATTGGTAATACAAATATCAATTTTTGTCTGAAAGAAGTATGGCAACGGAGGGGCTTTCAGAAGAGAATTGGATAACTATCTGAAGAGAAAAATAAAATCAGGGCTGGGGGAGAGGTTTGGGGAGGAGGAATACAAAGCACCAAGCATGGCTGAATGGCCTCTTTCTGTCATGTCTATGTTTCTGCCTGTCTATGATTGCCTTAACTCTCCAAGTTGGATTATAAAGAGACTCATTGCATCTATTTAATATAAAAACAAAAAACTGTAACAGAAACAAAACTTTAAAGGGAACTTAGCCAATTAAATGAAACTAAACTGTCATTCTGGGTGGAGATAATGCACTCCAGCCCCTGTGGCGCCCACAGAAAATGCTGGAAAAACTCAGCAGGTCTGACAGCACCTGTGAAGAGAGAAACAGAGTTAACGTTTCGAGTCCAATATGACTCTTCTTCGGAAGAGTCTCTGCTCTGAAGACGAATCATACAGACTCGAAACATTAACTCTGTTTCTCTCTCCACAGGCCTCGTGAAATTTTTCCAGCATTTTCTGTTTTTATTTCAGATTTCCAGCATCTGTAGCATTTTGCTTTTATCGTTGCATCTATTTATCTTGTCAGCCGGTTGCCAAGTGTTTCCACAGCTCCAGTATCATATGAAGAAAGACTTGTGTGTGTGTATATAGCTCCTTTCATGACTACAGGACACCCCAAAGCACCTCAGATGAAATATTTTTGAAGTTTAGTCACTTTTGTAATGTATATTGATTGTGTTGCTTGATGCCCCACCTGTTTGATTTTCTCTGTAAGTGATTCTACTTATAAATAAACCCACTTAGGTCAGCCTGGAACAAAAGGTGGTTTGTGCAGCTATTATTATTTGTCTTCTGAAATGGTACATGACGTTGTTGAATCCTACTTACCAGCCAGGAGCAGTTTGAGCGTCAAAGGTTAGATTGTTAACCCTTAACTAAAGCCCCGGGGGGCACCATTCTTGTTCAGGCCACACTGTAAAGTTACAGGGTTCAGCCCACCATGGATTTCCTTACAGAAACGAATTTGTGGGAAACGCAAAGAAACAACTTCAGCGAGGGCCCAAACTGTAACAACCTCCGTGTGATGGCATCTCGTCTTATTGTTAAATGTATTAAACTGGCACACACGTTGATGTGACAGCGACTGATGGTATTTAGGCCAAAATGGCAGGCCTTCTGTGCCTGCAACACCCCATGAGCAGCGAGGAGATGAATAAGCAGTTAATCTGTTTCTGTGGTCGAACGTTGACCAGGACCCTGGGAGTACTCACTGCTCTTTCTCAGCCAGTGACTTGAGTCTTTAATTTCCACGTCAGGAGATGGACACGTTGGTTCAAGATGTGAACCACTGCCGACAATGCAGCATTCCTGCAGCACTGCATGAGGGTGTCAACACAGATGAGGAGCTCAAGACCCAAGAGAAGGGGCTTTAAACCCACAATCCCTGACTTTGAATTCAGAGTGCTATCGGCTGAATGGAACATACAACTTGACCATCACGTGACTGTTTCACAAGCTGCGTAAAAAATTATATTTTAAGATTTGAATAAATAATGCACTTTACTTTAAAACAGCAAAGGTCTGTAGCACTTGAACCCACCAGCAGCCTTTCGAGAAAGATTGTTAATGGGTCTGACAGTTCAAGTTTCAAGTTGCAGGGAAGATCATAATTCTAGTTGTTAATGTTGTGTTAACTGAATTGTTAAGCTTAAGGATAACGAGGTGGGGGGTATTGATTGATTAAGTATGTTGAGCCTCTTCCGTGGCTACGTCTGTGCCCCTCCCTGAAGAGGGAGCACGTGGGTATCCACCAGTACGCTTTAGGCCAGTGGGCACCACAGGGGCTGGAGTTGCATTATCTCCACCCAAAATGACAGCTTAATTTAATTTGCTAAGTTCCCTTTTAAAGTTTTTTTGTTTTCAGTCATCAGTTATAATTAGTTCATTTTGTTCATTTGGTGTGATCAAAGGAGTATGAAAAGGGACTGCTGGGACATTGTGGCGTTGGCAGACGTGTAATACTACATTCTGTGAATAAACCTATTATCAAGCAAAGGATCTGTGTCTAGATTCATACTTCATCTGGCTCAGGACCCATTTAACACTCGTGCTCTCAGTACTGACTGTCTGTAGGACGTCACCGTGTGTTTCCAACCATATCTCCATTTCATTACCAAAACCGTATATTTCCACCTCCATCTCATTGCCCATTCTGTCCCTGCCTTAACTCATTTGCTGCTGAAACACTTGTTTTGCCTATATTACGTTTAGACTTGACAATTCCAATGCTCTCCTGGCTGGCTTCCTTCCACCCTCTATAAATTTGAATTTATCCAAATCTCTGCTGCCCGCATCCTAGCCAAGCCCTGATTACTCAACTCCCGCTACGTTTTCTAATCTAACTTAGTCTGGCAATGCCTTGATTCTAAAATTCTTATGCTTGTTTTTAAATCTGCCCATAGCTTTGCCTCTGCCAATCACAGTAACCTCTGTCAGTCCAACAACAATCCAAGAAGTCTGCAATCCTCTAATTCATAGACTCAGACGTTTAGAGCACAGAAGGAGGCCATTCAGCCCATCATGTCTGTGCTGGTCAACAAAAATCTGACTACACTAATTCCATTTTCCAGTGCTTGGCCCATAGCCCTGGAGGCTATGGCAATGCAAGTGATACTGTTCTCAATACTCTCTGCCTAAGGACTAGTGCCCCTTGTGAATCCCTGACTTTAATTGCTCCTCCACTAGGGGCCGTGCCTTCAGCTGCCTGGACCCTAGACACTGGATTCCCTCCTTGAACTTCTCCACTTTTTTCTTCCATTAAGATGCTCCTTAAACTCTAACTCTTTGACCAGCTTTTGGACTTAATAGGCAGAATTTAACGTGGACAAAGTAGGTCTGGCATAGCCCTACAGAAGCGGGACTCACCTGCTGACTCCCCAAAGCCATCACCATCCACCATCTATAAGGCACAGGTCAGGAGTGTGATAGAACACTCCCCATTTGCCTGGATGAGTGCAGCTCCCATAACACTCAAGAAGTTTGACACCATCCAGGACAAAGCAGCCCCGCTTGATTGGCACCACATCCACAAACATTCACTCCCTCCACCACCAACGCACAGTAGCAGCAGTGTGTACCATCTACTGCAGGAATTCACCAAGGCTCCTTAGCATCTTCCAAACCCATGACCACTACCATCTAGAAGGACAAGGGCAGCAGATAGATGGGAACACCACTACCTGGACGTTCCCCTCCAAGTCACTCACCAACCTGACTTGGAAATATATCGGCCGTTCCTTCACTGTCACTGGGTCAAAATCCTGGAACTCCCACCCTAACAGCACGATGGATGTACCTACACCACATGGACTGCAGCGGTTCAAGAAGGCAGCTCACCACCACCTTCTCAAGGGCAACGAGGGATGGGCGATAAATGCTGGCCCAGCCAGCGAAGCCCACACCCCATGTATGAATAAAAAAAACCCAGTGTGATGAATCAGCTGGTACCCAATAATACGGTGGGCGGACAGACTGCGAAATTGACAGCCCTCCCGCCACTTTAAATTATTACTTAAACTCCGATGAATGTATTCAACAGCCCAATTGACTGCCTTAAAAAGTTGCTCATGCTACAATAAGGTGTGTGCACAGGAAACACAGTGGGTGGGAATCACGATTTTTTCAGGGATTGATGAAAGGGTGGATATAAAAATGGGAGGTGGGTCTTAGCAGGAGAGGCCGAGAGTTAGTTATTTGGAGAAACTTTGCTGTACGCACACCTCTGATCAGATTCAGGGCTATTCCTCGGTGGTGGGCCGGGGGTGATGGGGGGTGGGGGGTTGGTTCCAGAAGATTGGTGCTGCTGTCATCGTTGAGCACTGCGCCATTCGTTGTGTGTGAAATGGTGTCCCCTATTGAGCATTGTACCTTGTGTAGGAGGCACCTCCTCCAGTGAGGAGGAGGAGGAGATGGAGGAAGAGGAGGAGGAGGAGGAGGCCAGGGACAGGAGCCACAAGAGTTGCAGGAAGGTCGATAAGCCGCTGAGGGGTGAGGGTCTGTGACGGGGAGGTAGCAGGAGACACGCAAATGTAGGTGAAAGCCGAACCCTGCCAACCTGCAGATGATGGAGCGACAGTGTCTCTGGGACTTTGCCTTTCAGGAGAGACTGTCACACCCCAATGTGACGTGCTGGCGGCTGAGGTACTCTCCAATTGTACGGCTGGCCAACTGATCCCTGTGGCCTTAAAAGTGACAGACACCTTGAATGTCTCCACCTCCTTTCAGGCAGTCTGTGGAGGCCTGAGTGGGATCACCGAGCCTTCAGCACGTCACTGCAATGAAGGGTTTCACTGATGCCATGTCCAGGCCTGCAATATATTTCCTCACTACGGACAACAACAGTCAAGTGGGAAGAGCCAGAGCCTTTGCAGCCATGGCTGGTTTCCCAGGTACAAAGGGTTAATTATTGGGCTCATGTAACCACCAAAGCACCAGCAGGGCTTTCACCAGCCATAGGGTCTGCTGCTACCTCCCCGCCACAGACCCTCACCCCTCAGTGGCTTATCGACCTTCCTGCAACTCTTGTGGCTCCTGTCCCTGGCCTCCTCCTCCTCTTCCTCCATCTCCTCCTCCTCACTGGAGGAGGTGCCTCCTACACAAGGTACAATGCTCAATAGGGGACACCATTTCACACAACGAATGGTGCAGCGCTCAACAATGACAGCAGCACCAATCTTCTGGAACCAAACCCCCACCCCCACCACCCCCGGCCCACCACCGAGGAATAGCCCTGAATCTGATCAGAGGTGTGCGTACATCAAAGTTTCTCCAAATAACTAACTCTCGGCCTCTCCTGCTAAGACCCACCTCCCACTTTTATATCCGCCCTTTCACCAGTCCCTGTTCAAAAGTGTGAATCCCACCCGCCGTGTTTCCTGTGCACACACCTTATTGTAGTGTGGGCAACTTCTTATGTAAATGTACAGATTGCGTGCGACCACAATCAGCGAATCATGCCGGTGTGTGCAAGGTACCCGGACAGCAGCCACAACACACGCACCCTCAGACCACTCCCAGGCGCCAGGGATGTTTACAAGTCCAGGCACTTTGGATGTTTGGCTGCTTGGAGACAAAGGATACCCTCTGAAGAAGTAACTGATGAATCCTGTGCAAAGTCCAAGGAAGGAGCCTGAGTGTTGTTACCACGAAAGCCACACAACGACCATTGGTCTGCTGAAGATGAGATTCTGATGCCTGGGTAGATCAGGTGGCTCGCTCCAATATGTTAGCAGTCAGAGCCTCCCTCATGGTCGCAGTCTGCTGTGCACTGCACACTCTGGCCATCCAGAGAGGGGAAACTCTGTCAGAGGAGGAAATAAGGGAGACAGGCCAGCCCTCTGATCACGACTTGGAGTGTAAGAAATTTGGGTTTTTAATAAACTTGTATTTTCTGTCTAGTATAGAACTTTTGTGAGATTAGCTGAACACCATTGATTCCCTCTCTGGAAAGGCAATTCCTAAACACTTCGACTTCTAAACAGTAATAAAAACTGAAAATGCTGGAAAAAACTCAGCAGGTCTGGCAGCATCCGTAGAGAGAGAAACAGAGTGAATGTTTCAAGCCCGTATGACTGAAGAGCCATGCGGGTGCTGCCAGACCTACTGGGCTTTTCCAGCATTTTCTGTTTTTATTTCAGATTTCCAACGTCCACGGTATTTTGCTTTTAGACTTCTAAACAGCCCCTGGAAACGGCAAGGTCATTTGGTTCAGGCATTCCCAAGTTGCTAGGATGGTGTCTTGTGTACCCCCTTAGCTATGCGAGTGTTTAGAAAGGGCCAGGAAATGACCCTCAGCATGACAGGAACTAAAAAGCTGACCTCGAGCAGGGTGACAAGCAGGGGAGGAGGCAACCACCCTGACATTTTGGGTAGCTGTCCTGTATCCATTGGTCAGAAGGGTTTGAATAGATGATTGACGCTGGGTAAGCCAGCAGCCCTCAGAAAAAGGGTATGTTAACCAGTGCTCGGGGACAGGGGCTGGGTCCTGGGGTATTGGCAGTGCTCGTCAGGCAGCCGTCGCCTTTAGATAGGAGAGGAAGAAGAGGAAGAAGAGGAGGAGGAAGACAGAGGGAAGAGTTCCCTAACACTTTGACTAGAGAGCAGAATGCTGTTACCACAAGCTACGGAGATCAACATGCACTCTGTGCCAACCGTCCATTCATCCTCTGGGATCAGTGAACCGCTCTCAGCTACCACGGGTCGTACACCTTTTCTGACCTGGGTGTCCTTGTACACCAATCACTGAAAGCAAGCACACAGGTGCAGCAAGCAGTTAAGAAGGCAAAAGGTATGCTGGCCTTCATTGTGAGAGGGCCTGAGTACAGGAGCAAGGATGTCTTACCGCAGCTGTAAAGAGCCTTAGTGAGACCACATCAGGAGTATAAGCAAAGCTCTGAAGAAGAGTTAACGCTGTCTTTCTCTCCGCAGATGCTGTTAGAGCCTCTGAGCTTTTCCAGCATTTTCTGTTTTTGTTCCACATCTGGAGTATTGCGTGCAGTTTTGGTCCCCTTACCTAAGAAAGGATATACTTGCCATAGAGGGAGCGCAGCAAAGGTTCACCAGACTGATTCCTGTAATGGCGGGACTGTCGTATGAGGAGAGGTTGGGCTGACTAGGCCCTGTATTCACTGGAGTTTAGAAGAATGAGAGGGGGTCTCATTAAAACGTATAAAATTCTGACAGGGCTGGACAGGCTGGATGTAGGGATGATGTTCCCTTCTAGAACAAGGGGGTCACAAACTCAGGATACGAGGTAGGCCATTTAGGACTGAGATGAGGAGAAACTTCTTCACTCAGAGGGTGGTGAACCTGTGGAATTCTCTAGCACAGTGGGCTATGGAGGCCAAGTCACTGAATATATTTAAGAAGAAAATAAATAGATTTCTAGACCCTAAAGGCATCAAGGGGTATGGGGAGAGAGCGGGAATATGGCGTTGAGATAGAGGATCAGCCATGATCATATTGAATGGTGGAGCAGGCTCAAAGGGCTGAATGACCTACTCCTGCTTCTATGTTTCTATGTCTAATTAATTAATGCATCATATCTAAAATGTTGCTTCCTGATAAACTTATCTTAAAATTGCTTACGAATCTTAGGTATCTGTGACCCCCCAAATCCAAAAATCTTACAAGAGGAGGAGCAGGGTGAGCCATAGCAGGCAACTGTCCAAGGCAGGGTCTGTGGATGCCTGTGAGACACAGGAAGCTCTGATCATCAGAGGATTCCATTGGCGGAGTCGCTCCTGCTCAATATCACCATCAGGACCATCGGCACCTTCTCCGGGCAGCTCCACGGACACCAGCCCTGAGTTCGTGCAGTGTTACTCAGCCAAACAATGTCATTCGGAAGGATGCACCTAATCACAGGATCAAATAAGAGCATCAAACAAATACTTATCCATACTTTCACACCGAGGTAATGAACAAATACAGTTGGATAATAATTGGAAAATGACAATCATTTATGTACACGATAGCTCATTTCAATGTTCAAATTTCACAAATAAGAAAGACGCCCATGTGCACCCAAACGTGACGAATGTGAGGATTTCTTGAATTATTTTCCGGCTGCCTCAGTGTGATACTCTTCCCCCCTCCCCCCCACTCGCCGTCAGCTGCCATGGAGTCTATAGCCAGGATTATACGGCACCGTCGCGCGGTGTGTCTACCCCGGGGGATGTGGCGAGCCATTTAAATCTCCCTTCAGTTCGGCAGGACCATAATATCCCGCTGGGTGGGCGGGGCTGTAAAATCCCTGACCCATGTTAATCGTGGCATTGTTAAAATTATACAGAATATTTACTGAGCCTGCAGAGATGTGTAAGACAGGAGTTGTATTGAAACGTCTTATTGTGCTGGCTACATCTTACACGAGGCTGCGTGGGAGAGAGCAAACTATGTGATATTGCATTACTTCCTGAGATGATGTACACAGTATCTGATTAGAATATTACACAGTTAGAATTAACCCATTATACTACATCTCCCCCTACCCCCCCAAATCTCTGATCCCCATTCCTATATTGTGAAGATCAAGCAGCCCAAAACGTTAAACTCTGGTGTGTTGCAGTCCTTAATTTTGTTTTCTTCTCTTAGATCATCTTCTTCCCACTGTGGCAATTTCACAAGTCTACCAGAATGGGTCCTCTTCTCGTTTTGGAGGGGATTGGGGGCTTTGAGTCCTGTGGGTTATCTCTCAGACTCTTGAGATTCACCAGTCAGAGATATGTAAAACAGGGGCTTTATTGTTACACATTTTACTGTGCTGGCTACATCTTACATGAGGCTGCATCGGAGAGAGCAAACCATGTGATATTGCATTACTTCCTATGATGATGTGTGCAGTATCTGATTAGCACATTACACGCTTAGGATTAACCCCTTATACTACAGAGACAGGCTGCTGGACGTTATGCCTCTTTGCCTGGGATGACTTTGGCAGCTGTCCTCTGGTCACCTGAGGCCGTGAAGGCTCCAGCCTGGTGGGATCCTCCTGTGCAGTGGCAGGTGGCTCAGCAGTCACTCAATGGCACCTGTGCCAATGGCAGGAGGGTGAAGGAGAGGCCACGACCATCAGAATCGCCCTGCGAGGTGCCCCCCTCATTGGTGTTAGCAGCTGCTCCTCCTCCACTGGGAGACTATTTGGCCCTCCCTGCTTTCCTGTGACTCCAGGCTCCTTGTCCACTCTCGACCTGGCTCTGGGGCCTGGGACTGAGAGACAAGGCAATGGAGTACAGGTCAGAATGCACACCCATCAGTAATCAGCTGGGTTTGACCCTCCATGACAGTCGACTGTCTCAAATGGAGGAAGGCTCTTGTTCTGTTGTGTGGCTTGGATGGACTCCTCCAAAATCAGTGCCAGAATGCGCAATCCCTCAGATATCTCTGCCACACCTCCTCGCGCCTCTCATTGGATGTCCAGCATCTGCTGCCTGATGGACGTCTCCAGGGGATCGTCACCAGCCTGGGGCTCAGCATCTAGGTCGCCTCCCACACTCCTCTGACTGCCAGAGGGCCTGCTCCCCTATCTCAGTCTCTGGCTGTGATGTGCTTTCACCAGTGCGTCTATCCATCACCGCCGAGTCATGCCCCACTGAGGTGCGTGTATCTGCGCTGGTGCTGGGTGCAGAGCAAGGACGTGACGCTGCAGCCTCAGGGGCTTCCTCTTCCTCCTCAGAGGTAAATGTTGGTCCCTCGGAGCTACTGCCTGCAGCTGCCGAATTTGCACCCGTGGGATAAACAACAAGTAGAGTTAGGGGCATCTTCAACCTTTCAGGCGGGTTTGGTGAGGCACTCTTCATCATTGAATCACACCTCCCAAAAGCTCATGTGTTTGCAGTGTTAGAACCTCATTCCATTCATCTTAGAGCCACACCTTCCTCCCTGATGTCATTAAACCTTCAAAATCACAAACCTGCCCAGGTTGGTTTCCTGCTAGTTTCCCCAGCTTCAAGCCCCCTCCCATCCCCAGCCCCTTTCAGCAGTGTTGGCTGGAATTATGAGAAAACATCATCTCACCATCCCAGGGCCTTCCTCGTATCTCGCCTCGGGCCTGGCTCGATGGGTTGGCAGCCGACTCCCAGGACCTCCGGCTTGATGGCTGTCAGGATGGTGAGGCTGGTGACATTGTATCTTGTCCAGCTCCTCTCTCAGGCATTGTGACCCCTCTTCTCCTGCATAAGAAGAGTAAGATTGTGATGATGGTTCTGCGTTACAATCATGTCTTCAAAAACGTGGCCCTTGTGTATTTTATTGGCGGCCGCTTCTGTCAATGCTGTTTGCCAGCTCACAGGAGTGGCAGCTCCCACACCCCACTTTAACCGCCCCCCCCATTGCCATGCAGAGTGGCATGTGGGCATTGTGCTTCCGTACACAAGACAATCCCATAATAGTCCCACATCACCCACTTCCAGATACGTCCATCTCCAGAATGGTGACACACCCACCCTTGCGGATCTCAGAAGGTCATTGAACCTTTTGTGGCACTGCAGCAAAGATTCACTGGATGACCACAGGGCTGCTGACCTCTGCTGCGACCTCGGTCCAGGCTGGGAGGTGTCCTCTTCCCGTCAGCTGGCACGAGGATCTCCTGTCTGTCACTTACGGCCTGGAGGAGGGCTCGCAGCAAGTCATTGTCAAACCTGGGGACCGTCCTTGGCCTGGACCTCCCCACAGATCATGGCTCCATTCTCCCGGCCACCTGCGGAGAGACAGATAGAGTTAAAGGGCTGATTTCCAATATCTCCCTATAAACACTTGTTATTTGTCAGGTGAACGGGACGTAGCTACATCCCAATGTTCTTTCTTCCCTGTCAAAGGCCCAGAATGCTTCCAAACTCGATGATTAGTCATACACATTAATGAACAAGCTCTTACCCTTCTCCAACAGTTTACAGGAAATCAAAACCTTCACCGCAAATTACTCAGGTGCCCAAACACCGTATTCTGGAGCAGCTGCCACAGTCCCATTCCAGGGGGGCCCTTTAAATGGGTGACCATGACCTCTTCCCAGGTCACGACCTGCCCCTTCTGTCCCCAGGCTTTAGTTTCTGATTGGGCGCGCTGCCTACCGATGCTGTTGGCTGGCTCTCTGCTGGGCGGTCGTTAATTGGCCGCTACACGTACTACGCGTCATCTTTCAGAGGTGGGAGGGAGTCAGTGAGCCACTGATTTCTGAAATGGACTTCCACCAACCCCCCCCTGCCAAAACGCCCAATAAAATACAGCCCAATATCTCCAAATGTGGCTCAATGTCAAACCCTGTTCAATAATGTTCAGGTGGAGCATCATGGGACATTTTACTACATTAAAGGCACTAGATAAATGCAAGTGGTTGTTGTTGATTATAAACATTGCAAAAGTAACATGGATTGCTAGTTCCAGGGAGCAGAGTTGGAGGGCGGAATTCCAGGGAGGTGAGTATAAAAACCTTACCTCGGGGATTCGCGGCCTAGTTCCAAGGAGCAGAGTTGGAGGGCGGAGTTCCAGAGCAGTGAGTATAAAAACCTTACCTTGGGGATTCGCGGACCTTGGGTCTTAAAAAAAATTAAAAGTGGCGTCACGGTAAATCTGTGACCTGATTGGCTGGTAGGGAATTTACACTGAATTTGAAACTAAAACATTATTAAACTAATTAAACCAAATAAATTAATCACTTAATTAATAAGTAGAGGGTATCTAGACCAGAAGCAGGGGATTACTGTTCTTAGAATTTAGCATTTATAGTAGAAATCTAGCCCTAGGGAACGTATAGTTAATAAGGAGTCAATAAGCAGTTATTAGATTTAAATGAATTTATTAAATAGTTCTAGAAATGGCAGTTGCTGGGGTGAAGTGCTTCACCTGTGGGATGTGGGAAATCTGTGACAACTACATCTGCAGGAAGTGTACCCAATTGCAGCTCCTCACAGACCCGCATGGATCGGTTGGAGCAGCAGTTGGATGCATTTAGGAGCATTCAGGTGGCGGAAAGCGTCATTGACAGGAGTTTTGGAGACATGGTCACACCCAAGGTACAGACAGATAGCTGGGTGACCGCTAAAGGGGCAGGCAGTCAGTGCAGAAATCCCCTGTGGCTGTTCCCCTCTCTAACAGGTATACCATTTTGGATACTGTTGGGGGGGAGGATTGCCTCTCAGGGGAAAACAACAGCAGTAGCCAGAGTAGTGGCACCATGGCTGTCTCTGTTGTTCAGCAGGGGGGTCAAAGCACAGAAGAGCAATTGTCATAGGGGACTCTATAGTCAGGGGCTCAGATAGGCACTTCTGTGGTCGTGAAAGAGACATCAGGATAGTATGTTGCCTCCCTGGTGCCAGGGTCCAGGATGTCTCTGATCGGGTATGGGACATTCTGAAGGGGGAGGGAGAACAGCCAGAGGTCGTGGTACACATTGGTACTAACGACATAGGCAGGAAGAGTGACGAGGTCCTGCAGCGGGAGTTCAGGGAGTTAGGCAGAAAGTTAAAAAACTGGACCTCTAGGGTTGTAATCTCAGGATTACTCCCTGTGCCACATGCCAGTGAGGCTAGAAATAGGAAGATAGTGCAGCTGAACACGTGGCTGAACAGATGGTGTAGGTGGGAGGGTTTCCGATATCTGGATCATTGGGATCTCTTCCGGGGCAGGTGGGACCTGTTCAAGAAGGACGGGTTGCATCTAAACTGAAGGGGCACCAATATCCTGGCTGCGAGGTTTGCTAGTGTCACTCGGGAGGGTTTAAACTAGTATGGCAGGGGGGTGGGAACCAGAGCAATAGGTCAGCAGGTGAAATAAATGACTGGGAACTAGTGAATATGGCCAGTAGGAATAAGAGGAAGGGCAGGCAGGGAGAAATTACTGAACACAGTGGGACTGGGGGTCTGAAATGCATTTGTTTCAATACGAGAAGTATAACAGGCAAGGCAGATGAGCTTAGAGCTTGGATTAGTACTTGGGACTATGATGTTATTGCTATTATAGAGATTTGGTTGAAGGATGGACAGGATTGGCAGATAAACGTTCCAGGATTTAGATGTTTCAGGCAGGATAGAGAGGGATGTAGAAGAGGTGGGGGAGTTGCACTGCTGGTTAAGGAGAATATCACAGCTGTACGACAGGAGGACACCTCGGAGGGCTCATGCAGCGAGGCGATATGGGTAGAGCTCCGAAATAGGAAGGGTGCAGTCACAATGTTGGGGGTTTACTATAGGCCTCCCAATTGCCGGCGGGAGATTGAGGAACAGTTATGTAGGCAGATTTTGGAAAGATGTAAAAGCAATAGGGTTGTTGTGGTGGATGATTTTAACTTTCCCTATATTGACTGGCATTCACTTAGTGCTAGGGGTTTGGATGGTGCAGAATTTGTAAGGTTCATCCAGGAGGGCTTCCTGAGACAATATGTAGATAGTCCAACTAGGGAAGGGGCAATACTGGACCTGGTATTAGTGAATGAACCCAGCCAGGTGGTCGAAGTTTCAGTAGGGGAGCATTTCGGGAAAAGTGACCATAATTCAGTAAGTTTCAAGTTACTGGTGGATAAGGATAACAGGAGTCCTCGGGTTAAGGTGCTTAATTGGGGGAAGGCTAATTATAACAATCTTAGGCAGGAACTGAGGAATCTAGACTGGAGACGGATGTTTGAGGGCAAATCAACAACTGACATGTGGGGGGCTTTCAAACGTCAGTTGATAAGAATTCAGGACCGGCATGTTCCTGCTAGGATGAAGGATAAGTATGGCAAGTTTCAGAAACCTTGGATAACAAAGGATATTGTGAGATTAGTCAAAGAGAAAAGGGAAGCATTTGTAAGGGCTAGAAGGCTGGGAACAGATGAAGCCCGTGGAGAATATAAAGAAAGTAGGAAGAAACTTAAGCGAGGAGTCAGGAGGGCTAAAAGGGGTCATGAAAAGTCATTGGAAACCAGGATTAAGGAAAATCTCATGGCCTTTTAAACATATGTAAAAAGCAAGAGGGTAGCCAGGGAAAGGGTAGGCCCACTCAGGGACAGAGGTGGGAATCTGTGTGTGGAGCCAGAAGAAATGGGAGAGATACTAAATGAATACTTCTCATCAGTATTCACCAAAGAGAAGGACTTAGCGGTCGATTTGTCTAGGGAAGAGTGTGTAGATAGCCTGGATCATGTTGAGATCAAAAAAGAGGAGGTGTTAGGCGTCTTGAAGAATATTAAGGTGGATAAGTCCCCAGGGCCAGATGGGATCTACCCCAGAGTACTGAGGGAGGCAAGGGAGGAGATTGCTGGGACCTTGACAGAAATCTTTGTATCCTCACTGGCTACGGGTGAGGTCCCAGAGGACTGGAGAATGGCCAATGTTGTTCCATTGTTTAAGAAGGGTAGCAGGGATAATCCAGGAAATTACAGGCCGGTGAGCCTTACGTCAGTGGTAGGGAAATTATTGGAGAAGATTCTTCGTGACAGGATTTACTACCATTTGGAAGCAAATGGCCATATTAGTGAGAGGCAGCATGGTTTTGTGAAGGGGAGGTCGTGTCACACTAACTTGATCGAGTTTTTCAAGGAAGTGACAAAGATGATCGACGATGGAAGGGTAGTGGATGTTATCTACATGGATTTCAGTAAGCCCTTTGACAAGGTCCCTCATGGCAGACTGGTACAGAAGGTAAAGTCGCACGGGATCAGAGGTGAGCTGGCAAGATGGATACAGAATTGGCTTGGTCATAGAAGACAGAGGGTATCAGTGCAAGGGTGCTTTTCTGAATGGAGAACTGTGACTAGTGGTGTTCCGCAGGGATCAGTGCTGGGACCTTTGCTGTTTGTAGTATACATAAATGATTTGGAGGAAAATGTAACTGGGCTAATTAGTAAGTTTGCAGACGACACTAAGGTTGGAGGCGTTGCAGATAGTGAAGAGGATTGTTAAAGGATACAACGAGATATAGATCGGTTGGAGACTTGGGCGGAGAAATGGCTGATGGAGTTTAATCCGGACAAATGTGAGGTAATGAATTTTGGAAGGTCTAATACAGTTAGGAATTATACAGTAAATGACAGAACGCTTAAGTGCATCGATGGGCAGAGGGATCTGGTTGTACAGGTCCACAGGTCACTGAAAGTGGCAACGCAGGTGGATAAGGTAGTCAAGAAGATATATGGCATGCTTGCCTTCATCAGCAGGGGTATTGAGTATAAAGGCTGGGAAGTCATGCTGCAGCTGTATAGAACCTTGGTTAGGCCACACTTGGAATATTGCGTGCAATTCTGGTTGCCACATTACCAGAAGGATATGGAGGCGTTGGAGAGGGTGCAGAGGAGGTTTACCAGGATGCTGCCTGGTCTGGAGGTTATTAGCTATGAGGAGAGGTTGGAGAAACTCAGATTGTTCTCACTAGAGCGACAGAGATTGAGGGGCGACTTGATAGAAGTTTACAAAATTATGAGTGGCATGGACAGAGTAGATAGTCAGAAGCTTTTTCCCAGGGTGGAAGAGTCAATTACTAGGGGACATAGATTTAAGGTGAGAGGAGAAAACTTTAGAGGAGATGTGCGGGGCAAATTTTTTACGCAGAGGGTAGTGAGTGTCTGGAATTTGCTGCCAGAGGAGGTGGTGGAAGCAGGTACGATAGTGGTGTTTAAGAGGCAGCTTGACAAATACATGACTAGGATGGGAATAAAGGGATACGGGTCCCAGAAGTGCAAAATGTTTTAGTTGATGGGCAATATGATCGGCGCAGGCTTGGAGGGCCGAAGGACCTGTTCCTGTGCTGTACTTTTCTTTGTTCTTTGTTCTTGTTCTTGGGTGAAAGGCAGCTAGAGAGCGGCAGTCCAAGAGGGTTCAAACCTACAAGGCATTGAAGGTGGGAAGAAACTCATGAGAACTTGCTTGAACTGTCTTTCTTCCGCCTGTAGCAGAGAGGAGACAGGAAATTACTGCTGTTCCAGCTCTAGGCGGCCTGTAGTTTAAAAGTTGGACCTCTGTCTGTGAGCTGCGAGAGCCACACATGAAAGCTGTTACCCTCTTCCCTCATTTATCTTCCTCGCCGGAATACAGCAGCTCACGCTGGGATATCACTAACGAATATCTGCAAATCCCTGGTACACCACAACAAGATTTCCGAGGCTGATGTGTGACCCCAGATCGTAAACCCTAGGCTTTCTGATCAGTGTTATTTTAACATCATGTTAACCATGATCACTATTTATATTAAAACAACCAGGAGTAGAATAGGCCTAAGAATCTCTGGCTTTTTGACTATTGAGGCTGTCACAGCCTTTTCTGAGAAATGGCAGCCAAGGTGTGGGAACATATCCCAGAGCCTCTCCTTCCAACATATATGGGAGGTGGAATATTTGGCTGACCAGGTGTGGATTGATATATGAATTTTGTTTTGGCAACATTCACGGACAGGCCGGGTTTCTTGTGTGCAGAATTGAAGAGATCGAGTGTGGCTTGCAAACCTGGTGCAGGGTGGGCGATGACAGAGCAGTCACCCGCAAACTGCAGCTGATGTATGTCTATGGTTGTCAGTTTAGTTTTGGCACGGAGGTGACCGAGATGAAAGTTTCCCTTCTAGGCGGTATTTAATAGCCACCCCAGAGGGCAGTCGATCGTTGATGAGGTGAACAACCACTAGCAGGTAGATTGTAAATAGTATGGGGGCTATCACACAGCCTTGCTTGACCCTGGTCCAGGTTTGGAATGCGTCTGTTTCCGATCTCCCACTCGAGACAGTCACAGTCTTATCACCGTGAAGCAGCTGCAGGATTGTGAAGATGTTTCTTGGGCATCCAAATCTCTGGAGCACAATCCACAGAGCCTCGCGATTTACTGAGTCAAAT
This sequence comes from Cetorhinus maximus, assembly GCF_964194155.1. Taxonomy (NCBI): domain Eukaryota; kingdom Metazoa; phylum Chordata; class Chondrichthyes; order Lamniformes; family Cetorhinidae; genus Cetorhinus; species Cetorhinus maximus. The sequence continues at coordinate 101,713,556 of NC_135893.1, forward strand.
GCTTTGGTCTGGTCGATGAATGTAATGAAGAGTTCCCGGTGTAGTTCTTGACATTTTTCTTGGATTTGTCTGGCAACAAAGACCCTGTTCGAGGCTCCTCTGGAAAGTTTGAAGCCTCACAGTGTCTCTGGGAGGATTCCCTCAGCCATGGGAAGTTGGCCAATCAGGAGAATGTGTCAGGATTTTCCCTGCTGTGGACAAGAGGGAAATACCTTGATAGTCCCCACAGTATGGTTCATCTTCCTTCTTGAAGGTTTGTCGCCTGAAGTTGGGAATGGGGGGAATTCTAGCTCCTCCCAAATCTGTGGGATGAGTGCACGGAATTTTAATGTGAGCAAAGGTCCACCAGCTTTGAAGACCTCAGCTGGGATCCCATCGGGGCCACAGGCTTTGTGGTTTTTCATTTGGTTGGTTGCTGGTTGCAACTTTCCCATTGATGGTGGTTCACCCATGGATTCTACCACAGGGCAATGGGGAACAGCCTGGAGAGTATCAGCTGCCACTGTGGATTCACGGTTGAGGAATTGTTGAAAACGTTTTTTCCAGCATTGAAGGATGGCATTGTCATCCTTAAGAATATGTTGAGCGCTTCTCATATATCGACAGCCGCCTCTCTCAAAGAGGCAGCATTGATGAGGAGATCCAACACCGGCTCAGCCTCCCACAAACTACAGGAGTGAGTGTTTGACATCAAAGACCTCCTGAAGTCAACAAAAGTCCTGGTGTACAGAGCGGTTGTCATTACCACATTCCTGTACCACAGTAAGACCTGGCCTGTGTATCAGTGACACATAACAGCGCTAGAGAAATTCCATCGGGAATGCTTCTGCCACATCCACCGGAGACAATGGGAGAACCATCAAAGGAGCCATCAAAATACAAAGTGTCCTTCTTCAAGCCAGCTCCAAAAGCATTCACGCAAAATCAACTTTGATGGACTGAACGTTCTGTCCAGGTGGCTGAAAAGCATCCCCCTGGCCAGGTCCTGTTTCCCCAACTCTGAAATGCCCAGCGTTCCAGGGGAGGGCAGAGAAAATGCTTCAAAGGAACCCTGAAGCTCTCCCTGAAGCATGCCAGCATTGACGTTACTGACTGGGAGGAGCTTGCAACCAATTGTTCAAAATGGCGGCAACTTGTCCATTGCGCTGCATTGCGCTTTGAGTCCAAACACCCTAACGATGAGGTAGAGCGGCGGCAGAGAACGAAAGAAAAGGAAGCAAACCCTGTGCTTGGCACCCCACTACTGGGTGGGGCATCCTGCCCCTTGCACCCGAAAGATCTGTGGGGTGAGAATTGGCCTGTTCAGCCACATAAAGACCCATGGCAGAAACCTGAGACCCTGAATAGACACCATCCTTGGAATCGAGGGACAGCTGATGTGATGACGATTCTGTCACAGCTGAGTTTAAGGTAATGACCACAAACCCTACTGCGACACTGATACTCATAACAACATCTCCCCTCCTCAGAGCTCGGTGCCTAGTCAGGTAAACTGAACCTCAGACTAACTGAGGAAATACTTACAACAAGAGCCACTCCATTTATATCTGTCTGGTAAGCCAGTGTCTCAGATCTGTGGGTTTTCTATAATTAAGTTATGTCGCTTGCAGTTAATTCCCTGCAGTTAATGATCCAATAACATCAGGGGCTTTAATTTGCAAAAACAAGGCATCTCCATGATCGACACCTCTGAGCTGATGTTGTCAGCACAGTGCATTTTGCTGTTAGCCAAACCGAAATTCGTGATGTTTAACAGCTTGATGGTAACTACTTTTGAGGCAATTTAGCTACAGAAACTGCACCTCTATGAATCTCGGCATTTCCCTGACAGGTACAAATGAATGTGCTGCTGTGGCCCAGCAAATAGTGCCTGAGTCAATCTGATGATTACTTACTCAGCTTTACTACAGCTGCCGTCTAACTGGACTCCCCTGTTTATTTCACTGGAAAGTCACAGTCGTGTTGAAGGTCCCGGGTGCCGATGGAGTTGATAACGGATGTTTCATGTGCTGCCACCTATTTCCCAGGTGAAAACCCCTCCAAGAGATGGTGAAATGTCACTGATGATTGCTAAAAGCTAGAATGAACAGCGTTCCGAATGTTCTCTTTAACTCATTTTCCACCCAGTTCACAGTCCACAAGTGGAATGTTGGCACAATCCTCGTGCTCATTGTCACCGTGACGGGACACAGGATTCTTTATTATTCACTCATGGGACGTGGGCATCGCTGGCTGGGCCAGCATTTATTGCCCATTCCTTAATTGCCCTTGAGGACTGAGTGCTGGGCCATTTCAGAGGGGAGGCGATGGCACAGTGGTATTGTTGCTGGACCTAGTAATCCAGGGTAATGCTCTGGGGACCAGGGTTCAAATTCTGCCAAGGCAGGTGGTGGAATTTGAATTCCACAAAAGTCTGATGACGGCCATTGTTGATTGTTGTAAAATCCCATCTGGTTCACTAACGCCCTTTAGGGAAGGAAATCTGTTGTCCTGACCTGCTGTGGTGGGATTTGAACCCAGATTCTCCATAGTATTACCCTGGGTACCTGGAGTGCTAGTCCAGTGACAATACAACCACACCACTGCCTCTGCAATTCATTGCTCAACCATCTCATAACCATTGACCTACAAGATCCTTACATAGTAAGATCAAAAATGTACCTACAGTACAATAAGTGTTTTAAAAAGGGTGATTCTGCATAACTAGGATTTTCATTTTGTTTACTCATCACTGACATTCATCCACACACCATCCTACAAATAGTCCACTAAATTCCAAGATGTAAATTGGTGGGAAATTAATAGTGATGCATTTAATACATATGAAATAGGAGCAGGAGTAGGTCACTCAGCCCTTCAAGCCTTCTCCACTATTCAATAAAATCATGGCAGATATGATTGTAACCTCCCCCCTACCCCTTATAACATTTCACCCTCTTGTTGATCAAAAATCTATCCAGCTCTGCCTTAAAAATATCCAAAGACTCTGCTTCCACTGCCTTTTGAGGAAGAGAGTTCCAAAGACTCACAATCTTCTGAGAGAAACAATTTCTCCTCATCTCTGTCTTAAATAAGCGACCTCGTATTTTTAAACAGGTGACCCCTAGTTCTAGATTCAACCTCTCCACCTCCACTCTGTCAAGACCCCTCAGGATCTTAAAGGTTTCGATCAAGTTACCTTTTACTCTTCTAAACTCCAGTTGATACAAGTCTAACCTGTCCAGCTTTTCCTCATAAGACAACCCGTCCATTCCAAGTTTTAGTAACGTTCTAGTAAACCTTCTCTGAACTGCTTCTAATGCATTTACATCTTTCCTTTAATAAGGAGACCAATACTGTACACAGTACTCCAGATGTGGTCTCACCAGTGCCTTGAACTGAAGCAGAATCTCCCTACTTTTCTGTTCAATTTCCCTCACAATAAACAGTAACATTCTATTGGCTTTAATTACTTGCTGTACCTGCGTAACAAGCCTTTTGCGATTCACGCATCAGGACACCCAGATCTCTCTGAATCCCAGAGCTCTGAAAGTTGTTTTAAAACCCTAAATATTAATGCTGAAAAGTAATTTTCAGTTTGTCTGATTAGAATAACGAATATCTGATTAGAATGTGTTACCTCAGAAATCAGTAGCATATTATTCATCTGGCTCATTATATCAAATTATAAAATGGTTCTCGATTCCTGTGCTCCGTATCCAAGAACACAGAAATTGAGAACTATTGGGCTCTCCAGGAGCAACTTGGGGGAGAGAGGAGCAGTTCCCAAAATTAAACATGAAAAACAATTACCATCAAAGCATTTTTACAGCAACAATACTCCACGTAATTGGAGCGAAATACGCGCGGTGTAATCTTTTTAACAAAGCAATTGACTGTTTTCCTTGTTCTTGACTCTAATGAGGTTCTTAACCTTTAATTTTGATTATTGTCTTTGTTAAAGTATTGAATGAAGAAATTTCATTCAAATATGTTAAGCAAGTTATTAAAAATAACATGCAGAAGAATATCCGCCCCTTGTTACCCCTGGTTTCTTGCATGGAACAAAAAGCATGGCATTTCTCCCTTCCCCATTCCCCCCCGCCCCCCCCACCCAGCCCCACCCCACCCAGCCCCTGCCCCTGCCAACCTCAAGCAATGATTGATTTTGGCAACATGGGGGGTGGTGGGTAGGTAAGAGGTGTGGTCATGAAATGGTACAACATTGGTGTGCATATGTGGAGCTGAGGGTTACGTTAGACGCCTTGAAGATTTAGCTGGAGATCACTTTAAACAAAGTGGAGATAGAGACCGGGAAAACACTCTGAACATCGTGAAGTGTTAACTTGAGAACACTGTAATGAATGTAAAGCTACCACATTTGGGAGAATGTATGGCTAGATGTAGCCATGGTTTAATTGATCTGTGCTTGATTATGTGTCTCTGGTAACTGACCTACGCTCACTGTGCTTGATTGGTTAAGCCTGGGTGTGGACTCAGAGCAAAGTAAACAGACACTGTGAAAGACCTGGAAGTAGAGCTGTAAGCATGAGTGCACACATTTTGTGATTGCTGAGATATTTTAAAGCACTATAAATAACATGCTAAGGCAGGAAAAGAACAATAGGGAAGATCTGTGGTCGAGCGGAGAGCAGGAGAGATTACATGACAAAATCTCAGGCCATGGGATCCTTCCCTTCGTCAGATCTTCCACACTTCCCTCCTGTTCAGTTGGTCGGCTATAACCATTTACACCTCCTCTTTTGATTCTATACATATCTCATTTTCACCTTGCTTTGCCTTGCACCATCGTCCTTTTGATCACCCAGCCTCTCCAGCTCCCCCATCCTATCACAGGCTGTCCCTTTATCGTTCTTTTCTTGCCTTAGTATCTGATGAGAAACGATTACATTGTCAGTTCTGCTGACAGATCATCAATTTGAACGTTAACTCTGTCTCTCTCTCTCTCTCTCTCTACAGACGCTGCCAGACCTGCTGAGCGTTGCCAGCATTCTCTGTTCTTATTTCAAGGTTTCTGAAATACTTTTGCTTCTCTGGTAATTTAATTCCCAGTTCATGACTTGTTCAGGGGAAGATGAGCTCTTCTGCTCCGAGTCAAAACAGCACAGCAACTATAATACTTCATCATCATAAATAGATCTTCAAAATACCAAACAGTCGAAGCTGGGAGGAATGAGAAGCAACTTGCATTAAACAACGGGAGAATGAAAGTTTCTCCCTACTTGTAATGATCCTCATTAAAATCACATCATAACAAAATGAATGCATCACTCTTATTTCAAACCAAATTAGTTCCAAACTTTGTTATGTAAGCAGAATGCACAAAATTAGATAATGTGACATCACTACATTTTGGAATGTTCTCCGACTCAGACACTACCAGCTTCAGAGTGTTCCTCAGCCCCTCAGCTCTAGTCCGGGTTCTTCAAAGTGCTGCCCAGCTACAGCCCACCATCTTTGGAGTGCACCCCTCACGTCTTCAGAGTTCACTGTGTCCCTGGGGTTGTATGTCCGATTTGCCTCAGAGCAGTGCTGGGTTGACACTTGCTTCTAAGTGTGCAACAGGTTTACTTACGGGGTTTTAAAATACCTCAGCCATCACGTCACAAAATGTCGACACTCATGGGGCAGGATTTTAGGTCCCGCGGGACCCACCTGATCAGGCGTGTGATAGCGCGCGATGACATCGGGCGAGCACCCCGCGTTGTCGTGCGCTTGCGCAATATTTCGGTCATCGACATGCCCTCTGACCATTAAGAGGCCTATTAAGGCCCTTACTCAGGTAATTAAGCACAATTTTCGCTGCCCGTCCAACCTTATGGTTGGCGGGGGGGTGGGGGGCGGGGGGGGTGGTGGGGGGTGGGTGCGGGGGGGGAATCGACCAGGCTGCCTTTTGACTTTTTAGCAAACCCTCATCCACGGGTGGGATGAGATTTCCACAATTATATTAAAAAAGTAAATGTAAATTTCTGGGCAGGGTTTTTATTTTGTTGATGTGATTGTGAGCGAGTCCCATGTTTGGGACATTTTTTCCAGATTTTAAAGCTCTTCACTTTCGAATTGAAAATCGTTCAGCTCCCAGTTTTCAGTGAGTTTTAAGCGTGCGCTCCCCCACGCACGGCGCTTGCACTCCTTCTGTCCCCACCCCGGCAGCGCCGAGGTTCTCAGTGCGCGTTTCACAAGGGGTGGCTGTCCATTCGCCGGACAGCGTGAAATCGCGGTCAGGGGCCGTTTCCTGGCTGCTCCCAGGTCCGCCCGCCCGCCACGCCTGCCCGGTGACCGGAAAATCCTACCCCTTCCTTACAGCTCAGCTTCCAGGTCTTTGGATGTGTCTGGTCACTTTGCTCTGAGTCCACACCCAGGCTTAACCAATCAAGCAAAGTTGGCATAGATCAGTCACCCAGACTCAGATAATCAAAAACAGATCAATTGAATTGTTGAGATAGAAAGCAAAATGCTGGAAATCTGAAGCAAAAACAGAAAATGCTGGAAAAATGCAGCAGTTCTGACAGCATCTGTGGAGAGAGGAACAGAGTTAACGTATCGAGTCCGTATGACTGTCTGAAGAAGGGTCATACGGACTTGGAACGTTAACTCTGTTCCTCTCTCCACAGATGCTGTCAGACCTCCTGTGTTTTTCCAGCATTTTTTGTTTTTGTTTCAATTAAATCATTGAACGCTACATCCAGCCATACACTCTCCAAAATGCGGTTGTTTTACATTCATTACAGTGTTCCCAAGCTATAGCTTCACAATGCTCAGAGTGTTCCCCATCTATAACTGCACTTTGTTTAAAGCTATCTCTAGTTAAAGCCTCACAGTTTCTAGAGTGATCCTCAGCTCCACATATGGCAACACCGGAAACACCATTTTTTGAGGGTAAGAGTCAAGCCGACATTGTCCGGGTACCAGGCAAATAGTCGTTTGAACAAGGGCCTCATGTTGTCAAACTTTGGGTGGCAGGAGAGACGTTATATGTGCAATAATTAAATAAGAGGCTTTATTTTAATTGGTGCGCGTGGGGAGGGCTTGGGGGCAGACCGAGCAAGCGTGAGGCACACCCAGGCTCCCTGTTGAGACCCGGAACATTCTAACACCCAGGCCTCAGATAAACATGGCAGGCTTGCCTTCTGCCTGAACCCAGTCTCAATGATGTCAGGCCAGGCCACTGGGCAGAGTGTTGGGACAGTGTTGTGGGAAATCACACTTGTGGACCCATTGGAATGATACCCGGCTGTGAGGTAATTGATGACTGGGTGGGGTCGGGGGGTGGTTGGGGTGTTTAGATGATCGTTGGCAAGGGAAGGAAATCTCCTCCACTTCCTGGTCCACAAGAAAACATTATTAAATGAATCACTTAATTTTTTGACCTTTTCCTGGGCCTGGTGCCCTTTGGTACCTGCTGCTCTTGGTGAAGTTGGCACTGAATATCCATCATGGAAACATAGACAGGCTTGGAGTAATGTCATCAGACCCCAGAATTCTGCCTTTCAATCAGGCCCTCGCCTACCTGCTGTCATATCCTTGCAGGTTGGCCAGAAAATGCCTGTTAAAATGGCACCTGTCCGGAAACTATTGAGCCCAAGCATGACATCGAATTATGTAGAAATTACAGCACAGAAACAGGCCATTCAGCCCAACTGGTCCATGTGCTTCACACAAACCTCCTCCACCCTAGCTCATCGAATCCTTTCAGCATTGTCCTTCTGTTATTTTCTGCCTCCTATACTGATGCTGATTCCCTATAAACACGTCTGTGCTGTTACTCCATGTGGCAGTAAGTTTCACATTCAGAATACAAGTTTTTCCTAAATTCCTTATTAGATTTGTTATACTTATGACCCTTAATTTTGGACTCCCCCACAAGTGAAAACACTTTCCCTACGTATACCATGTCAAACCTCTTCATAACTCTAATGACCACTATTAGGTCACCTTTAAGTCTTTGGAAATCTCTGCCACCTCGAAGGATAAGGGCAGCAGATACATGGGAACACCACAACCTGGAAATTCCCCTCCAAGTCACTCACCATCCTGACTTGGAACCATAATCGCCGTTCCTTCCCTGTCGCTGGGTCAAAATCCTGGAACTCCCTCCCTAACAGCACTGTGGGTGTACCTACACCACATGGACTGCAGCGGTTCAAGAAGGCAGCTCACCACCACCTTCTCAAGGGCAACTAGAGATGGGCAATAAATGCTGGCCTAACCAGTGGTACCCACCAAGAACAAACATTTTTAAAAGGTCATAGGGAGGAATCATCCCAGAATTGCACTAAGTGCGGTAGCGGGCGTGAAAAACAATGTTTTACCCGCTGGCTGCAATGGTGGGTTTTCACACTGCATCATCCACTTCCCATCTCATTCATTATGCAGCCACAGGAAACACGCTGTCTCGCTGGTGGGCAGCCTCTGAATCGCTCGCCATTCCGTGACCTCACTGTTTCCTCACTCCGGGTGCCATATCTAAACTGCAGCCGTGCACACAATTCTCAATGCTTGAAGCCCGGGACTGCTCCAGTGAAGACCTGGCCCTGAAAGCCAAGAAGAGTTCAGTGACCCGTCACTGGAACGCCTTTCGGATGCCTGCTGTCCACTTGCACAGATCAACATGCGTCCCCCACACACCCTGGGATAGCCCCCTTCCCCAGTACAGCCCGCACCCTGCAGCCTCTTCCCTTGCCAGAGGCCACTTCTCCCCCTTCCTCAAGCAAGCCCTAGCCCTGCAGCCATTGAAAAGCCATCTCCGCCTTATGGCTGGTTTGGTAGGTAGAGACCTGCCCCCCTAACAGTGATGTGTTGCTGTCCGGGAAGCCTGGTGCTGATGACTGTGAGTGCTGCCCGAAGCAAGGTAGACAAACAAACCTCGAAGTCCCAAGTGAAGTGCAGCTCGCTTGGTGCACGTCGCTTATGTCCGGCTGTGAAACACGTCAGCGCGCAGTCACCCCAATGTGCCCGAACGATCCAGCGTGAGGGGGGATGATTCTGGAGAGCAGGGGGTTTAATGAGATGCTAAAGTATTGAAATTAGGTTCCCGATGTGCAGCGATGGGAAATGCGTCTTGCCGTTGACGGGCAGAGCGGACAATTGCAAACTGGTTTTGTGACGACTGTGAAATCGAGTTTTGGCCTCCTCGCCATATTGTCCGCTCGCGCCGCCAATCACACCCACCGCCAATGGAAGCGGAAAACTACAGCCGTCCTTGATAGTTATAACCTCTCAGCTTCGGAGAGCAGCTCACTGTGAGAATTCTCATCCCTGCTTGCTCCATGCCTATTGGTAGCTGGAGCAGGGTCGAGGGTTATGACTGAGGCTGTCTCTTTATGCTAGGCCAGTGTCTTATTGTTCTACAAAATCCTCATTGTTCTGGCTGACTATATGTATAAACTTACTTGCTGCCTGTAGATGGTGCCACAGTACCAAAGGTATGCGTTTTCCTCTTAATACCATCCTGCCACTGTTGGTGAGGATGGAGGTGAGTTGACAGGAGGTGGTCTACACCCTACTTCCTGCTGGCTTTGAGGGGAGGGGCTGCGCACTTATTTCTTGGCAGTCCAGTGGTGGAAGTGACATCCATTGTCCAGGGTGATTGAAGAGGGCTGATGTGCCCGTTATTCTAGAGAATCTAGATCTTCAGCTGATCACTAAACGTGTAGCCAATTTCCACTCTGGGTTCCTACTGATGCGATGGTATGTGCCAATACATCCCTGTGCTTGAAGTTAACGGGCTGGGGATGCCCATGCTTCCTAGTGTTTTACAGTGAGTTAGCACCACCCGCTGGGAAAAGCATTTGGCTTCGTTTCAGATATTACAGAAGCAGGAAATATCCCCGAGAAACACTGATTGTGCTTTCCAATTAATTGCGGATGATTACAATTCCAGAAGGGATTCCATAAGACCATAAGACATAGGAGCAGAAATTAGGCCATTCGGCCCATCGAGTCTGCTCCGCCATTCAATCATGGCTGATAAGTTTCTCAACCCCATTCTCCCGCCTTCTCCCTGTAACCTTTGATCCCCTTACCAATCAAGAACCTATCTATCTCTGTCTTAAATACACTCAATGACCTGGCCTCCACAGCCTTCTGTGGCAATGAATTCCATAGATTCACCACTCTCTGGCTAAAGAAGTTTCTCCTCATCTCTGTTCTAAAAGGTCTTCCCTTTACTCTGAGGCTGTGCCCTCGGGTCCTAGTCTCTCCTACTAATGGAAACATCTTCCCCACGTCCACTCTATCCAGGCCTTTCAGTATTCTGTATGTTTCAATCAGATCCCCCCTCATCCTTCTAAACTCCATCGAGTATAGACCCAGAGTCCTCAAACGTTCCTCATATGTAAATTCCTTGTAGGGTGTATTTTCAGTTGGAAAGAAAAGGACACAGGTAAAAAAGAAACTATTATTTCATGCTCTTCAATTATGATCTCTTGACACAAATCCACTGGGTCATTTGAAAATACTGCTGAATGAGTTGATGAAGTAGAGGTAAACACTATTGAAGGACAGGTAAGAGACCTAAGCACTCTTGAAGGGTAGATAAGGTCTGATTAAGTATCATAATCTGAGGCTATTTAAATCCCCAGCCCTTTAAAAATTAAAAGAAAATGGCTGCTTGGTTAGAGTGAAAAAACACACTCTGCTGGAATGCATTTACTGACAGGCTATCTGGTGTAGCGCAGAAAAATCATCAGCATCTATTCCTGCAGTTTCAATATACTTCATTTTTGACATTTCCCAAAGATTATTATTACAGCTGAGCCCATTATGAATGTTTGGTTGAGTTTCAAAGGGTCCAAACTACTTATCTTAGCAGGGGGCTAAGTTTACATTATGATTGACAGTTTTAAGCAGCTATTAAAGGATTATCTATCTTTGAGGTAGTTAATCAATACAAGTTTGTTTGTTTTTAAACAGATTGACCACCTGATTTAACACCTTTGAATGGGTCTCATGAATGAAAGCTTTTTATTCTGTAACAAGTGTATGAGTGAAAGATCTATTAGATTATTAGAAGTTTTTGTTTTGATCTCCTCATGGCTGCCCATAATGGATATTGAGTCAGGTTGGTTTTGGAGGTGACGTGGAGAGTATGAGGTGAGATGAGGAGGCATGGGGGTATGAGGTGGCATGGAGGGGGGTATGGGGGTGTTTGAGGTGGCATGGAGGGGAAATGGGAGGTGGGTAGGAGGCTGAGGGGCGTGGGCTAGAGGGCCATAAAAAGCCTTTTATAAAACTGGGCTGAAGTCTTAAAAAACCCGAGGCAGGCCTACCTTGGTGGTTGCCTCCGAACTGCCTCTGGAGGTGGCTGACCTGGCACAATCATGACCCCCTGCCTCCCTGGAGCCAAAACCACGTGAGATGGGGCCCCTTATATGAGGCGGCTCTGCCACATTTGGAAATTTCTCCACTTGAGCGGCTGGCTTTGGCGGCGAAAATCCGGCCCCACGTTCTTGATTTTCGTAGTCCCATCGAATAACCCTTGGAAACGTTCATCTTTAAATGTGAGGCGATTGCTAAAGAAATTCCAGCATTGCATTGGCATTAGAAAAAAAAAACAGACAATGGTCAGAAAGTACAGCATTTTGGGATTAGATTGCAATAAATAATTAATGAAGAGTCAGATTTTGGATGATAAAATATGAAGACGCATTGAACCACAAGTCTGATGTCAATTTTTATTCATATTTCAAGCGGCTTGAAAGGGAAGTTATCATGGAGCTGTCAGTTTAAATGTTAATTAATTTTCAGGGAGCACAACAGAATGTGAAGTACATCACAATTTGCCTACGTTTAAACCCGCTAATTTTCAATTAGCAATTTACACAAATATAACCTTTGTAACACACTTGTAAAGGGCACAGCGTATAGGCAGGATTTTGGAAATAATTGCAAAATGCTCTCCCAAATAGAACATCAATCGGAAACAACTCGAATTTATTCAAAGTGTACATGCATTAACTTCAACGTTTCTCACTTTGCCCTCAACCGGTAAAACCATTCTGTAGTTGAAAATTTCACGACGTGAGAATTCAAGATAAGATCAACTGTAGGTTATTAAGTTTATATATTTTTTTCAGTTAGAAGTACTTCAGTTGTTATCATTTTCTCATCACTGGGAGCTTTTATTATTAATTGAATAACTAACCGCTTCAATGATTTCCCAGTGAGGTGATAAGTTATATGCTAATTCATAAAGATCTCACAAATCGATGAATTGCATAAAGTCCCGTTTGTCACATTGTGTAAAATTATAAAGGTCTTTTAATTCATTCACGGGATGTGGGCTTCGCTGGCTGGGCCAGCATTTATTGCCCATTCCTAGTTGCCCCTTGAGAAGGTGGTAGTGAGCTGCCTTCTTAAACCGCTGCAGTCCATGTGGCGTAGGTACACCCACAGTGCTGTTAAGGAGGGAGTTCCAGGATTTTGATCCAGTGACAGTGAAGGAACGGCGATATATTTCCAAGCCAGGATGGTGAGTGGCTTGGAGTGGAACTTCCAGGTGGTGGTGTTCCCATCTGTCTGCTGCCCTTGTCCTTCTAGAGGGGAGTGGGCGTGGGTTTGGAAAGCTGCTTTACTGACTTAGCGTAATAAAGTAAACATGTGATGATATCTAACAGCAAGAGGAAGATCTAAACCTTTGAAATTGGATCTCAAAGGAGTTCTGATACTCAAAGGCAACACAGCTTTCTTCCTTTGTTTTGTATCTAGAAGTGTGAATATTTGTAATCAATTATTATTTAGGAACTTCCCCAGTAAAGCACATTAAATCATGAGGCAGTCTAAATGATGCAAATCAGTCAATCAAAACATGATGGGCCGAATGGCAACCTCCTCCTGTGCTGTAACAATTCTGTGCTGGCTGCAAAAAAACAAACGGGTGAGTCATTGTGACCAATTTATGTGGGAAGGGGCGGGTAGTATGATGCATACATATTACTGTATAGCAAGACTGATAAAGACAGAGAGAGGGCTGCCAAACTATCATATATATTTATTCTCTCACAGGGTGTGCGTCTGCAGCAAGGTCAACATTTGTTCCCCATCCCTAATTGCCCTTGAACTGAGTGGCTTGCCGGGCCCTTTCAGAGGGCAGTTAAAAGTCAACCACATTGCTGTGGGTCTGGAGTCACATGTAGGCCAGACCAGGTAAGGATGTCAGATTTCCTCCCCTAAAGGACATTAGTGAACCAGATGGGTTTTTATGGCAATTGATGATAGTTTCATGGTCACCATGAGGCTGTTGTGTTTTTTCATGATATAAAGGCGTCAATCACTCTTAAGGGGTTGGGTAAACACATTGTGGTTTAATTTATTGATACGAGGCACTTGTGAACAGATATACAGATGCATAAAGCTTGAAGACATCAGGGCTGCAGAGCTGTGTGTATGTGCTCTGCTGTAAGCAAAAGTGAAACTAGATCATACGCACATATCCTTTCAAATGATATCATACTGCAATCCCTTAAAGGCATATTACAACAGAGACTAGCTTGCAATTCCAGATTTTATTCATTACATTTTTAAATTCCATTAGTTGCTTTGGTGGGATTTGAACCTCCTGTCCCCAAATCAGTAGCATGGGCCTCTGGATTACTAGCCCAGTGACATTATCACTATGTCACCATCACCCTATCATAAAGCTGTGCCTATTCATGCTGAGGGAACACAAAAAAACCAAAACCCTCACAGTAAAGTTTCTTAAAAAAAAAGCTTGCATTTCTATAGCACCTTTCACGATCTCAGGATATCCCAAAACATTTTACAGCCAATAAAGTACTTTTTCAGGTGTAGCCACTGTTACGAGGTAGGAAACATAAAAACAGCAATGTGATAATGACTAAACAACCTGACTGAGCGATGCTGGTGGAGGGATAAATTTTGGCCTGGAATAGCTCATCTTCAGAATGGTGCTGTGGGATATTTTAGATCCTGCAGAGCGAGCAGATGGGGAAGAGACCACCGCCAACAGTGCAGCACCGCCAACAGCGCTGCACTGCCTCAGCGCAGCACCGCCAACAGCGCAGCACCGCCTCAGCGCAGCACCGCCAACAGCGCAGCACTGCCTCAGCGCAGCACCGCCAACAGCGCAGCATCGCCAACAGCGCAGTACCACACTGGGGCGCCACCTAGAGTTTGGTGCTCATGTCTCTGGGTTGGGACTCAAACCCACAATCTTCAGGTGAACCAGGGCTGACACTTTCTTTTCTGTTTAAACCTCTACACAGGAAGGGCGATTGTCTGTACATCTTCCACACACAGCAGATCGGGAGGGTAGCCAAATGGTAAGGACAGATTAAGGGTATCAGTATTCCTCTAGAAGGGAGGTTTCTGAAACAGCCCAGGCTATCTCAGCTCCCAGGTCCATTGGAGGGTGCCTAGAGAAGATTGAGTGAGCTAATACTGAAACAGTTCTTTACAGTCAGCAGTTCGGAAAGAAGGACATAGATCTTACAGCTTTTATTGCTTGAGATTGAGCGGTATATTATACTTTCTGGCTCTGCTACCTTCCAGGATATTTGAATTCAAACAGGGTCAAGAAGGCTGCTGTGCAAGGTGTTACAGACTGGTGGATCCTGTCAATCAATTTATAGCAGAAGCTAGAATCTTTCACGGGCTCCATATGGAACTGAATACAAGAAAGGAAGATTTAATTAATTGAGATCCCTCTGATAATCTGTAGACATCTGGTTGAGATGACCGGGGGCATAATTAGTTTTGGCAGTCGGAAAAAAAATGCATTCTAAATAAACCTCTGTAGAATCTCTGTAAACGTGCCGTGCCACCTTGTGGTATATTTCAAGCTCACAAGATACATATGGATAATGAAGGCCATTCAGCCCATCTTAATTTATTCATCAGCAGCGGCTCTACACTCTCCCACCCCCCACTTTCCCATCACCGCCCCCCCCGCCACCCACCCTAGCACTGATGCATCTGCCATTCTTTTTTTTTAAATTTAGGCCACGGTTTATGTCTCCACCGATTTGCCCCAAAGTCCACTTCAAACGTTGATCACACTTTTGTGAAGACGGACGGCTAGATGTCAGTCCTCAAGTTCCTGTTCGCTAGTTTGAACCTGCGTACCGTTTCCAAGCACCCCCAGTTCACCGAATGCAATATTCCAGGCTTGTTCACGTCAATAAGATCATCTCTCAGACATACGCGCTCTCCATGTTGAAAAGGTCCCAGCTCCACACGTTCTTCCCTCACAACGGAGAAAGGAATTGATCGTGGTGGGAATCAGATTGGTCCTTTCAGTATTTAACTTAATCTTTTTTCCCGTCCATTTCCGGTTTGTCCTCCAAACCCGTTGCCCCACTTAACCCCTCCCCCGGAGTGCACGTTGCCATGGGAGATGTCTAGTCACATGTAAAAATACATTCCACCTATGTAAGCTTACTTTCGATGTATTTCTATTATAAATTCTTGTTTTTTAAAATTCTTTTTACAATTTATTCATTCTTGGGATGTGGGTATCACTGGCTGGCCCAGCATTTCTTGTCCATCCCTAGTTGCCCTTGAGAAGGTGGTGGTGAGCTGCCTTCTTGAACCGCTGCAGTCCATGTGGTATAGGTACACCCACAGTGCTGTTAGGGAGGGAGTTCCAGGATTTTGACCCAGCGACAGTGAAGGAACGGTGATATATTTCCAAGTCAGGGTGGTGAGTGACTTGGAGGGAAACCTGCAGGTGGTGGTGTTCCCATCTATCTACTGCCCTTGTCCTTCTAGATGGTAGAGGTTAGTGGTTTGGAAGGTGCTGTTGAAGGAGCCTTGGCGACTTGCTGCAGTGCATCTTGAGAATGGTACACACACTGCTGCTACTGTACATCAGTGGTGGAGGGAGTGAATGTTTGTGGATGTGGTGCCAATCAAGCAGCTGCTTTGTCCTGGATAGTGTCAAACTTCTCGAGTGTTGTTGGAGCTGCACTCATCCAGGCAAGTGGGGAGTATTCCATCACACTCCTGACTTGTGCCTTGTAGATGGTGGACAGGCTTTGGGGAGTCAGGAAGTGATATATGCTCCACAGAACCAACCTCCGACATAAAATATTGCGAGAATAGCGGCGGAGATACAGGATAAAAGAGCGCGTGGAGAGTGGCGGAGACACAGGATAAAAGAGCGCGAGGAGAGCGGAAACACAGGGTAAAAGAGGACAAGGAGAGGGGCGGAGACACAGGATAAAAGAGCACGAGGAGAGTGGCGGAGACACAGGATAAAAGAGCACGAGGAGAGCGGAGACACAGGATAAAAGAGCGTGAGGAGAGCGGCGGAGACACAGGATAAAAGAGCGCGAGGAGAGCGGAGACACAGGGTAAAAGAGGACAAGGAGAGGGGCGGAGACACAGGATAAAAGAGCACGAGGAGAGTGGCGGAGACACAGGATAAAAGAGCGCGAGGAGAGCGGAGACACAGGATAAAAGAGCGTGAGGAGAGCAGAGACACAGGATAAAAGAGCGCGAGGAGAGCAGAGACACAGGATAAAAGAGCACGAGGAGAGTGGTGGAGACACAGGATAAAAGAGCGTGAGGAGAGCGGAGACACAGGGTAAAAGAGGACAAGGAGAGCGGCGGAGACACAGGATAAAAGAGCACGAGGAGAGTGGCGGAGACACAGGATAAAAGAGCGCGAGGAGAGCGGAGACACAGGATAAAAGAGGATAAGGAGAGCGGCGGAGACACAGGATAAAAGAGCGCGAGGAGAGCGGAGACACAGGATAAAAGAGCGCGAGGAGAGCGGGGGAGACGCAGGATAAAAGAGGACGAGGAGAGCGGAGACACAGGATAAAAGAGCGCGAGGAGAGCGGGGGAGACGCAGGATAAAAGAGGACGAGGAGAGCGGAGACACAGGATAAAAGAGCGCGAGGAGAGCGGCGGAGACACAGGATAAAAGAGGACGAGGAGAGCGGCGGAGACACAGGGTAAAAGAGGACGAGGAGAGCGGCGGAGACACAGGATAAAAGAGGACGAGGAGAGCGGCGGAGACACAGGATAAAAGAGCGCGAGGAGAGCGGAGACACAGGATAAAAGAGCGCGAGGAGAGCGGAGACACAGGATAAAAGAGCGCGAGGAGAGCGGAGACACAGGATAAAAGAGCGCGAGGAGAGCGGCGGAGACACAGTATAAAAGAGCGCGAGGAGAGCGGAGACACGGGATAAAAGAGCGCGAGGAGAGCGGAGACACAGGATAAAAGAGCGCGAGGAGAGCAGAGACACAGTATAAAAGAGCGTGAAGACATACCTTGTAGTTAAGAAGCATATAACCTTACTTGTCAGTGGTACTAGCATTCAATAACCACAGTAAATTGTAGCATATATAGGAAGAAAGTTAGTAAAGTAAATTAAATACCATAAGTTAGAATGGTAGGACTGGTGGTATGTTGCACTTGTGAGATGTGGGAGCTTTTAGACCTCAAGACGATCCAGGACAAACACATCTGCAGGAAGTGTAAGCAGCTGGAGGATTTCCAGATCCGGATTATTGATCTCGAAGCCAAAATGCAGACACTGCGCAACATAAAGGAGGGGGAGAAATACCTGGATCCTTTGTTCCAGAAGACAGTCACACCTCTTAGAATAGGGCCATCTCTTTTGGTCAGCAGTGAGGGAGAAGAGGATGTGACTGTCAGTGAGGCAGGTAATGGGACTGAGCAGACAGTAGTGGAGGAGCCTCAGGCTTTGCAATTGTCAAACAGGTTTGAGGTGCTCACAACCTGTGTAGGTGAAAGTGAGTCTGCAATGTGGATGAGCTGGCTGTGGCACTGTGATACAGGAAGCCGTTCAAGTGGGGGGAGCAAAAAGGAAGGTAGCAATAGTAGGGGACAGTATAGTGAGGGGGATTGACACTGCTCTCTGCAGCAAACAGTGAGAGTCCAGAAGGCTGCGTTGCCTGCCTAGTGCCAGGGTTCAGGACATCTGCCCAGGGCTGGAGAGGAACTTGCAGTGGGAGAGGGAGGATCCAGTTGTTGTGGTCCATATAGGTACCAATGACATAGGTAGAACTAGGAAAGAGGTTCTGCAAAGACAGTATGAGGAGCTAGGTACCAAATTAAGAAGCAGAATCTCAAAGGTAATAATCTCTGGATTATTACCTGAGCCACATGCGAATTGGCATAGGGAAAATAAGATCAGAGAGACGAATGCATGGCTCTAAGACTGGTGTGGGAGAAGTGGGTTCCGGTTCATGCGGCACTGGCACCAGTACTGGGGAAAGTGGGGGCTGTACCCTTGGGATGGTCTACACCTGAACTGTGCTGGGATGAGTGTCCTCACAAATCGTGTAACTAGGGAAGTAGAGAGGGCTTTAAACTAAACAACGGGTTTGAGGGATCAAGTTTGGGTAGAGGTAACAATTCAAAGTGTAGAGTCAAGACAGGAGAGAGAAATAGTAATATGGGAAATGAGAGTCAGAGAATCACAGAATCACAGAATCACACAGTGCAGAAGAGGCCCTTCGGCCCATCGAGTCTGCACCGACACATGAGAAACACCTGACCTACCTACCTAATCCCATTTACCAGCACTTGGTCCATAGCCTTGAATGTTATGACGTGCCAAGTGCTCATCCAGATACTTTTTAAAGGATGTGAGGCAACCCGCCTCCACCACCTTCCCAGGCAGTGCATTCCAGACCGTCACCACCCTCTGGGTAAAAAAGCTTTTCCTCACATCGCCCCCTAAACCCCCTGCCCCTCACCTTGAACTTATGTCCCCTCGTGACTGACCCTTCAACTAAGGGGAACAGCTGTTCCCTATCCACCCTGTCCATGCCCCTCATAATCTTGTACACCTCGGTCAGGTCGCCCCTCAGTCTTCTCTGCTCCAATGAAAACAACCCAAGTCTATCCAACCTCTCTTCATAACTTAAAGGTTTCATCCCAGGCAACATCCTGGTGAATCTCCTCTGCACCCCCTCCAGTGCAATCACATCCTTCCTATAATGTGGCGACCAAAACTGCACGCAGTACTCCAGCTGTGGCCTCACCAAGGTTCTATACAACTCCAACATGACCTCCCTACTTTTGTAATCTATGCCTCGATTGATAAAGGCAAGTGTCTCATATGCTTTTTTCACCATCCGACGAACATGCCCCTCTGCCTTCAGAGATCTGTGAACACACACGCCAAGGTCCCTTTGTTCCTCAGAACTTCCTAGTGTCATGCCATTCATTGAATACTTCCTTGTCAAATTACTCCTTCCAAAGTGTATCACCTCACACTTTTCAAAATGACAGGAAGGGACAGAGAGAAAAAACCTAAGAATACATCAACAGTCAAGACTGGATGTTACAAAAGGTAACAAAAAGACAAAACTGAAGGCTCTCTATCTGAAATCATGTAGCATTCATAACAAAGGAAATGAATTGATGGTCCACATTGAAGTAAATAAATATGATCTGATAGCAATTAGAGAGACATGGCTGCAGGATGACAATGACTGGGTCCTTAATATTGAAGGTTACATGACATTCAAGAAGAATTGGAAGTTAGGTAAAGGTTGGTGGGAGGGGGTAACACTGTTAATCAAAGAGGGCATTGGTGCAATAGTTAGAGATAACCTTGGTTCAGGAAATCAGGATGTACAATCGCTTTGGGTGGAGATGAGGAATAGTAGTGGGAATAAGTCATTAGTGGGAGTGGTCTACAGGCCCCCTAACAGTAGCCACAGTGTAGGACAAAGTATTCAAGAGGAAATACTGTGTTCATGTGATAAAGGGATGGCAATAATCATGGGTGATTTTAATCTACACAAACTGGAAAAATCAGATTGGCGATAGTAGCCTGGATGAAGAGTTCACAGAATGCTTTCGAGATAGTTTCTTAGAGCAGCATGTTCTGGAACCAACCAGAGAGCAGGTTATATTATACTTGGTATTGTGTAACGTGATAGGATGAATTAATGACCTCAGAGTAAAGGTAGGTAGCAGCAACCACAATATGATTGAATTTTACATCCAATTTGAAAGGGAGAAGAGTGGGTCTAAGGCTAGTATCTTAAATTTAAATAAGGGCAACTATCTGAGGATGAAAACTGAGTTAGCTGAAGTGAACTGGGAAACTGGGCTAGAGGATAGATCAATAGAGAAGCACTGGCAAACATTTAAAGGGATATTTCAGAGTATTCAGAATAAGTACATTCCTATTATAAAGAAAAATTCTAAGGGGAGGACCCACCACCCATGGTTAACTAAAGAAGTTAAGGAAAGCATCAAACAAAAGGAAAAAGCATACCACTCTGCAAAGAAGAGTGGCAGGACAGATGATTGGACAGAATATAAAGAAGGGCAGAGAATGATTAAAAGGTTAATCAGGAGAATGAAATTAGAGTATGAGAGGAAGCTAGCTAGAAATATAAAAATGGATATCAAGAGTTTCTACGGGTATTTAAAAAGAAAGAGTAAGTAGAATGAGTGTTGGTCCTCTAGAGAGTGACAGTGGGGAGTTAATAGTAGATAATAAGGAAATGGCGGAAGAAATGAACAAATGTTTTGTTTCTGTGTTCACTATAGAGGATACAAAAAACATTTCAGTAATAGATGCAAATCAGGAGGTGAAAGGGAGAGGGAAACTTGGTGAAATTGAAATCACTAGGGAAACAGTACTGAGCAAATTGATGGAGCTGCGGGCTGGCAAGTCTCCGGGTCCTGATGGATTATATCCTAGGGTCTTAAAAGAGGTGGCTAATGAGATAGTAGATGTATTGGTGTTAGTTTTCCAAAATTCGCTAGATTCAGGAAAGGTTCCATCAGATTCGAAAGTAGAAAATATAAGCCATCTATTCAAGGAGGGAGGGAAGCAGAAAACAGGAAACCACAGGCCAGTTAGCTTGAGGTTTGTTGTGGGGAAGTTATTAGAAACGATCATTAAGGAAGTTATAGTTGGGCACTTAGAAGAGCTCAAGGCAATCGGGAAGAGTCAGCATGGTTTTGTGAAAGGATAATCATGTTTAATCAATTTACTGGAGTTCTTTGAAGGAGTAACATGCACAGTGGATAAAGGGGAGCCTATATTGTACTTGGATTTCCAGAAGGCATTTGATAAGGTGCCAAATCAAAGATTATTACGGAAAATAAAAGTGCATGGTGTAGTGGGTAACATATTAGCATGGATAGAAAATTGGCTGGCAGAAAGCAGAGAGTATGCATAAATGGGTATTTTTCTGATTGTAAGGATGTGACAAATGGCATCCCACAGGGGTCTGTACTGGGGCCTCAACCTTTTACGATTTACATCAATGACTTTGATGAGGGGAGTGAAGGCATGGTAGCTAAATTTGCAGATGACACAAAGATAGGTAGGAAAGTGTGTTGTGAAGAGAACATGAGGAGATTGCAGATGGATATAGATAGGTTGAGTAAGTGGGCAAAGATCTGGCAAATGGAATTTAATGTGGGAAAATGTGAAGTTGTTCATTTTGGCAGGAAAAACAAAAATGCAGAGTACTACTTAAATGGAGAACGGCTGCATAATTCTGAGGTGCAGAGGGATCTAGGTATTCTAGTACATGAGTCACAAAAAGTTAGTATGCAGGTACAGCAAGTAATTAAGAAGGCTAATGGAATGCTATCCTTTATTACGAGAGGCATTGAACATAAAAGTAAGGATGCTATGCTTCAGTTATACAGGACATTGGTGAGACCGCACCTCGAATACTGTGTGCAGTTTTGGTCTCCTTATTTAAGGAAGGATGTAAATGCATTGGAGGCGGTTCAGAGGAGGTTTACTAGATTGATACCTGGAATGAGTGGGTTGACTTATAAGGAAAGGTTGGATAGACTGGGCTTGTTTCCACTGGTGTTTAGAAGAGTGAGGGGTGATTTGATTGAAGTATACAAGATCCTGAACGGCCTTGACAAGGTGGATGTCGAAAGGATGTTTCCTCTTGTGGGTGAGTCCAGAACTAGGGGGCACTGTTTTAAAATTAGGGGGTCGCCCTTTTGGGACTGAGATGAGGAGAATTTTTTTCTCTCAGAGGGTTGTGCGACTTTGGAACTCTCTGCCTCAGAAGGTGGTGGAAGTGGGGTCATTGAATATTTTTAAGGCAGAGGAAGATAAATTCTTGTTCGGTAAGGGAATCAAAGGTTATCGGGGGTTGGATGGGAATGTGGAAATCGAAACACAAGAAGATCAGCCATGATCTTATTGAACGGCAGAGCAGGCACGAGGGGCTGAATGGTCTACTCCTGTTCCTATTTCTTATGTTCTTGTGTCCTTATGAATTCCCAGCTTCTGTCCTGCTGTTGTAGCCACTGTATTTATATGGCTGGTCCAGTTCAGTTTCTGATCAATGGTAACCCCCAGGATGTTAATAGTTGGGGGTTCAGTGATGGTAATGCCTTTGAATGTCAAGGGGAGATCAGTGGATTCTCTCTTGTTGGAGATGGTCATTGCTTGGCACTTGTGTGGCACGAATGTTACTTGCCACTTATTAGCCCAAGCCTGATTGTTATCCAGGTCTTGCTGCATATGGGTTCAGATTGCTATAAATTCTTGTGTCCACATTATTGTGGGAAACTGGTTGTGTAGCCTTGTGGTGCTGTCATTGACCCCTGCCGCTGAAGGCACTGCAGCGCCAACAATGTCAGGAGGGTGTAATTACAATGCGAATCAACACAGGCGGCTCCCATTATCAGTCGGAATTTATAACGTGGGAAAATAGAATGTAGGCTTTAAAAGGGGAGGGCTGAATTATATCTAAATGACCAATTCAATTGGCTCCATGATATCTGCTGAATTTCTGGCTATGTTACAGGGTGGAGGGGAAAGGTACACAAAGCAGATCTTCTGGTCATTCAGTCTGGAGTTTATGACAAGATTTTAACTCATTCAAAACCCCATTCACTTACACAGAGTTAAAATTGGGCCCAGAGTCTGTGTCAACACCTTGGGAGATCAACCTGTTCTTGAAGGGAACTGTACAGAAAGAGAAATAAAGTCGGTTTAATCTTTGCTGGTTTCTCTGGTTATCAGAAATCCTGGTGCCAAGCTGTTGTAAACTGGAGAAAATCCCAACAGCAACATCTAGCCTCCAATCCACCCCAGAATTTAATTCTCCTCAGGCTGTACCGAAAGGCACAGGCCAAGCTATCGATTAGGCACCATAGCCGTGCATCAAAATTACGAGCAATTGTTAATGGAGTTCACCCAGCGAGAGCACAAAATCGCACACAAAATGCCAGGTGCCTAGTTTGAAAATGTAACATTCATTCAACCTGAGCAAATGTTTTAAATTCAGGGAAATAAAGATCTCGACTTCCTGAACTCTCCCACTTAAAGTCAGAGAACGCGATGTTAACAATGATAATCCGCTGGCGTCCTTCCATTCCTGAAAGTTGAGGGACCCGCAAACCAACAGTCCATTTCGGGCGGGGTATCTTCACACACCGAACCTTTGCTGATGGCTGAATGAGGCCAATCCTCGAGAGACCGGTGCTGCCACAAGTGCCGCACGTGAAGCTACCGAGCGTCGCTGTGGGTTGTTGTTTTCGGTGTTGGTGCCTGTGGCCGAGCTGCGTTGCCACTGGTGACCGTGGTGGTTGCACGCCAGCCCGCAGGAGGTGCCGCCATTTTCCTCCGTTGTCAGGTAGTTACTCACAGGTGTGCTAGTCGACGTTTGGGGCCTTCATGTCAGGCTTGCAAGCATCCTGGAACCCAATGGGGCGACTGGCTCCGGCTCCCTCACCGTATAGAGAATCCTTGGCAGCTTGGGTCACCCACCCCTGCAGACAGGCCCGAGGCAATGAAACCGCTTCTGTTTGATGGTAACATTGGTGACAACCATGGTCCTTACTCGGGCTTGTATTTTCCCATGTGATTTATGTGTTAATAAACTGTTCATTTTTTTAAATAACTCAAAGAGGTGCAAGGAACAAGTAGGTTTCTGAAAATGTACTAAAATTGAACCAAGTCAATACATTCTGGTTTGGCAAAAAAAAAGGTCGGGTGCGGCTGTTAAATATTCCTGTTTTGTCATATTTTTAGCCCTGAGAAACTGGTGAAGACGCACGGTGATCGGTCAGTCAGACAAAGCAGTGCTCTTCTCCAGTCCTGTGAAATCGCGTGTTCCTGTGTAACATCATTTTCACGCCGGCTGTGCTCACGCCTGCCCAGTTGACAACCCTGCGGCGGAATCGTCCGTGCCCGCTGGTGTTGGGTGTGTCTGGTAGCCGTGGGTGGACAATATGGCGAGGAGGCCAAAGATCGGTTTCATGGTGTCGCGAAACCAGTTTGTGCTCGTCCGCTCAGCCTGTCGATGGAGTGCCACGTTTCCCGCCATCGGACGTCCGGAACTTCACTGTAATACGTCAGCATATCATTATAAGGCCTGCCCGCCGGACTCAGCCCCTCCTGCTGGGTCACCCACCCACGTTGGCGTGATTGCACGCTGATGTGTTTTACAACGGTAATTATAAGGCGCGCACTTGGCGGGCTGCATTTTGAGGGGAGCTTGGAGGTGAGTGCACAGTAACGTTGTGGAGCACTCGCGAGGGACACCTGCTGGACTTCAAGGTTGAGGTGACTTTGGGGGGTGGGGTGGGGTGCAAAGGCTGTCCTGTGGTTGAAGGTAGCGCACATGCGTGTGTGGGGTAAGAGAAGGTGGGCAAGGGGAAGTGGCCACAGGGACACTTTATATAAAGTGACCATTCCTCTGCAGCTGAGACAGTTCAGGCGCAGCCACATTGATCTGATTGGAGTCGGGCCTCTAGCTTATCTGTCCACTCAAGCAAAGCAGAGGCATCAAAGTGTCACCAAGTGCTCCAGAGCTTTTCACCCCTCGGGCACAGTCTGCAAACTAATGAGCATTTTATTGGACTGCAGGACAGTTGGACAACTGGACACGTTGTACAATCTCCTTGCTAACACTGGCCATGGAGCAGTCACTGGTGGAGATGCTCACAGCTCCTTGTAATGACATCACCCCGGTTTGGACCGGTCTCCTCCATGGTTCAAGCTAACAGTGCAGCCTTGCAGCATGGGTAAGGAGAATGCCTGTGCCTGAGCTGAGAGCACAGCCTGCAGTCCAATGGGCAAAGCTGTCGCCAATCGGTCGGATGGAGTGGGGCGGAGGAAGGTGGGGTTTCGGGCAGCCATGCAGCACTAATCTCTGGTCATCCAAGTGGTGGCCAGCACTTCCGGGATGCATTATTGGGCCTTCAGACTTAACCAAGACAGGTTCTTAGTACACCCACGCTAACCCACATATCTCTCGCTTTCATTCTGCAGGAGGAGAGTGTAAGCAGGACGCCGGCCAGGGCCAGATGATAAGTATGCCTGGCATGTGTGGGTGGTGAGTGGTGCCACCGAATGGGATGAGGACAATGACGGTGAGTGTGAGAGAGTGAATGGTGATGTCCCTTGAACTGGCAGTGAGTGAGGTTCCTGTGGATGTGTAATGGGTTTTTGAGTGTGTGAGCTAAGATTGAGGAGAAGAGTGACTCACCCTGGCGGAATGGAGGAGATCATTCATCCTCTTGCGGCACTGGGTGGCTATCCTCTTTTGAAGGGCGTTGGCGCTGACCACTGCTGCCACCACCTTCCAAGCTGGATTATTGAGGTGCTGCCGATCCTGCAGCCAGAGCCGGGGTGGAGGAATTCTGGCCCATTTCTTCCCAAGTATCGACAATCTTCCTTCCCCAAGGGCAACCCCACCATGGAACGAGCTGTCAAAGGAAACAGTCCCAGCCCCCATCACGGGAAATCTTCAAGACCCACCCTCAGATTATTTCCATTCCACGAGTTTGGATTATCAGGATGACCACCTCAAGCAGATCGTGCCTTCTTTAGTTGGCGCTGCCCCAGATAAATAATGGCGGAATGCGGGGTATTAGGCTGTGAGGTGAGGCGGACACAGATAAAGCAGAAGCAGGGGGGCCCGTGACCTTTCATCAGAACTGGGGGAAGTTCGAGATGTAATAGGTTTTCAGCAAGTGAAAGGGGGGAAGGTGAGCAAAAGAACAAAAGGGAAGGTCTGTGATAGGGTGGAGGGCAGGAGAGATTAAATGGCAAAAGGTTTCTGGCCTCCGGATGCTGAGTATTTCCAGCATTTTCTGTTTTAATTTCAGATTTCCAGCTTTCGCGGTATTTTGCTTTTGTACGGTTTTATTTTCAATTTTGCGATGCTAATTAAGTGGTTGTTGGCGGCGTTGACGATGTAAAAAAACATATAAAAGATACTTGCATCAGGTAAACGAGTCTTGTTATTTGCATGACAAAAGGCTTTGCTGTTTGCAAATAGAGTAGCCCTCGATCAAAGAGATTATTCCTCACTAAAGCTCTCCTGGCCCTGAGAGAACGCCTCTCAACCCTGTCAAAGACAAAGAAAATGGTATACTGTACAATGTTGCAAGAAGTTCAGAGGGCAACCATGTTAAACCACAAGGCAAATTAATTGCTTTGATTCTATACCAGCTAAACAACAATGGAGATCATCAGGGATGAATGCTAACTAGATGTTTCCATA
Source organism: Cetorhinus maximus (assembly GCF_964194155.1). Classification (NCBI taxonomy): domain Eukaryota; kingdom Metazoa; phylum Chordata; class Chondrichthyes; order Lamniformes; family Cetorhinidae; genus Cetorhinus; species Cetorhinus maximus. The sequence goes on from NC_135893.1 coordinate 101,740,013, forward strand.
ATGTACAGGATATATGATCTTGTCTTGGGATAGTAGCCTCTGGTACAACTCTTCCCTTCTTATACTTCACTTTGGGGAACCAGTCTTTGGAGGGCCATTGAATTCTGCAGCTAATACGACAGCAGACTCCAAACACAAAGATCAGTTCTCCACATTTACCTTCATTGCACCTACAGCTGATGGCACATTAGTCAGCTACAAGCCTTCAGTTTCCTGCTGTTCAGTTGCTTTATCTTTGAGGAGTTTATCTTAGGGAGGGTCATCTTAGGGGGGGGGGGGGGACCCAGATACCTGCAGTTGGCTGCACTCCAATGGAATAGAGTGCCATTTAAGGATAATCCTTATCACGGTGATTAATAAACAAGCACTTATTCCGGATCTCATGATGCTTATGTTTAAATATAGATATGACCCAGGTTCTTCTGGATAATGATGCGATGTCACCAATCAATAATGATGATGAGTCAAGATGGATGGATAAGATGGAACAGTCTGAAAACTAATAGAGAATTAAGAGGAGTTCAGTCCGGATTATGGACTGTGTCTTCAATTGAGTAGTGTTGAAGGACTTTTACATCTTAACTCATGATCTTTGGTTTTGTGCTTCTCATTATTTTTAGAAGATTTCTGAATACCTGCATTAAGAAACTGAAACAACAGTAAGTGTTGAATCTGGCAGGTCAGGTTGGATAGACATAGAGCATGAGCATCATACCCAATGCTACCAAAGGGCATCAATGTATTTAACTGCACACAGTTCTGGTCACATTACAGGAAAGACGGGGTTGCACTGGAGAGGGTACAGAGGAGATTTACAAGGATGTTGCCAGGCCTGGAAAATTGGAGCACTGAGGGAAGACTGGATAGGCTGGGGTTGTTCTCCTTTGAACAGAGGAGGCTGGGGGGGAGATTTGATTGAGATGTACAAAATTGTGAGGGGCCTGGATAGAGTGGGTGGGAAGGGCCTGTTTACTTTAGCCACGACCAGGAGCCCACTGGGTTCCGTTTTAAGTTGCTGAAATGGATGTTTAAGGGATATTAGTGATCTCAAAATGGGACTGTTAGACTTACTGTCTCCATGATGTACCTAGGACCCTGATTGCTATGGCAAATACACTTGTAGAACTACAGGGATAGAGCCGGGGAATGGGACATACTGGATTGTTCTACAGAGAGCCAGCATGGACTCGATGGGCTGAATGTGCAGCAATGACCCCCCCCTGACTGTGACTCTACCTTAGGATAGAACTCTTTGAAGCAGGCAATATCACAAAATCACAGAATGGTTACAGCACAGAAGGAGGCCATTCAGCCCGTTGTGTCTGGGCTGGGTTTCTGAAGGAGCAATTCACCTAGAGCCGCTCCCCCACCTTCTCCCTGTAACCCTGCATAAACGAACATATGAACAAGGAGCAAGAGTAGGCCATTCGGCCCCTCGAGCCTGCTCCACCATTTAATAAGATTGTGGCTGATCTGATAGTAACCTCAAATCTGCATCCCGCCTACTCCGATCACCCCCTTGCTTACCAAGAATCAATCCACCTCTGCCTTAAAAATATTCAAAGACTCTGCTTCCATCACATTTTCAGGAAGAGAGTTCCAAAGACTCATGACCCTCTGGGTGAAAACATTTCGCCTCATCTCTGTTTTAAATGGGTGACTCCTTATTTCTAAACAGTGATCCCTAGTTCTAGAGTCTCCCACAAGACGGAACATCCTCTCCACATCCACCCTGTTGGGATCCCTCAGGATCTTATATGTTTCAATCAATGCATATTCTTCCTTTTCAGATAATAATCCAATTCCCTCTTGAATGCCTTGATTGAACCTGCCTCCACCACCCTCTCGGGCAGTGATTCCAGATCCTAACAACACGCTGTGTGAAAAAGTTTCCCCTCATTTCACCATTACCCTCTTTTTCCAATTACCTTAAATTTGTGTCCTCTGGTTCTTGACTGTTCAACCAATGAGAACAGTTTCTTTCTATCTGCTGTGTTCGGACCCCTCGTGATTTTGAACACCTCTATCAAATCTCCTCTCAACCTTCTCTTCTCCAAGGAAAACAGCCCCAGCTTCTCCAATCTATCCAGGTAACTGAACTTCCTCACCACTGGAACCAATCTTGTGAATCTTTTCTGCACTCTCTCTGACACCTCCACATCCTTCCTAAAGTGTGGTGCCCATGAAGAACTGGATACAATACTCCAGTTGAGGCTGAACCGGTGTTTTATACAAGTTTAACATAACCTCCTTGCTTTTGTACTCTATGGCCCTAATGATAAAGCCCAGGATGTCGTATGCTTCACTAACCTTGCTCTCAACCTGTCCTGCCACCTTCAATGATTTATGCACATATACGCCCAGGTCCCCCTGCTCCTGCACCCGCTTTAGAATTGCACCTTTATTTTTTATTTTATTTTATATGTGTCCTCTGACCAGTTACATTGCTGATAGAGTTGATGAAGGTTACATTATTGCTGTGAGGCCAGGACAAGCACTCTTATTCCTTTGGCCCCAATAAAATAACCTGGCTATTACCCAAAAACTGGCTGAATGGAATTTTCACCCTATTTTCCGAGGGTTATATTAAGAGGAGATATTGGGCAGTGGATACTGTATTTTTAAAACTAAATTAACACGCAATAATGGATTCTCTGCCCTCACAAAATGGATTCTGGAAAGTCAGGTGATTTCTGTTTGTGGTTCTGGACAGAAATATTTACATACGAACAAGGAGCAGGAGTAGGCCATTCAGCCCCTCGAATTATGCTGACAACCAATTTAAGGTTGTCTGGCGGGCCCGCAGTGTGGCGCATTTGCGTGTACTGGAAGCTACACATATTATTATACAGGGCCCTGTTCTTTGCAGGCAGAAAGAACATGTACACACATTGCGCTTGTTCCAGCTAAACAAAATAAGTGACAGCCATTCACTGACTCATTCCTCAGGGCAATGCCTTGACCAATCAGGGTCAAGCTGCCTGGTTTAAGTTTCAAACAATGTTTGGCAGTTAACTGTTAGTCACCATCACTGGTGCATTTTCCATGGCAACACCTCTTACCAATCAGAGTCCACTTGTCAACCAATCACCATGCTCTTCACATACAGTATAAATTGTTGTTTTCCCCTTCTATTTGATATTCCTGCGAAGTGTCCTGATGAGTGCAAGACAAAAACTTTGACACGTCCCTTTTTTCAGCGATACTCAAATTTTGGATGCTGTGAAAATAAACATTCGTCCTTTCATTTGATCTAAACATACAAGAGAGCCTGTTCATGTCTATTCTTTAAAGTCACAATACTCAAAATAGTTAAAACATTCCTTCTCAAGAATGCATCTTGTTATGGTTGGCTGAGAGGTAAGAATAGGGGAAAAGAGTTATCCTACCGCCACACCCCTCCTCTGTACCCAAACTAGGGTAGTGTTTCCTGGATTTTAGAATATTAAGGGCTGATTTGATCAAAGCTTTCAAGATATTAAGGGGAACAGGAGGGGTGGATAGTATTTCTGCTGGTTGAGGATATTTGGAGCTCTCTTTGACAAACAGCAAACTGATGCTAGGTCAATTGTTTAATTCATAACTGGGGATTAATTGATGTTTATTAACCACACGTGTTTAGGGGTGTGGGGCAAAGGCAGACGTTTGGAGTTAGGTCACAGATCAGCCATGATCTCAATGAGTGGTGGAAGAGGCTCGATGGGCTAAATGGCCTCCTCCTGTTCCTATATAATCAGAGGCAGCATCCTTGTTTGCCCTTCAGACTTTTGCCTCAACAAAATAGCTCAGGAAGGGGTCCAAGTCAGGACTAATTTTCCATGGGTTTGAGGTTCCAGGTTTCTCCTTGTGCAATAGAAGCTAAGATCCATGTCACATAAATTCCTCGCACATAAAATGTAGGATTCTGTTAAGCTTTTTTCTATCTTTCATGGGATGTGGGCATTACCCATCCCTAATTGCCCTTGAACTAAGTGGCTTTTTAGGCCATTTCAGAGGGCAGTTAAGAGTCAACCACATTGCTGTGGGTCTGGTCAGCCCGAGCAGGTAAGGTCACCAGATTTCCTTTCCAAAAAGGACATTAGTGAACCAGGCAGGTTTTTACAACAATCAATGATTGAGGCTAGCTCGATATCCCAGGTTTTATTAACTGAATTCAAATTCCACCAGCTGCCATTTGAATCCATGTCCTGAGATCATTAGCCTGGGTTGCTGGATTAACACTCCGGTGACACTTTCACTACATCATCATTTCCCCCTTGGCAGACATAGGGCTAGAAATATATAGGTATAGTATGAATCAAAGGTATAATGAGGCAGAATGCTAATCCAACAGTCAAATCTATCTAACATTCCTACAAAAGCTGAAAAAAGAGACATGCCGGAGCACTCTCTTCTCATGTAGTACAAATTGTTGTTTTGCCCTTATACTGGTATTCTCGCAAAGCACCCTGACAAGTAGAAGACGGAAAATTTCAACGCGTCTCTTATTTCAGCAACACTCAAGTTCTGTACTAGCAAATGACTATTCCTACAATTCATGTTCTTTGCCTCAGGTGTGTACCCTACTTCAGTGAGATGTCACAGACTGGGGTTTAAGTCTCTAATTACTTATTAGAGGCACATCACAATGTGTACGTGATGTGGGGGATTCCCACAAATAGAAGATAAGTTTTGCAGGTTGAATTTAGCCCAAACTCCACTGCTGTAATTGTGCCCCGGAACCTGCACTTTAGCAGACTTAATTATTACCTACTTTAAAGAAAATTACAGTAAAGGCTTCGTAATGACAATGCTATTATTTAAAAATAAAACTTATTGAAAAGCTCTGAGTCAGCTAAAGTTGACTAAATGCCTAAACATAATGCTTACTCAGAATGAGTGTGTAGCCTACCATTGAAGTGGTTAAGACCCCAACTGCTAAAATGATTATTCTTCCTCCTCAGATGTCAGAACAACAGAGATTCAGTACCACAGACTCATTCTGCTGGCTGGAGACTTACAGACGGAGTTTATTTAATGCTGAACCTGATAATTTGGTTTAATTCTACAAAAGCAGGGTGGTTCAAATAAACACAGTTTTCAAGCTTAGAGTCTGTCATCGACAAGGCGCTCGTTAATCAGGGGAAGGTTCCCCTCCAGGAAGCGAATTAACTTAGGGATGAAACCAGTTTCCGAAGTAAACCAAAAAAATCAGCAAGTTTCATCTGGATTTCTGACAGGGAGCAAGTCTGTATTGATTGTAATGCAAGTAATCTGAATGGAAGCAGGCCAGAATAAACCGCTGACTTGTGCAGAAATTTGATTAACTGGATTGCAGTCTGAATTCAGAGTTGCCTCGCCCACTTTAACCTGGTTTTTGTTTCATGCAGCTCAGGAATAATTTTATAAGCTGTGTTTTTATTTTGTGACTTACTCGTTCAGGGGCTGGTGTGGGCGAATGCATCAAATAAAGCCGACTACTCATTCCTGCCAACACTGGGCATCATTTTATAAGCACAGGTGTGGTCAAGTTTTGCTTTGTCCTGTTGTGGACAGATTGAATCCACTCAGTAGCACAAGTTTTTGCCATTTCCCATGTGGGACTGCTTTGTCGGCTGGGCGTAATTGTTTTCCATGTCTGCCCTGGTTATGATCTTTTCATAATTGGTTTGACAAGTCATAGGTTGCATTTACAATTTTGTCAACTCAGAGGTGATTGATCACAAGAGAATCAAGATGTTCCCCTGAGGACTCTGTCCCTCCGACTCCGGCCTCTTGTGTATCCCCCGCTTTCTCCGCTCCACTCCTGCTGAATGGAGCCTTCAGCTGCCAAGGCTCCAAGCTCTGGAAATCTCTCACCAAACCTCTTTGATTCCCCACCTCTCCGATCCTGCTTGGTGTTGCTGCTTATAACCATCCCATTGGATCAGCATTTGGTCATCTGTCCTACTGTTTCCTTCTGCGGCTCTGTGTCAACATTTGTTTGATTACTCTCCTGTGAAGTGTTTTAAGGACATTTTACTACCTTAACGGTGCTGCATAAATGCAAATCATTGTTGTTGAATGAGGAAAACCACTCGGCCTATCCAAAAAACAACTTAACAGCCCTCACCGCTATCCCAACTGTTTGGAAATGATTGCAGAGTTTGTATTATTTTTGTGCGACATGGAGGACAACTCCAAGTGTTGATGACTCTTGTGAAGAGGACCACCCTGAGGATCAATCCGACATTTGGCTTTTGCCAGTTTGAACTTGTGACCCTTGACCTCCTGTCACATTTAAGCTTGACATAGCATCCAGTTTCGGTTATGTTCCTTCTGTCGGGTCGCTTAGCTCAGTGAACACGGTTGCACGCCTATCTACTGGTGAGTGAGTTGGTAAACAAGATAATGCAGAAGCAGAGACCAGTGTAAGATGAAGCACATGATGTTTATTAACACAAGTCACAGAGCACTAACACAATGTGTGCTTCTCCAACCAGACCCTATTCTAAACTACTGATTAACATTGTAGCCCACGCTACACAGCAGTTGGGTAATACAGTCACTTGGCCAACCTGCTCACATTCTCTTAAAGCTATATTGCACCTCAGATTACCACATCCCTCCCCCTTTACTCAAAAGTACAGTTTACAATCTTTACAATATATCAACTATTTATATAAATAAACTTTTTACAAATTCAGTCTCACTGGAGGCTTCTTCAAACATGTCGAACGTCATAGTTCTATGACTTCAGATGGTTTATCTGAGGCCTCCCTCTCAGGAGTCATCTGTCCACTTGACTCTCCAGTGGGTAACTGTAAGTTTGTCTCTTTGACTCTCTCAGGCTCAACTGATCCTACAGGCACTTCCAAACCAAGGGGGAGTTCCTTCCACATGTGGTGTGGCCTCCAACGGGAATGCTTTCACCCTCTTTCAGGCCCAGTTGCATGCACTCCTGCTGCCCCTCCCCTCCAAGTTCAACAATATATGAAGGTCACTGTCAGGAAAGTTCTCAAAATCAGGACATTGGACAAGGCTAAATTCAAAGACAGTACGATCAGCTTCCTTAAGATAAAAGCAAAATACTGCGGATGCTGGGAATCTGAAAGGAAAACAGAAAACGATGGAAAAACTCAGCAGGTCTGACAGCATCTGTGGGGAGAGAGAGAGAGTTGACGTTTTGAGTCTGTGTGACCCTTCATAAGGACCCAAAACATCGGCTCTGTTTCTCTCTCCACAGATGCTGTCAGACCTGCTGAGTTTTTTCAACATTCTCTTTATGATCAGATTCCTGTTGTGTAAAAAAAAGAAAAATATTGGGGGCCTTGTTATTAATTCCGCTTTTTCTTCCTACATGTCTTTTTGATGGTTTTTTTTCTTGGCAGTGCTGACTTTAATCTCAGCTTCTTTTTTCAATTTCCTCATTGGCCAGACTAGGCTCAGGTATGAGCTCAATTTGAGTGAACTCGGCGGCTGAGTCTTCCAGCAATTCCTCATCTGTCAGCTGCTCTGAAAACTCAGGGGTCTCTATCTTTAAAACTTCTTGGCTTTCACGTAGCTGATTCTTCAGCTCTTCCATTTCTTTTTTTTGTACTTGTTAGTTGTTTCCTGGAGAATTAAGCCATTGTTGTGTGTTCTCGGCTAATTGATTCTTTATCTCGGTCAGAGGTATGCTGAACTCTTTCTGTTCTTCCTCAAACCATTTCACTGGTACAAATTGGGACCTGAGGGAATCTTGCAATATGCGAAACTCCTTCAGCAGGTTTTATTTTTCATTTTGGAGGTTACTGGTTTCAGTTCGAACTCTGCCCTGAAACGTCAACTCCACGAATTGCTTTTGTTGAATCTTTACATACTCCTTTTTCCAAACAGTAACACTTCCTGCTTCTGACTGAGATCTCAGTAATCTCTCAAGATTAATCTCTCTTAACCAGTTTCGTCCGAGGAGACTCAGTCCTCTTGCCTGCTATCAGTATCATGGGTAGATTAATAGACTGATTCCCATACTGTACTGGAACCTCGCATATACCTCTTACTCGTGTGTCTTCACCAGTAAATGTCTTTAATTTAACGTCTGAATTTTCCAGATTTAGTGAGCGGTCTCCTTCATTCAGATATTTGGACGTTTGTTCCCCTATAACTGATGTGGATGCCCCTGTAACCACCTCCATTCGATTGGGTTTCCTGTTGAGTTCCATTGTCACGTAGATTGGCTCTGTTTTACCCATTTTTAAGTTGTGCAGTGAGTAAATATCTGACTCTGTTTCTTCTGGTTTCTTTATTAAGTGAATTTCATTTTGCTTAAAGTTTTGTCTCAATCTGTCTTTACAATATCGCATAATGTGCCTGTTATGGCGGCAGTAGAAACACTAGATTCTTTTAAACTGTTGTTCGTTTGCAGGCTGTCTGGTTCCATTTTTGCCATTATTATTGTGGGTTTTCTCTGTTAAACCATTGCTTTTCACTGCTCAGTTAATGGTGGTTATTTCCCACCTTTCTGCGGAGCCCAGTGCTTCCGTGCCATTTCTAACCAGTGCTTCCCTCCTGGCGCGATGGACGGCACCATTTTGTGCTCCCTTGATTGATTATGAATCCCTGACTGCGATCTCCATTGCCAGCGCCAACTCCAGCGCCCTGCTGAAGTCTAAATTAATTTCTGACAACAGCCCTTTTTGAATGGCATTTTCATTAAAACCACATACTAATTGGTCTCTTAACATGTCGTTAATTGACGTCCCAAACTCACGGTGCTCTTTCAGTTGTTTCAAGGTTGCTACATAGCAAGTGACCGTCTCTCCAGGGGCGCGACACCTCGAATTAAATTTAAAACATTGCGTTGTTACCGAGGGTTTCAGCTGAAAGTGGCTCTACACAAGATTTACCAACTCATCAAAACTCTTGGAACCTGGGGTGTTGGGTGCCATTAGGCTACGAATTAGGCCGTATGTTTTACTGCCACATGTCGATAAGAGGATCGCTCGCCTCTTCTCCTCCCCCGATATGTAATTGGCCAAAAAGAAGAATGCGAGGCGTTCGATATAATGTGACCAGTCATTGGTGGTCTGATCAAACGGTTTGATACGGCCAAACTGCGGCATACTGGAGGGAGATAACTTCGGTGACTATAATGAAAACTGTACTCACAATCACCTTGCAAGGTACAACTGATTTACTTCTGTTTAATTTCCACGGCTTTCATTGGTGGCATCAACTGGTGGTGTTTTGCCTCGTTGCCGGTTGTTATGTTCCTGCTGTCGGGCCGCTTGGCTCAGTGAACACGGTTACACGCCTATCTACTGGTGAGTGAGTTGGTAAACAAGATACTGCAGATGCAGAGACCAATGTAAGATGAAGCACATGCTGTTTATTAACACAAGTCACAGAGCACTAACACATGTGTGCTTCTCCAACCAGACCCTATTCCAAACTACTGATTAACATTGTAGCCCGCGCTACACAGCAATTGGGTAATACAGTCACGTGGTCAACCTGCTCACATTCTCTTAAAGGTGTATTGCACCTCAGATGAGCACAATTTCTAAAATCTGTGGCCTCCCACTTGTACTCCTGCTGTAAACCGATGGAACCAGCCAGAAAGGCCAAATACAATGGGGAATTGAGGAGAACTTCTTTTCAGCAGTGAGTTGTTGTGATGATAAATGAACTACCTGAATGGGGACGGAGAAGATTCATACGAACATATGAAATAGGAGCAGGACTAGGCCATTAGCCCCCCCGAGCCCACTGCACTGTTCAGTAAGTTCATGGCTGATCTGTTTGTGTTTCAAGTTCCACATTTCCATCTGCCCCCGATAACCGTTGATTTCCTTACCTAACAGGAATCTATCTACCTCCACCTTAAAATGCCCTCCAGTAGCAACCTTCAAAAGTGAAATGGATATATACTTGAAAAGGAATAATTTCCATGGCGATGGGGAAAGAGCAGGGGAGCTACACCGATTGGAGGTGGTCCTTCCAAAGAGCCGCCAAAGACAGAATGAATGAAATAGCCAGTGAAGCTCAACGCAAACTGGAGGAACAGCACCTCATCTTCCGACTAGGCACTTTACAGCCTTCTGGACTGAATATTGAGTTCAACAACTTTAGATCATGAACTCTCTCCTCCATCCCCACCCCCTTTCCGATCCCCCTTTTTCCAATAATTTATAATTTTTTTTTTACAAATATATTTTTCTTTTCCCACCTATTTTAAAATTTATTTCGATCTATTGTTTCATCTCCACCTTTTAGCCCATTTCGATCCCTTCCCCCCACCCCACCCCCACTAGGGCCATCTGCCAATAGCTTGTCCTGCTTGCTACCCTTAATGTCCCCATTAGCACGTCCGTTAGATAATATCACCACCGTCAACACCCCTTTGTCCTTTTGTCTATGTCATCTTTGGCAATCTCTTCTTGGCCTCCACCTATCACTGGACCTCTATCGAGCTCTACCTGTCCCACCCCCCTCTACCAGCTTATATTTCATCTCATTTCTATATTTTTGAGTTCTGATGAAGGGTCATACGGACTCGAAACCTTAACTGTATCCCTCTCCGCAGATGCTGTCAGACCTGCTGAGTTTTTCCAGGTATTTTTGTTTTTGTTCTAGATTTCCAGCATCTGCAGTATTTTGCTTTTATGAAATAGTTTCCTTCTGCCCTCCCTGACTCTGTGATTTTATAATGAGCACAAGTGGCCACCAGTATCCTTGTTTCCTGACTGTCTCTGGTGTGAAGTACCTTGGGATGTTTTTAAGTGTCAAATGCACTCGATAAGTGCAAGCTGTTGTTAGACACGCAGTTGTAATGAAATTGAACATGTTGAAGCTAAAGTTCAGATGCTAGCATTGTGTGAGGCGGCAGATGGTGGTCAGGGGTTACTTTACTGTCGCACTAAGGTTACCAATTGCATAAGGTTGCTATGGAAAGATGGGCTTTATACAATAATTTAAAGGGGAGGCTCAGCTGCAAGCATTGGCAGAGTAGGACACCAGCCCCCAAGCCAAAAAACACGTGGGCCTCGATTTTGTGATTAACATTGTAGCCTGCGCTACACAGCAATTGGGTAATACAATCACGTGGTCAACCTGCTCACATTCTCTTTCTAGATCCACACCATCCTCCTCACAGTTTACAAAACTCCGAAGCCTCGTAACATCCGCAAACTTTGAAACTGTCCCCTGCCCACCAAGATCTAGATCATTAATGTATATCAGGGAAAGCAGGGGCCCCAATACTGACCCCTGGGGAGCTCCACTACAAACCTTCCTCCAGCCTGAAACATATCCATTGACCATTACTCTCTGCTTCCTATTTTTCAGCCAATTTTGTATCCACCTGGCTGCTGTCCCTTTTATTCCATGAGCAGTAACTTTTCTCACAAGTCTGTTGTCTGTTACCCAACACAAGACAACACTGAAGGTCAGTTTTGCCACTTGCATTGTGTCGGCACGTGCCAATTTGTCACTCAGAATGGCAAAGATGTGGGCAGGAGGGATCTAAAGAGACCCAGGAGTTAAAACAGCCACGTCTGCAGGAGCAGCAGGTCCAGCTGCCCTCACTGTCCCCGCTGCCCAAATTTATACTCCATCGATCACCTTTTTATAACATTTTCTCTGAGAACATGGCAAGAAAAAAAAGCTTTTATCATGGCTCTTATCCATTTGTTGACAAGCCATCGTCTTTATAATATTGCCTGATCTTGTTAACTCTCAGGACACCTACTTAGGAAGATGGAATTCATGTGGTCATTGGAACCTTTGAGAACCATGGGTGCAGCTGGTGAATTGGAGCTGAAATCTGCAGTGCAGTAGCTTCTATACCTGGGCCAGTCTCAGGAGTATGTTACGCGCTTTTGAAGGAATAAAACTAAATCCACACTGAATTATGGAAGTAATCTGAATGTGTGCACAGCATTGGGATGGTGCTGGTGCTGTCTGACCACAAACACACACGTATGAAACTATCAATGAACCATCCCAGATATTTTAATGGTTTATCATTAAGCATCAGTTACGTACTTTACAAAAATTATAAAATCATAGCATGGCTACAGTACAGCAGGAGGCCATTCAGCCCGTCATGTCTGTGCCAGCTGTCTGCAACAGCAACTCACCTAGTGCCCCTCCCCCCACATTTTCCAGTCCCCCTGTCATTTTTTCATCTTCAGATTCCTTTTCTTTTTATTCATTCACGGGATGTGGGCTTCGCTGGCTAGGTCAGCATTCATTGCCCAACCCTAATTGTCCTTGAGAAGGTGGTGGTGAGCTGCCTTCTTGAACCGCTGCAGTCCAGATGTTTTAGGTACACGCACAGTGCTGTTAGTGAGGGAGTTCCAGGATTTTGACCCAGCGACAGTGAAGGAACAGTAATGTATTTCCAAGTCAGGATGTTGAGTGACTTGGAGGGGAACTTCCAGGTGGTGGTGTTCCCATCTATCTGCTGCCCTTGTCCTTCTAGATGGCAGTGGTTGTGGGTTTGGAAGGTACTGATTAAAGAGGCTTGGTAAGTTCCTGCAGTGCATCTTGTAGATGGTACAGACTGCTGCTACTGTGCGTCGGTGGTGGAGGGAGTGAATGTTTGTGGATGTGGTGCCAATCAAATGGGCTTTTTGTCCTGGATGGTGTCAAGCTTCTTGAGTGTTGTGGGAGCTGCACTCATCCAGGCAAGTGGGGAGTATTCCATCACACTCCTGACTTGAATCTTGTAGATGGTGGTCAGGCTTTGGGGAGTCAGGATTCCCAGCCTCTGACCTGCTCTTTTAGCCACAGTATTGATATGGCTGATCCAGTTCAGTTTCTGGTCAATGGTAACCCCCAGGATGTTGATAGTGGGAGATTCAGCAATGGTAATTCCATTGAATGTCATGGGGCGATGGTTAGATTCTCTCTTGTTGGAGATGGTCATTGCCTGGCACTTGTGTGGTGCGAATGTTACTTGTCACTTGTCAGCCCAAGTCTGGATATTGTCCAGATCTTGCTGCATTTGGAAATGGACTGCTTCAGTATCTGAGGAGTCGCGAATGGTGCTGAACATCGTGCAATCATCAGCGAACATCCCCACTTCTGACCGTATGATGGAAGGAAGGTCATTGATGAAGCAGCTGAAGATAGTTGGGCCTAGGACACTACCCTGAGGAACTCCTGCAAAATAATACAATTTTTAAAAGTCATGGTTGAATCTGCCTCACCAAACTCTTAGGCAGTGCATTCCAGATCCTAACCACTTGCTGCGTAAAACTAATTTTCCTCATGTTACCATTGATTAACAAGGGATAATATAATCCATTAGATATTGCTGAAAAGAGAGACATGCTGCCAAATCTTTTCATCTTACACTCATCAGGACAAACACAAGAATGCCAAATTTCAAACGATCACAACAATTTATACTACAGGAGAAAAGGGTGCTGATTGGTTGACAAGTCAAATCTGATTGGCCAAGGTGTCATGGTGTTGCCATGGAGAAAACAAGGGGGAAACAATGCCCTCCAAACACTTCTGAGTAAGTCCAAATAAGGTGCAAGGCTTGAACATATTCCTTTTGTTTGCAGAGAATTGGTCCCTGCATAAGACTCTATGTCACTTCTAGCAAGCATAAATGAGCCATGTTACAAGTTTGACTGATTATCTTAAATTGTTTGTTAGTGTAGCTATTAGCGTGCTCTGGATTGTTCAGTAAGTGCTGCCCAATCACAGTATCACATCTAACAGTAGACGTTTTGTTTTGGGTTTTGCAAGTGCGAACTGGTTAAGTATGGTTTGTACTCTGCCTGTTATGAACCACCGGAGGAACATACTGTTTGATTCGAGTTTTTCTAGGGCATTAAATTCTGCCCCATCAGTGGAAGTGGGTGTGATTGCGTCTGATCAGTGCTTGAGTGTTAAACATGCAGGTGTGCGTTTTAGCACCTCCAGTGTCCAAAATAGTGTTTTAAAACTAGACTTTCAAATAGGCACAACACCCATTGAACAAGTGTTTTCGCCTTTCACCAAAATATCCCCTGCAATTTGATTGTGGCATACGTTCCCTTCGTTCACAGGTAGTAATGATCAAAAGAAGACATTGAAATGGCTAATATACCATCAAATAAAGAATTGTTTGAAAGGGGGGAATGAACAACACTAATCTTACATTTATTAAATGCATTTCATTTAACAAAATAACCATAAGTCCTCTTCACAACAGGAACAGTAAACATTGAATAGGAAATGGGGGAGATGCTTGAGAGGGTGGTACAATAATGCAATCGCTTATCCGGAGAGCCGGTGCACACGTGATGGGCCGAATGGCCTCCACAGTGCTCCGAGTAGGATTCGGAAGGGTGATAGGGAATGAACAAAGGTCAGAATTCCAGGGTGTGTTGGGAGTGACAGCTGGATGTTCAACCACTGGTGCTGGAGTGGAGGGATAGAGTGGGGGTGGGGTGGGACTAGGGTCTCTGGCAGGGGGTGGGTAGACCTTACAATAGGCCAGACTTGGATGATGAGACTTGTTGAGACATGAGAGGACTGCGGTCGTGGGGGGAACTGGATCATCGATGGATTTGAAGAGAGAAGAATGATTTTGAAATTGACTCAGAGGATAGGGAGCTAAGCAAGACCAGGGATAACACTATGTGCTTTTGTGAATAATACAGACTGTAGAATTCTGGATGAGTTTGAATTTGTGTAGAATGGAGCTGGGGACAGCTGGTAAATATGGCACTGGCGTTAAAGGTAACAAGACAATGAATGAAAAGCTTAAAACCCGTGTTTTACAACCCTTGCAGCCACAAGTGACAAAGACTGCTGTTGTGAGCTGTATAAGAACAGTATTATCGGGAATCTAAAACAGTTACAGGTTCGGCTTGGTGTGGTAATCTGATGTGTAATATACCTTTAAGAAGAATGTTATAATGGAAGATCACATGATCTTAGAACTGCAGGCTGTCTTGAGCCAAAACCTGGAAGAACAGCAGAAGGTGCTCGAAGAGACCCTGCTTAAGGACAGGGTTCGAGACGAGGTGAGCAACATTCGAAGGGAAAAAGAAAACCTTCACACACGTACAAGATTCCCTCAGGTCAAAGTTTGTACCTCTGGAAAAGTTCAAAGAGAAACAGAAAGAATTCAGCACCTCCCTCACCAAACTGAAGAATGAGTTGGCAGAGAAGACACAACAATGTTCAATTTTCCAGGAGGCAGCAAACAAATACAAAAAAAGAGACGGAAGAGCTGAAGAATCAGCTAAATGAAGCCAAAGAGGCTTTGGAGGCAAAAGTCACAGAATTTTCCAAGAAGCAGACAGATAATGAAATTCTGGGAAACTCAACCACTGAGCTCGCTCAAGTTGAATCTGAGAGAAGTCTGGCCAATATTGAAGTTGAAAAGAAGGATGAGATTAAAGTCAGCGCTAGAAAGAAGAAGACAGGTAGAAAGAAGACACAGAAACACAAATAAGGTTTTAATCCTGGCAGCGTTCGAGTACACTTTCATGCGTAGGCCTGGAAATCAAATTGCAAACGCCGATGCACTTAGTCGTTTGCCTTTACAAGAAAAGGATGAGGACGTCCCAGTTCCACAGGAACTTATTTTGTTGTTAAATTCCTTAGATTCCTCGCCGGTACGTGCTCGACAAATCAGAGACTGGGCAAGTAGGGACCCAGTCCTATCACAAGTACAAGAATGAGTACTTCATGGTTGATCACAAGAGCCTGTATCTGATGAAATGAAACCGTACTTCAACAGAAGATATGAAATAACCAACCAGGATGGCATCTTATTGTGGGGAGCACGAGCGATAGTACCTCCAAAGGGAAGGGAGCTACTTATAATTGAACTACACAGAGCACATCCAGGAATATCCCAAATGAAGACCATAGCACTCAGCTATCTATGGTGGCCTGGGATACATAGTGAAATAGAGAGTTTAGTGAAGAATTATATGCAATGTCAGCAACTGCAAAAGTTACCTTCAACAGCTCCGTTACACCCTTGGGAGTGGCCAGGAAGACCATGGGTGCAGTTACACATTGGCTATGTTGGACCTTTCATGGCCATTTTAAATTAGTCTGCCATTCCTGGAAATCTGTCTCTACAGGACAGACGGAGAGCTCTGTTAAAAGAGCCTCCATTCAGGAAATTCCAGACCTTGACAATTAGGGAAGCACCCTCCTGGAAGAAATCAAGGAAGATCAAAACTAGTTTTGGAGTGCTGACATTGAGGTCAATGGACATCTGCCCGAATTCCATAAGACCATAAGACATAGGAGCAGAAATTAGACCAATCGGCCCATCGAGTCTGCTCCGCCATTTAATCATGGCTGATAAGTTTCTCAAGCCCATTCTCCCGCCTTCTCCCCGTAACCTTTGATCCCCTTACCAATCAAGAACCTATCTATCTCGGTCTTAAATACACTCAATGACCTGGCCTCCACAGCCTTCTGTGGCAATGAATTCCATAGATGCACCACTCTCTGGCTAAAGAAGTTTCTCCTCATCTCTGTTCTAAAAGGTTTTCCCTTTACTCTGAGGCTGTGCCCTCGGGTCCTAGTCTCTCCTACTAATGGAAACATCTTCCCCACGCCCACTCTATCCAGGCCTTTCAGTATTCTGTAAGTTTCAGCTAAAAAATCAAGCTAAACACTGCAGCTGGTGTGTCAGTGTTATCTGACAGAGCCTCATGGCTGAATAAAGTGATGCTGCAATCATTTTCTATTCTATTGCAAGGCCCAGCGGGGACCAATTTAAATGTTCAAGGCCAGCTAGAGATGACACTAGAATATAAAGGTAGAGTAATTCCTGAAACATTGCACATCATCAAGAATCAAGCATACTCTTTGTTGAGCAGAAAATCCTGCACAGGCTCTAAACCTGCTTTTAAAAGTTGGTGAGGTCAATGCAAAGACACCAGAAAATGAATTTAGTGGGGTGGGGGGGGGAACTCCCCACCCTCTTTACAGGGCTGGGTCAGCTGAAGACCGTGTATCACTTTACAATCAAAACAGATGCTCAGCCCCTTTGTCTATTCACACCGAGGAGGGTCCCACACCCATTCCTGAAAAGGCTCAGGGGTGAGATTGAGATGTTGCTTCACCTGTTACTAAAACCAGCTGCTGCTGCTCTGGTCTGGTACCAACCCCGAAGCCCAGTGGTTCATACCTGTGTTTCTCCAACACACCTCAACAAGGCAGTGGGCAGAGAAACCCATCCAATGGCATCAGTGGATGAGAAGTTTGCCAAACTTGCCAAGAGCACCATCTTCATCAAACTTGATGTCAACCGTGGGTTTTGGCTGCTGTTATTGGACCAAGAGTTGAAGCTCGTAACTACTTTTATTATGCCCTTTGGACGGTACGGTCTTAACCACCGGCCATTTGGCATCACGTCGGCCTCTGAAATATTAACAAGGTTGATACCAGAACTGTAAATTGTACCAATCAGCAAAGGTAGAACAGGCTGGCACAGGGAAGGGTGACCTCGTAGTGATCTTTTTAACTTGTGGGAGGTTTTGATGGGGTGGACACGGAGGGAATTTTTCCACCTGTGGTGAAGAGCAAAATTGAAAGACATCGATATAGGAAATCCAACAAGGAATTTAGAAGAACATTCTTTACTGAGAGAGTAGTGAGAAGGTGGAGTGTGGAATGTGGGATGGCAGTTGAAGCAAATGGTAAAATTCCATGTATGGGGAAGCTGGATAAGGGTATGAAGAGAAGGGAATAGAGGGTCATACCGATGGAGTTAGATAAGGAAGGATAGGAGGAGGCTTGAGTGGAGCAATAAAGCTGATATCGACTGGCTGGGCTGTTTCTGTGGTGTCTGTTCTATGGCAGCATGGAGAGAAATGTAGACACCAATACAAATAGATCAGATGCCAGATTTACAGGCCTATTCTGGTGCATGTTCTGATACATTGTTGTCCAATACCCTATCTGCTAACCGCAGGTGACTAATTGGAAATCCAGAATGCATCTAATTGCATTTCCGATTAGCAAATAAAAAATGAGTAATGGACCCTGTCATTTGACATGTCATTTCAATACGGATCTTCACACAGCGTCTGCTAGTGAACGCTAGTTATCCTTTTGTGCAGTTGCTAATGAAATGGCAGCACACAAAAAGAAATTGTGTGTATCTTTTGATCATTGTGAGCACTTTAGTTCCTTCATTACTAAATGGTGATAGATGCTTGTTCAGTAAATGTGAATGTGAAGCACATTTACTTGTATTCTTTCCTCTACATTGGAGAGACCAAACGCAGACTGGGTGACCGCTTTGCGGAACACCTTCGGTCTGTCCGCAAGCATGACCCAGACCTCCCTGTCACTTGCCATTTCAACACTCCACCCTGCTTTCATGCCCACGTGTCCGTCCTTGGCATGCTGCAATGTTCCAGTGAAGCTCAACGCAAACTGGAGGAACAGCAGCTCATCTTCCGACTAGGAACTTACAGCCCTCTGGACTGAATATTGAGTTCAACAATTTTAGATCATGAACTCTCTCCTCCATCCCCAACCCCTTTCCGATTCCCCCCCCTTTTTTTTCCAATAATTTATATAGATTTTTTTTTTCCCACCTATTTCCATTATTTTTAAATGTATTTCCATCCATTGTTTTATCTCTACCTTTTAGCCTTTTTTGATTCCTTCACCCCACCCCACCCCCACTAGGGCTATCTGTACCTTGCTTGTCCTGCTTTCTACCCTTAATTAGCACGTTCCCTTAGATAACATCACCACCTTCAACACCTCTTTGTCCTTTTGTCTGTGACATCTTTGGGCAATCTCTACCTATCACTGGCCCTCTATCCAGCTCTACTTGTCCCACCCCCCACCCCCTTAAACCAGTTTATATTTCACCTCTCTTCTATTTTTACTTAGTTCTGTTGAAGGGTCATTCGGACTCGAAACGTTAACTGTGTTCCTCTCCGCCGATGCTGCCAGACCTGCTGAGTTTTTCCGGGTACTTTTGTTTTTGTTTTACTTGTATAGTGTTAGTGTAAAAGACATGTTTCCACCCAAATGAGTGTGAATGACCAAAACATTGTAGAAGGAGCCAGATCAGTGACTAGTTAGTGATTTCTGTTGGACAACATGATGCTAACCTGAAGAAGTGATACGGACTGGAAAGGTTAACTCTGTGTTTCTCTCTCTCCACCGATGCTGTCAGACCTGCTGAGTTTTTACAGTGTTTTCTGCTCTATTCTATATCTGCAGCTGGCATGAGTCAATGCTAAACAACGCTATATATATTTACTGTCTAACCCTCACATCCTGAGTACATAGATTGCTGATTTTCACTTCCAGCGATGTTCCCTTGCTGCGTCAGTCTCCAAACCCTATTTGTCTTACTGTTCAACAAGATGCTAATTATAATAACAGCTTGGAGTCAATATTTGCTGTGCACTGAACAATAATGTGAAACAATCTAAGGGCGGGGAAAGGGTCTACATTTATAAAGATGGGGAAACTTCTAACTTTTGAACTAGCATTAGAAAGTCAGAGCCTTTGAGGGAAATTAATTGCTCTTAGAACATATGCTCTATTGAGAGCTGTTCTATACTCTATTTATTGTCACAATAAAACACTCAGCCTGGGAGAGTTAGTGCCAAGACACAGAACTACGTGTAATTAAAGTTGTTGGCTTTTCAGCTTGACGGTAATAACTCTGTGCATTCAGCCTTTGGGTGCAACATTTCCCCCCACCCCCCCCCGCCCCCGTCTAATTGCATCCAGGTTTTCCTCTCTTTTAAAGGCTTAGTTTAATGTAGCGTTTAAATCTGGAAAACATGCCACTGGTGCCTTGCCTTGACATTTGGTGAGTTGGCGCGATCCTTCCCGTTGAAAATAAAAGAAATCTCGCGCCGCTTTCCCAAAAGCTGGAATACCGCGGACGCCGGGAATCTGAAATCTCAACAGAAAATGCCGGAAACGCGCGGCAGGTCGGGCAGCACCCCGTGGAGAGAGAAGCAGAGCCAATGTCTCTTTAATGAATTATTAATTGCCGACGTCTCTTTAATTAAGTAATTATCAATTGCTAATTGAGTAACTAATGGCTAATTAAGGGCCTCGTTCCACCCCCCCACTGCTATTTTACTCGTGGCAGGGGTTGGTCCCGGTAGTTTTCACTGCGGGGGGCTGGTGTTGGGTAAGTGGTGGTGGGGGTGTGGTGGGGCGGAGGGGGGTGGAACATTCTTTGGGAGTCCCCTTTGCCCATTGGAGGCTCACCCCTACAAGGTCACACCCTGATTTAACCCTCCCCACATGGCCTCTCAAATCCGGCCCCCCCCCCCCCCCCACCCCCCCCCCCCCGCCCCCCCCGCAGCCCCCTCATCCCTCTCTCGCCGGCCAGGCCGCTCTGATAGAAGGAAAAGCCGTTTCGAAATGTTCAAATCCCGCTAGATAAAATCGGCTAGAGTGGCACCTGTAACGCTGGAGTCCCATTTTAAGGTATCAGGACCAAATCCGGACAGGTTTTTCTGGTATCCTTCATTTCCAAGGGTTTTCCTTTACCCGGCTTCCATTACCTTCCATAAGCTCCTCTCCGTCGGGGACTGGGTGTAGCCCCCTCCAGCCGTGGTTACCCCTCCTGCCCCTCGAACCTGGCAGTGCTGGGGACTTACAGGGCTAATCTGAATGGCCGGCTGCTCTATAAGGCAGGACTTCACCAGAAGGTAAAAAAAAACACAATAAAAACTGGGAAATAAGAACACTGGTCCAAACTGGTCTTGTACATCTTGAAATGGAACACCAGTAAAAACCGGGAAATAAGGGTCCTGGTCTGAACTGTTTTTTTTACTTCTGGGTCCTCCCCTGAGAGGGGGCGTGTGGTGATGGGGGTGCAGGGTGCGGGGCACATGGAAATCTCATCCTTAGCCTATTAATTCCCCGCTGAGGGTAAAATGGCTGAGGGAAGCCGGTTTTATTTGGTGCGGGCGGGAGGGGGCTCCTGACTCACTTTTTTAGTTGGGAAAGCGAGGAACCTGATGCCCTGTAAAATCCAGCCCGAGATAACTGAGCAGTTAAACTGATGCTGGTTTAGTGATAAGTGTGGGCCAGAACACTGGGGGAACCTCCTACATGGTCTTCAGTGAATGGTGCCACGGGATCGATTATATTCACTGAAAGGGGCACGGCACCCGTTTAAATGTGGTTTGACGAGAGTCAGTCTGATTTTAGTCAGATGATCCAGTACCATCATGTTCCTATTAGTCATAATACACATTGTAGGAGTTTATTTTTATCCATCAGCCATACTGGCTGAAAGGTTTGTTATATCTGAGGGAAAAGTACTTCTGGATTAAAATGATAACACCATTCGTCCAATTAAATTGAAGTTTGCGCCAATACGGTGTGACTAACTCAACGGTCAGTTGGAAAGAAGCCAATTGACTGGATCTAGCTTTGTTGTTAAAGAAGGTTTTCTTCTTTAGCAAGGGTAATATTCTGCTCTCTAAGGTTTTCCTGTTTCTGAATTGGTTCAGCTGTTCAAAGGCAATGGGGGCAACTTTCCCCGTCAAGTGGGTGGGGGGTGGGTTTTCCTGTGTGTGGTGGAGTTAAATCCCCTGAAATTGATGCTGGGTTGGGATCCCAACATCATTCCGCCCCCTTCCGGGTCTCTGCGGGCCCGAGTTGAAGGGTGACCTCCTTAGATCTGTCAGGTGGTTTATTAAGAAGTAATTGAGATAGTTAGGATGCCAATTAAGATCTGTTTTAACTCTCAGGGGAACCATTTGCCAACCTGTCAGCAACTCGCCAGGGTCATCAAGGCAAGTGCACAGGGGGAACAGCTTCATCAGTGAAACTGACAAGCTGGTAAAGCTTTGATCAGTTACACTGAGGAGTTCCAGCCATGGCCATTGAGAGACTGTTGATCAAAGCACTTCCTCTCTCAGAGACCGTGATTATTGCTGGGCTGGTAATTTGCAACTTCCTGGAAAGCGCCTCGCCTGTCTCACACTTCACACACCTTCAGCTGCACTTCCCTAGCGCCCACCCGCACCCCGCAGCATGGGAGCAGCGTATTCACCTCCATGTTGAACCTCTGATGAGGGTCAAGAGCAGAGGCAACACCAGCACCAACAGCAGCAGGAGCAACACCAGCAGCTGCACCAGCTGCCTTCTCTTCATCCACATCCCCCCCGCCCCCCCCACCCTTCCACAGGGCAGAGGGGACGGGCTCTGAGCTCCAGCTCCAAGATGGCGAGACCCCCAACACAGGATCTACAAACCTTTCCCGACATGTCTGAGCACCAGTGCCTCAGGAAGCTCTGGCTCTCGCCACTGCTGCATCTGCAGCCTCCTGGAATGACACCTCCTCCCCAGCGGAGCGGGTGGGCGCACATTGCCCAATAGCCGACAAGGCGCCAGTCACTGGAGGGCCAGCCCCCCTGGGTCTCTGTCTCTCGCCAGGGCCGTGTGCTCTCTTGCCCTGCAAGGAGAGAAAGCAGAGAGAGGTGTGAGTGTTTGGCTTGTGTGCGGAGGAGGGAGGGACAACATTTACTCACTGTGAGGCATGTGTGCAAGAGGGAAATGGGCTGAGGGTGCATGTGAGTGTTGTCTGTTCAGGTGGAAATACGAGGTGTCTGCAGAGAATGGGATGAATGGAACTGGAAAGTGTGTTGGTCTAAGGAGGGTTGTACAGGAGAATGCTGAGGAAGTCAGAGTGTGGGACTTGGCACCTCACCTTTCCCACCCTCCTGGACCCTCCAGGTTGGAGGGAGCACACTCCTGCTGCTGACTTCCTCCGCCAGTTCCATCCATTCCTGTTTGGGAGAACTCAGCTCACTGCAGCACCTCAGCTCCTCCAGGGAAGAGCGAGAGACCCGAGGAGAAACCCTCCCAGGTCTCCTCTCCAGTGCTGCAACCTGAAAAAGATCCACGCGCTGGTTCGCGCTCGTGGCCCATTGCCGTGGTCCCATTAATCAGAAATCCTTCCTTTAATGGATGCCTCATCCTGCCATCCTCCCTGATTGGCGGGGCCCTTATGCCTTGGTGCAGGGACAGAGCTACGGCAAGTCGCACAAGTTAGGGAACCGTGTTCCCGAGCCTGGTTTTCCAGCAGGGACTAAGCCCATAAGATCCCACTCAGTGGTAAATTTCTAAAGTTTCCCTTTGGCTGTTGCTGCACGATCATCTACAATTCAAAGTTTACTTTTTGCCTTTACAAGCCTGCCTCACTAAATGTCATCCGTGTAGGTATGATATTACAGCTATTAGTCTCAATAATGGGCCCACTGACAGTTAGCTAATATTAGTCAGCTCTTTCATCCCTCTGCAAGAAGTGAGTAATGAGGCTTTATTGTGGATTTCACCTTTACTGATTGAAATAATGCTGCAGTGTATGTAGAGGCTGACATTAGCTCATTTATCATCACCGCTACACAGGGAAGATACAAAGAGTGGCGGAACGAAGAGACGCTTGTGTTGGTTATTTAGTGATAGTTTGATAAAACGCTAAAATGTAAAGTAGAGGCGGAGCTGGAGTCAGTAAATAAAGTAGCGGAGGGTCTTCGCCGGACTTTTATTTGTGGGGTTCTGGCAGCTGCAGATTACTGTTCCCACGGTTTGTGACACACTTGAAGCCAGCCTGGTTCTGAAAATGCTTGTAACCTGTCCATTCAGATGAAACGTTAGCCTTAGCCTTTTGTCTGTTTATGACTTGCATTTGGATAGCGCCTTTCACCGCCTCAGAGTGTCCCAGAGCGCTTTACAACAGGACAATGGAGCCCCCTTTTGAAGGGTGGTCACCGTTGTAATGTCGGAAACGAGGTAGCCGATTGGTGCACAGGGAAATCACACGGACAGCAGTGAGGTAATGAGCAGATGACCTGTTTTGGGTGAGGTTGGCTGTGAGATAAATATCGACCAGGACACTGGGGAGAACTCCCCTCGGCTTTTCCTCAAATTAATGTCAAGGGAACTATCACATCCACCTGAGAGGGAAGCTGGGACCTGGCTTTAACATCTCATCAGAAAAAGAAGACATTGCTTTATTGCACATTTACCCTATTGTCTCTTAGTCAACCACACTATCCTCATGAAGCACTCTTCGCTGAGGTTTTCACAAGCTGTACATTGGCCTATAAATTCCTTTGAGGAGGAGTGAGACCCTGTGGAGAGGGAACCAGAGCTAACCTTTCGAGTCTTGTGTGACTCTCCAGTTTCTCTCTCCACAGCTGCTGCTGGACCTGCTGAGCTTTCTCAGCATCTTTTGCTTTTATTTCGGATTTCCAGCATCCGCAGTATTTTGCTTTTCGTCTCCTTAGGTGATGCCTCACTCTCCTTTCTCCCATTCTCTACTGTCTTTCTGTGTGGGGGCCCAATCTCCCAGTGGTCTCATAGGCCCTCAGGCAGTTAGAACTCTCTGCAAAGGCAAACATAATGCTTTAAGCAATTCTTTTTCTAACTCAGTGAAACACTTCTCAAAGTTTCTTCCAGTTTCACGGCCCAGGATAAAGCACTTCTGCTCATCTGAGTCAATGCTGACAACAGAAGGGTCTCTGTTAACTCACCTTTGATTCCCCTTCACTTCCGCTCCTTCTCAGTTTAATATATATTATAATGAACTCCTGGCAGCATCAACAAGTGCCTGCATAGGAAGACCCAAGATCACCATTGCAAACTACTGCTGCTGCTGGTAGTTATCCCTGCCAGGAGATCGCCTGTCATGGTGTGTGACGCTCATCTTGTGCCATCCTCACACATCCACTGTGGCTCGTCTGCAGTCGCTCTGTGACGCCCATCATTCAGCTACCCCGAGATTGATCCTTCTCTCTACTGCCTTCACTTTCCCCTCTAGAAGAGATCTCTGTAGCTCTTCAGCTGTGAACAAATGATCGAAATACAGACGTTTCTTTCCTGAATGTCACTTTTTGGAGTTCCCTTTTGCTCTTGCAATTCCAAGCACCTCTTTGTTTCTCTTATGGTCAGTGTCTGGAATTTTAAACCAAATGTCTGAGCATCCACATTTCAAAAGCACTGGCTTTGTGAGGCAGACACGTAGTAGGAATGGGCCCCAGAATCCACAAACTGAACTGCAAGTGTAGGGAAGTCCATGTTTAATAATTTTAATAGTTTTAGTTTAGTTATGTGCTATTATCAAGTGTATCAATCAACTAACTCACTATGTAAAGGTATAGTATCATACTGTGTGGGCTTTTTGTCTTCGGCGTGTGCCATGTTGCCTTAGACCAAAGCAAGGTTACATTTTGCAGTTACATTTTATGGCTTGATTGGAGGACAAATGTGAGGTCTCTTGTAGTTTAATTGAGAAAGCAAATGTTGCAGAGATTATGCCCTGGGAAGTGGTTTGACACTGATCATGTGGTATTCCTCTCAAAAGATTTAGATCCCAAACTACAGTTCCACGTCTTAACCTGTCTCATCTTTTTAACTTAAAGTGCCTTAAGGGAAAGAGTCACTTTCCTCCCAACAAATTTTATACACTAATGTGACTTTTATTATCAGTTTCTATAATCGCTGTTGTAGTTATGTAGCTCTTGTGACTTATATTTCTGATGAACATGTACTAATTGAAAGTTATTTTGTTATATGTATCTTGCTACTTCAACTTTAATGCACCAACCACCTCTATGCACTGATTTTATATGTACTGTGGGAATTTTGTAATTGCTGTATTAATTTAAGATTGTATACCTCTTGGGCTTTTAGTTATTTTTGTAAGAAACTTGCTTCAGGCATTAGCAGCCTCTAGGAAGTTACAATATAGACCTTCAAACTTTCCAGAACACCTCAGATGTATCAAATAGTCCTTTGAGACTATGAGTCCAGAGCACCAATCATCAGGAAGTGACACCACACCTCTTCTTATCACAAATAAGCAGACACACAAATTATCTTATTTAAATTATCGGGACACCCTGGTCCACTCCTCCATCACCCCCTACTCCTCAACCCCCACCTATGGCACCTCCCCTTGCCCACGCAAAAGATGCAACACCTGCCCCTTCACTTCCTCTCTCCTCACCGTCCAAGGGCCCAAACACTCCTTTCAAGTGAAGCAGCATTTCACTTGCATTTCCCCTAACTTTAGTCTACTGCATTCGTTGCTCCCAATGCGGTCTCCTCTACATTGGAGAGACCAAACGTAAACTGGGCGACTGCTTTGCAGAACACCTGCGGTCTGTCCGCAAGAAAGACCCAAACCTCCCTGTCGCTTGCCATTTTAACACTCCACCCTGCTCTCTTGCCCACATGTCTGTCCTTGGCCTGCTGCATTGTTCCAGTGAAGCCCAACGCAAACTGGAGGAACAGCACCTCATCTTCCAACTAGGTACTTTACAGCCTTCCGGACTGAATATTGAATTCAACAACTTTAGATCTTGAACTCCCTCCTCCATCCCCTCCCCCTTTCTGTTTCTTCCCCTTCCCTTTTGTTTTTGCCAATAATTTATATAGTTTTTTCTTTTCCCACCTATTTCCATTATTTTTAAATCTATACTTTTAATGCCCAGTTAGTCTTTCCACCCCACCCCCACTAGAGCTGTACCTTGAGTGTCCTGCCATCCATTCTTAATTAGCACATTCGTTTAGATAATATCACCACCTTTAACACCTCTTTGTTCCTTTGTTTGTGACATCTTTTGATTATCTGCTCCTATCATTGCTTGCTTGTCCCTACAACCACCACCCCCCCAACTTCTCTCTCCCCACCCCCCCACCCCCCCACCTTAAACCAGCTTATATTTCACCCCTCTCCTAATATTACTCAGTTCTGTTGAAGGGTCATGAGGACTCGAAACGTCAACTCTTTTCTTCTCCGCCGATGCTGCCAGACCTGCTGAGTTTTTCCAGGTAATTCTGTTTTTGTTTTTGACACAAATTACCTTGTGGTGCTTTGTTATCTTAGTGAAAAGTTATAAACTTCATAAAATAACAGGAAAAAGCTATAATGAGAAGGATGTTCCCACAAGTGACTGACATCTTAGGGAACCAGTCAGGGGGTCATGGGAAGTGATATCAGTAAGGCGACCATCACCCTTAAGAGACCGATCAGACATTGATCATGCACCATTTAACCAATCAGGACTGATCATGTGACACTTGAGCCAATCAGAACTAAAGGATACTACTGATCATGCTCGAGGACATAGCTAGCAAGGGTTAATAAGCACCAACATCAGTAGCTAGGTGCACAGCAAGAAGAGAAGTCAGAAGATAGACTTTGATCAACAGAACAAGAGACAGTGCCACAGTCAACTGGAAGTTGAGAGCTGTGTTCTAGAGTGAACTGTGTTCCACTGCCTTTGCTAAGTATTGTAATTTTGCACTTATTGCAATTAACTGAATAAATTCTGTGAAACTTGTGACAACATACTTGTACCCAGAGTGGTCTGTAGCTAGTCAGAACTGCAGGTTCCTTTTAGATAACTCTCCCAAATGATTCTAACAATTGCAATTGACTTTAACTATTACAATTGAGATTAGAGTGAACTCCAGGTCTAACACAAGTACATTGCCTTTAAGCCTCCAAAAGGCTGAATGACATGACAGCCAATTTTATTTTACTTCTAAACTCAAGTCCGTAATCACACGGATTAAAAGAAGCTAAGAAATCTTAATTCACGGACTAATTCACATCACTTTGTAGAATGAAGTCTCAGAGTGAGCACAAAGCCTTGGTGTGTTTTTAAAAGTGCTGTCTAATAAAGTACAGGCTGTTCCACATGGTCTCTGGGAGGGAGAGGCAAGGCTGGGGCTGGGACAGGGACAACTCAGGGACTTTTAACTCCTGCATGGAATGTTTGGGGATATGGTGGCATAGTAGCAATGTCACTGGACTAGTAACCCAGAGGCCCAGGCTAATGCTCTGGGGACATGGGTTCAAATCACCACCTTGGCAGCTGGTGGAATTTAAATTCAATTCATAAAATCTGGAATTGAAAGCTAATCTCAGTCATGGTGATCATGGCAACTATCATCCATTGTTATAAAGACCCATCTGGTTCACTAATGTCCTTTAGGGAAGGAAATCTGTCCTTACCTGGTCTGGCCCACGTGTAACTCAGACCCACAGCAATGTGATTGACTCTGAAATGGCCACTCAGTTCAAGGGCAATTGGGGATGGGCCTTGCCAGTGATGCCCACGTTCCATGGTAGAGCTGGAGATCACTTGTGGTGCCGCCAAAGGTCAAGGCCCATTTTAACAGCCAGGCCTGGCTCAAGAGCAACACGTGGGCATCTGGAGGTAGCTTTGGCCAGTGTCTGTTGGCTCTTCCGGGTCTGTTGCTTGCACAGGGTGCAGCGTAAATCCTCCCAGTCGACCGTTAAAATGACCATGGTGTCCGAGCTCAGTGCTTGGGTCCCAGTTTGCACTTAGTTATGAGGTGACTGCCTCAACCACCCAGGAAAACAATAGCATGAGAATGCTGTGGGACAGGAGCAGGGCGTTATGTATACCGCTTTAATTATAATTCTTTCTCCGCTCAGTTTTTGCCAGGCAGAGGAACTAAAACCCTCCCCAGCGTGTCTTGTACTTCAAATTAAAAGACAAGTACAAAGAGAGTGGAAAACTGCACAGCAGCAGCCCTTGGTATTGTAATCCAAGTAATGTCTAATCTTTTCCCTCATTGAGGCAGTTTGATAAGATTTTCACTATTTTCTGCACTTTAAGGGTTTTTTCTTGTTTTTTAATTAGTCCCAGAATAATCATGGTTGGAAAAATAAGGTCGTTCATTTTAAATGCAATTCAAATTAATGAGGATGCTTTAGGACATAACTTTACTATTCCAAAACAGCCAACCTCCAGATTGCTGACTGCTGAGGAGGATATTAAGGACTCGCATTTACATAGCTTCTTTCACATCCTCAGGATATTCAAAAGTGCTTTACGTCTGCTGAAGTACTTTCCAAAGTGAGAGTCGATGAGTCAATTTTAACTTGGGCGTGTCGGTTGGTACTGGCCACTGTGGAGTAGGAGAGAGAGAGAGAGAGAGAGAGAACCCCCTCTTCACAGAGACTGCAACCTGAGGCTTGTGCCATTTTGGTTCAGACATTGGGGCCGGGAGCCCAAGGGTTAGAGGGCATGGTCCTGAGATAAGCTTAGTGTGCGAGGCTGGAGGGATGGGACCAGTGAGGGGGAGGGAGAGACCAGGCTGGGGATGAGCGAGGAATCCTGGTGGGACCACGGGGAACTCTCTAACGGTGCGTCACTCTCTCAGTGCTGGTGTGGAGCCGGGTTTGAGCTGTACCTTATTACTCGAGATGACAGGTCTACCAACTGAATCAATCTGACAGTAAAGGGGCAATTTCCTGATCGTGTTCCTAGCGAGAAGTCTTGCTGGGAGTGGATAATGAAATGCTGTATGATTTTCCATCCATTAGTTTAAATGGTTCTTAAAACATGTGTAAGACATCAGGCCTTTACCTCGGGCCTACCATGCAGAACGTTCATTACCTCCAGAACCTCATCCTCTGGATCCCTTGTTAGCTGTGGATCACTGCCAGTTCCACACTTAGACAAGCTTTATCGCCTGTGTTACTCTATCTGGGTGGCGAGTGGGAGTGATGAGTTTCACTGTGGAGTGGGCCAATTTCTGCTACTCATGTCATATATCAAAGGCCATTGGTGTAGGTGCAGGAAAAATTCTCGAGAATGGTTCCAGTGATGAGGAACTTCGGTTATGGAGATGGATTGAAGAACTTGGGACTGTTTTCCTTGGAGGAGAGAAGGCCGAGAGGAGATTTGATAGAGGTGTTCAAAATCATGAGGGGTCTGGACAGAGTGGATAGGGAGAAACTATTCCCACTCGAGAAAGGACTGAGATCGAGAGGGCACAGATTTAAAGGAATTGGCAAAAGAAGCAATAGTGATATGAGAATAAACTTCTTCATGCAGCGGGTGGTTAGGGTCTGGATTGTGGTGCAGGCAGGTTCAATCAAAGCATTCAAGACGGAATTAAACTGTTATCTAAAAAGGAAGAACGTGCAGGGTTACAGGGAGAAAGGCAGGGAAATGGCACTAGGTGCATTGCTCATTCGGAGAGCTGGTGCAGACATGACGGGCTGAATGGCCTCCTTCTGCGCTGTGACAATTCTGTAATGTTGGAGATTATGGAATAAGCTCCTCACCCTGAATCATCCTTCCTGCTTTTGTGAAGATAAGAATGATAAGTGTGATGACTTAACTGCTGCCCATTTTCTCCTTTCCCATTAGGCCCATGTAAGGCTTTTTTCAGAGTACAGACTTCATTTGACCATCAGAGCAGACCACCTGTGAGCTCTCCCATGTATTAGCTGAGTTGGTTCCCGGGATTTGCTTTGCTTCTACCCCCTGATTCCTGTAACCTGTTCATCTCCGGATTTGTGCACAGTCATTTCCTGCTTGACAAAAGAATGCTTAATATTGTCAGTCACAGATCACTGAATTTGACAATGTTTAAGAAGTTATACTGCCTCTTTCATGAAGCTTCCATTGAAGCAGTGAAGCTACGATGGACATGTTTGCATTGCAAGATGTTGCATTTACCTTCCAAAGTGCAGTTGTCACTACAGATCACTTAGTGCATAGAGTGACCGTGAATGCACTTTTAAGGTAAATAGAAGTCCACCATCTGAAATGTACATTAAATGCAGCTTCCTTGGAATTGCCAACTCAATGGAAGGGTCCCAGCGGATTTGAAAATAGCAAATGTAAAGCCTTTATTCAAGAAATGAGGGAGACAGAAAGCAGGAAACTACAGGCCAGTTAGCCTAACATCTGTCATAGAGAAATTCATAGAATGCGCTATTAAGGCAGCTATGGAAGGATACTTAGAAAACCACAACGTGATCAGGGACAGTCAACATGGTTTTGTGAAATGGAAATAGCGTTTAACTAATTTATGAGCATTCTTCAAAGAAGTAACAAACAAGGTAGATAAAGGGGAACCTGTAGATGTGGTGTGCTTGGATTTCCAAAAGGCATTTAATCAGGTGCCACATCAAAGGTTACTACACAAGATAAAAGCACATGGTGTAGGGGGTAACATATTAGCATGGATAAAGGATTGGTTGGCTAACAGGAAGCAGAGAGTAGGGATAAATGGGTTTTTATCAGGTGGGCAAGCTGTAACTAGAGGAGTGCCATAGGGATCAGTGCTGGGGCCTCAACTATTTATGATCTATAATCAATGACTTGGATGAAGGTACTGAGTGTATGGTAACTAAATTTGCCAATGACATCAAGATAGTTTGGAAAGTAAGTTGTCAAGAGGATATCTTTAAAGGGAGATTAGGTGAGTGGGCAAAAAATTGGCAGATGGAGTATAATGTGGGAAAATGTGAACTTGTCCACTTTGGCAGGAAGAATAGAAAAGCAGTAAACTATTTAAATGGGGAGAGATTGCAGAACTTGGTGGCAGGGAGGGATCTGGGTGTCCTGGTACATGAATCACAAAAAGTTAGTCTGCAGGTACAGCAAGTGATTAGGAAGGCAAATGGAAAGTTACCATTTATTGCAAAGGGAATGAAATATAAAAATAGGGAAGTTTTATTGCAGCTGTACAGGATCTTGGTAAAACTGCATCTGGAAAACAGTGGACAGTTTTGGTCTCCTTATTTGAAAAAGGATATAATTGCATTAGAAGCAGCTCAGAGAAGGTTCACTGGACTCATTCCTGGGATGAGGGGCTTATCTTATGAAGAAAGATTGAACAGGTTGGACCTATATCCATTGGAGTTTAGAAGAAACATATACGATCCTGAGGGATATTTGGTAGGATGGATATTTGGAGGATGTGGGGGAGACTAGAACTAGGGGACACAGTTTAAGATTAAGAGGCTTCCCTTTTAAGACAGAGATGAGGAGCATTTTTTTCTCTCAGAGGGTTGTTAATCAGTGGAATCCTCTTCCCCGGAGAGCAGTGGAGGCTGGGGTCATTGAATTTAGTCCAGACTGAGTTAGACAGATTTTTGAAAGACAAGGGCATCAAGAGTTATGGGGGGCAGACAGGAGAGTGGAGTTGAGACCACAATCAGATCAGTCATCACCTTTTCAAATGGTAGAGCAGACTCGGAGAGCCGAATAGCCTACTGCTGTTCCTAAATTCTATCTTCCTACTACCTGAGCCATTTCCTTCCACCAGGTCCTGGTTGCTGTATTAGGAGGTCTCTTGCTGCCCACCCCCATTATTCCATTTCCTCCCCAGATGCCTAATCTCAAGTCTGAATCACCTTTAGCTCACTCCCTGAGGACCTTCAGTCTTTATTCTTCCAGCTTTCTTTTTAATCTGTGGTTTGGAATTGTTGCATTGTGGTGTTGCTTTAACAGGAGCATTTCCTTCTTTAGAGCGACTTTGTCTCCCTCTGAAATCTGAAGATATATCATAGTTCTAGTATGGATGCAATTAGGTCCACCTTTGGTGTGATTTTTCAAAGGTCAAATGAAGAGGTCAGCGTGAGGTATTTTTCCATGTCTTTGATAGTCCATTAGTCCCTAAAGAAGATACAACCAAGGGAGGAGGGGTCTAATGTTAGTTCCTAAAGAAGATACAACCAAGGGAGGAGGGGTCTAATGTTAGTTCCTAAAGGAGATACAACCAAGGGAGGAGGGGTCTAATGTTAGTTCCTAAAGGAGATACAACCAAGGGAGGAGGGGTCTAATGTTAGTTCCTAAAGGAGATACAACCAAGGGAGGAGGGGTCTAATATTAGTTCCTAAAGGAGATACAACCAAGGGAGGAGGGGTCTAATGTTAGTTCCTAAAGGAGATACAATCAAGGGAGGAGGGGTCTTATGGTCTCCCTCCCTTCGTTTGACTGCAACAGTGTTTTTTTTTAATAGGATAGACTTGCCAATTCTGTGACTTTCAAACGCACACACACTTGAAGTTCATACACACCCAAATCGATTATAGAGTGGGGAGGATAGATTCATTCAGAGTCCAGTAAAATTAAAGGTGTATACGGCTCTTGAACATTGGTGACTCGGCTGGCTTTAGGCTAAATTCTGTGGTCCTGCTGCTTTCATTTGGTGGTTCTTTTGCCTTCACCCGGTGCTCCTACTGCGATTGGCGTTGACACTGTTTAACGGTGTAGATGGACAATTTATCTGTTCTTCTGGAGACAGCAGTTCTGGGTTGAGTTCTTTTTAAAATCCCTGTTTGCAGTAGCTGGATAGTCAAAATCAGCAGACAGGGTTCAAAAACTTGCAAGTTGGATGGTGAGAGAGAGAGAGAGAGAGAGAAGGAACCCACTCAGGATCTTGTTCCTTCAGCGTCTCAATTGCTTGTCATGTTCTGCAGGGTAGGCAGGTACTTAAAACACACAAAGGGGTGGATTGTCACGTGACCTTCTCTCTCCTACTGCCCAGGGATCCAAATAAGGTAATCCAATTGTAGCTTGAGAATTCCACTCAACCAGGATCCTATAGTCCAAATGATTATGTCTGATGGTTTGCCTTCACCCTGTTGAGTACCCAGGTGATTGTCTGAACGCTTTGTGAAATGGATAGAAGATGGTCCCCGTTGTTCCTGGTGAGGCTTTGCAGACAGGGTTATCTCCGTTTCAATAGGTTTTTTTTTTTGCAATGTAGATGAAACAGTGATGCAAATGTGCAGCCACCTTTGACTATGATCCCAAGTCACTGAAATGCGGCTTTAGTATTTTAATAAAAATCAATTAGGGGTTTCCAGCCAGTAAATTCGAAAATAATTTTTAAAACCAAAAGCACGGTTTCACAACACCTCCGCACAAACGTTTAATGAAATGAAATGTTGGCATTTCATTAAACGTTTGTTTAAAAAAAACATAAACACTCAGTCATACTCAAACACTCACTTATCAATCTTACACGGCTATATCTCCTGCCTAAGGCTGAATTTCTCTTCACCCTCCTTGGATGAAGCACAGTTATAATTAAATCTTTTTTGGTGTTGGGTCCAGTTTAAGGAAGATGTTCGTTTCAGAAATCTGGTGCCTTCTGGCCTTTAGCTTTTAAATCCCTGTCAGATATTGCCTAGGAGTGTTCGGCTTTCACTAACATCCAGTGAAAGGGCACTGGGTATTTTAAGCCAGCAGCCATATCGTTTTCTTGTGAATTTTGGCTTTATTGAAAATTCAAATTCAGATTCAATGCTTGAGTCGAGGATGTCTGATTTCACAGTCTGCTGTGCAGACAATGCCTCAGCTCCCAGTTTCTTGCACTATGCAAATTTTCATTACTGCATAGTTGCCCTGCCTTTAAAGTTCTTACCCCTTTAATTTCTGTTTCCACAACCCATGGGTTTAATGGCTCTGTGCCTCGGTACATTAATAAATCCTATTTCTACAATGACAGCGGGTAATAAACTGTTTTTAAACCACTGTAAAGTGTCTGGGGTCTCCTCCTGCCCCTTGTCTTCAGGGGGTTCTGAAGTTGAACTGCCGGGTTTAGTTAGATTTGGAAGTTTGAACTTGACCATTTGACTCTCTGGTGGATATTGTCACACTGACTTTACTTGTCTTTTCAGTGTGGTTTCCACAAGTTCTATTCATTTTAGGATGTAATATCTTCCATTTTTCCTTTATTTGGAGAAGGGGTTTCCCCCCCAACTGGTCCCATGTCCTCTGGATCACTACTGCCCACAGGTATCTGTCCAACCTCTGTTGTCTTCCACATGGCACTTCAACTAGGTGAGGCATCTCCCTTTGTTTCTGCTTGCCTGTTTGGGAGCTTTCTGGGCCCCTATTTAAATTGTGGAAGAAGGTTTATTACAACCACAACTTCAACCTCTGCGGTTTTGGTTCCAGCATTTTTGCTTTCCTATCTCTCTATTTTGACATTTTAAAATCCTACGGGCTCTATCCTGGCCTCTTTACATTCTATGCACTCTACCCTGGCCCCATTTAACTCTACAGGCTCTGCCCTGGCCCCTATAAATCCACTTGGCTTTCTTGTAGCCTTATTATCTTTGCTGGCTCTATCGCCTCCTTTGGGATCTTTTGGAATCCCTCAGCCCTCTGCACCTGGGCAGAATTTTGCTGGTTCCCATCAGTTTCCACAGTGTCCGTGGGCTACTTTGGACTCTCTAGATAAAGGACCTGACATCCCTCTAAGTCATTGCCCAGCAGTAGGTGGACCCCCTGCAAAGGTAAGCTTGGAATAACCCCGGTCATCACTACCTTGGTGACCAACTTACTTTGCAAGCAACTTTTTATGAATGGAACCTCTACACATTCATACTCAGTAAGCCCCATTTACCAGCACGTTGGTGTTCACTCTGCTTTCGGGTGATCTCCAAATCCTGCCATGAGTAAAGTTTTCAAACAACCGGTATCGTTAAGAATGCTGATCTCATTTTCTGGCTTTTTAGAAAAAATGGGTCATTTTCTCTTTAGGCACAAAATCCTGGTAGATATTCTGGCCCTCGGTCACATTGGATCACAAGCTTATGACCTTAATGGCCAGAGAATGTCTTGACTGC
The DNA here is from genome assembly GCF_964194155.1 of Cetorhinus maximus. NCBI lineage: Eukaryota > Metazoa > Chordata > Chondrichthyes > Lamniformes > Cetorhinidae > Cetorhinus > Cetorhinus maximus. Next base: position 101,775,360 of record NC_135893.1, read on the forward strand.
AGCGCTTCCTGTGGGTCTTTTGGCACACCAACAATTCTTCCTCAGGTGGCCAGGCTTTTCACACTGAAAAGTCACTCGGTGGGCCCCCATTGGTTTACCATCTTGATTCCTTCTTTTAAAAGTTGGGGATTAACCTGTATTTCCTTCTTTACACCCCTTTTATCTCAAGCCCATTTTGGTTCCATCTACATCCCTCCTATCTCTCTCTAACCTATAAGAACTACCAGGTCCCAGTTTACTTTACATTAGGGGTATGTCTGTATCTGCTACGATGGCTGCTTGCTTGCTTTGGACACTCTTTGTTCCTCCATGTGGGTCCTTATGGGAAGGGAAAGGGAGTTTTTGAACTTCTTGAGGAGAATCACATCTCTGAAGTTCTTATAGGTGGGATGGATCTTAAGCTCCACTATCCACCAGCCGGAAGCAAGTTGCTGAACCCTTTGGAACTTGATGTAAGTTTGTTCCGGCCATTTTTGGAATGTGTGGTGGTATGCCTTGGGTACCAGCTCGTATGCGCTCAGGTAGCATTTTTGGTCATCTCATAGTTTGATGAACTCTCGTTGGACATAAACCTCATGGGCTTTTCCCATTAATTATCTTTGCAGTAGAAGGGTCAAAACTTCCACTGGCCACTTCAGCTGCTTTGCAAGCTTTTTAACTAAGACAAAAATGCTTACAAACATATGAACAAGGAGCAGGAGTAGGCCATTCAGCCCCTCAAGCCTGCTCCGCCGTTTAATAAGATCATGACTGATCTGATAGTAAACTGAAATCTGCAACCCACCTACCCCCAATAATCTATCACCCCTTTGCTTACCAACAATCTTGTCCATCTCTGCCTTAAAAATATTCAAGGACTCTGGTTCCACTGCCTTTTCAGGAAGAGAGTTCCAAATACTCACGACCCTCTGAGGGAAAACATTTTGCCTCATCTCTGTTTTAAATGGGCAACCCCTTATTTTTAAGCAGTGATCCCTAGTTGCCCTTGAGAAGGTGGTGGTGAGCTGCCTTTTTGAAGTTCTGTGGTGTAGGTACACCCACAGCGCTGTTAGGAAGGGCGTTCCAGGATTTTGACCCAGCGACAGTGATGGAACAGCGATATATTTCCAAGTCAGGGTGGTGAGTGACTTGGAGGGGAACTTCCAGGTGGTGGTGTTCCCATCTATCTGCTGCCCTTGTCCTTCTAGATGGTAGTGGTCGTGGGTTTGGAAGGCACTGTCAAAGGAGCCTTGATGAATTCCTGCAGTGCATCTTGTAGATGGAACACACTGCAAACACACATAATAAAAATGCTCTGACTTTCTCACACACACACAGACACACACACACAGACAGACACACACACAAACACACTTAAAAATTACACACACACAAATAGATTACAGAGTGGGAGGATAGATTAAGTAATTTATTAAAATTAAAGGGGTATGCAGTTCTTGAAGGTTGGTGACTTGGCTGGCTTCAGGCTGAACTCAGTGATCCTGCTGGTTTTGGCGCCGATATGGTTTAAAGCTGTAAATGGACAATTTTGTCCTCTGGAGACAGCAGCGCTGAGTTGAGTTGTTTTTAATTTCTGAATGAGGCAGTCAAAATCGGCAGGGTTCAAAAACTTGCAAGTTGGATGGAGAGAGAGGGAGACTGCAAGAGAGAGAGATGGAATCCACACAAGGTTTTGTTCCTTCAGTGTCCAGTTGCTTGTCCTGTTCTGCAGAGTAAGCAGGTGCTTAAAACACAAAATGATCGGCTTGTCACGTGACTTTCTCCAACTGCCCAGTGATCCACATAAGGTCATGGCTACTATATTCCAGTTGTACCTTGATTATATCATGGCTGGGAATTCCTCTCTCAACCAGAATCCCATTGTCCAGGTGGTTATATCTAGTTGTTTGTCTCCACCTAGTTGAGTACCCAGGTGATTGTCTGGACACTATGCTAAATGTGATAGGAGGTGGACCCCGATCATCCTCTTTCAAGGCCATTGGGCAAAATTTTACACTGGCAGGATTTAACGGTGCCGCCGAAGTCGATGGATTTATGAATGGTTCGCGCATTATAAAACTCCACCCCTGTTGTGACAGGGCTGTAAAATTCCTGCCATTGTTTCTGACACGGCTTTGCAGATAGGTTGTCTTCATTTCAACGTTAGTTTGAAATGTAGATGAAAATGCACTGATGCAAATATGCGACCATCTTTGACTATGATCCCAAGCCACTGGAATATGGCTTTAGTCTTTTTTAAAAAAAAATCAGTTACGGGTTTCCAGCCAGTAAATTCTAAAGCATGGTTCCACAACAATGGCATGGGAAGAGTTAATATCAAACCTTGATATAAACGTCAGGTAAACCAATTAAAATGGGAGGACTTGCTGAAAATATTAAACTCCTTTCTCTTGCAAATACAGGTGGACCTGCTGCTTATTTCCAGCAAATTCCAGTTTTAAAAGAGGCATCTGAACAATGAAAACAACACAAACCTTTCATGAACTACAGTCCGGGGGATCATATTGGCTCTTAATTCAGGTGCTATTATTGGAAAATGAGGCGAGTTTCTTCCAGTAGTTCCTTTCTAAGCTGGGGCAGTTCCAATTAAATCACTCAGGGCTCGGGCTAAGGATCAATACAGTCATTATCCCCAGCCTCTGTAAAATAACTTAACAATTGACTGTCTTGGGATAAATTGGACAATGCAAAGAACAAAGTGGCACTGCGTCAACAATGTGATGTCCTATAATTTAAATGTCATTTCACAGGGGTTGTGAAATGTCACACAGTGCTGGCTATTAAGCAATGACTAACTCTCCTGAGATACCTTTTCATTTTACGGCAGCTGAAGCTGGTGAATATGTCTCTGCAAAATATTTCTACTGTGCTTAGGGCGTGAGAAACATTGACTAAACAGCAAAATCAACCAGCAGCCAAAAGATCAGTCGCTGAATGTGGTAACCTGCACTCATACGGAACATGTCAATACAGATGTTCGGAAAGAGAATGGTTAAAAAAAAATGACTCAATGCACCCGAACCAAATGATGAATAATGTATAAAACAGACAGTGAGAAGACAAGATTCTTAGCTCTGATTTCAGATCTAATTCAGTCTGAGAGGATGGAGGGGACATTTCTGTCCGCTGTAAGAGTCCTGAATTGAAATAAGCCTGGGTTGTCTGAATCCATCCCCCAGTTTGGTGCTAATTGGCAACCTCACTGCGAGCGGCTGCAAGGCTTGTGTGGGAAATGCAGGTGTCATGTTAGGGTGAGTAGCAGGTGGCCTGCTAAAATTTGTGTTAAAGTGTCTTGTTGGGACAAGTTGAAGGAGATTTACTCCATTTTACTTTGACTCCATTTTACTCAATTTTTCTCATTTATCTTTGAAAACTCGTATAATTTATTTGTAATTGTAAGGTTTCATTAGTAGTAGTAGTAGCAGTAGTAAAGTTTACTAGCAAGTAGTAAAGCTCATTGGGAGTAGTAGGGTTTATTAATTATAGGGGAGGGGGAAAGTTACCTGGACACTTTATGCCAGGTGGTGGTCACATCCCTTAGGTTAGGCTCTTTGGATTTGGCTAGTAGGGGACAGTGTAGTCAGGGGCAGCCAAGAGCTTGAGTCCAGATGGCTGTGTTGCCCGCCCATGCCAGGCTTTGGGACATCTGCTCAGCTGGAGAGGAACTTGCAGTGGGAGGGAGAGGATCCAGTGGTTGTGGTCCAAGTTGGTACCAGCGACATAGACAGGACTAAGAAAGAAATTCTGCTTAGGGATTTTGAGCAGCTAGGGGCTAAATTAAAAAAGCAGGACCTCAAAGGTAATAATCTCTGGATTATTGCTTGACTCATAAGCAAATCGGAGTAGGGTAAATCTCTCTAAAGAGATGAATGCACGGCTCAAAGACTGATGTCGGAGAAATGATTTTGATTCATGGGAAACTGGCACCAGTATTGGTGAAAATGGGATCTGTACCGTTAGGGCAGTCTTTACTTGAACTGTGCTGGGACTAGTGTTTTGGTGAGGCATATAACTAGGATGATAGGGAGGACTTTAAACTAACTAGTGGGGGGAAGGGATCATGTGAGAGGAGATGTGGTAAGTCAAAGGGAAACAACGAGGTAATAGAGCAGGGGAGCGATCTGGGTAATGATAACCAGAACATGGCAGGAAGAGGCAGAGCGTATAAACTTAAGAGTGCACCAGCAGATAAGGTCAGAGATTGCAAAAATGGTAAAAATGCAGAGTTAATGGCTCTGCACCTGAATGTGTGCAGCATTTGTAACAAAATGGGTAAATTATTAGTACAGATAGAAATAAATATGTATGACTTGATAGCCATCATGGAGAAATAATTTCAGGGTGACCAAGACTGGCACCTGAATATTGAAGGATATTTGACATTTTGAAAAGATAGGAAGCTAGGAAAAGGTGGTGGGGTAGCTCTGTTAATTAAGGATGTCATTAGTACAGTAGCGAGCAATGACCTTAGCTCGAAAGAGCAAGATGCAGAATCAGTTTGCGTAGAGATAAGAAATTGGAACGGTAAGAGGCCACAAGTGGGAGTAGTTTATAAGCCCCCGAACAACAGTTACACTGTAGGACAGAGCATACAGGAAGAAATAAATGGGGCGTGTAAGGAAGGTACTCTGATAATCATGGATAATTTTGGTCTACACATAGGGTTGAATTTTTCACTGAGTGGGTGGGCGCTCGAGCGTAAAATGATGGGTGATGAAGTCGGGCGAGCATCATGATGTCGTTGCGTACCCGCAGGATATTTCAGTCGGCGGGCCCATGCGGGAGCCTGCAGTGCACCCACTGACAATTAACAGGTCTATTAGGGCCATTGAAAGTATTAATCGAATGCAATTTTATCACTGCCCGTCCAGCCTTACGGTTGCCAGGCAGGTGAAAAGGCCAGGCGGCCTTTGGATTTTTTATGAAACCTCATCCACGGGCGGGATGAGGTTTCCAGTAGGAATTAAAAATAAAATAAAAATTTTGAAATTACATTTATAAACATGTCCCTGCTCACGTGACAGAGTCACACGAGGAGATTGTTTTTAACATTTGTAAATTATTTATTTTTGATTTTTAAAAACCTTCGGCTGTCGGAGGCAGCTTGCGCCTCGGGGAGCTTTCGTCACGCGCACCCGCACGCATGCGCATACTTCCGCCCTCGCCCTCCTCCCACCTCCACCCCGGCAACGCTCAGCGTTGCAGCGCGGGTTTCACGCTGGCTGCCTGTTAATTGACCAGCCGGTGTGAAATTGATGTCGGGGCCCGATCGTGGGTGGGTGGTCAGCTTCGCGACTGCCCTTGGGCCCGCCCACCACGCCTGCCGTGCCCGCCAGACAGAGTAAAAATCCTGCCCGTAGATTAGATGAATCAGATTGGCAAAGGGAGCATGGAAAATGATTTAATCTAGTGTATTCGGGACAATTTCTTAGAGCAGCGCATTCTAGACCCAACTAGGGAGCAGATTATTCTAGACCTGGTCATGAGAAATGAGACAGGATTAATCACTGACCTCATAGTAAAGGATCCTCTAGGCGACAGTGATCAAAACATGATAGAATTTCACATTCAGTTTGAAGGGGAGAAGTGTGGGTCTAAGAGTAATGTTTTAAACCTGAATAAAAGCAGAGATAACTAAAGTGAACTGGGAAGCTTGGTTGAAAGGTAGGACAGTATAAATACAGTGTCAGACTTTTAAGGGGATGTTTAATAACCCTCAGCAAAGATTTATCCTACTGGGAAACAAAGACTCTTTGAGAGGGATGTATCATCCATGCTGAATATAGAAGTTAAGGATTGTATAAAGTTACAAGAAACACTGTATAAATTTACAAAGATTAGTGGTATGTCAGAAGATTGGTCAAATTTTAAGAACCAGCAAAAATGACTAAATAAAAGATAAAGAGGGGGAAGTAGATTATGAGAGAAAGCTAGCTAGGAATATAAAAATAATAGTGAGGGTTTTTACAAGTATATAAATAGGAAAAGAAAAACTAAAGTTAGTGTAGGTCCTCTAGAGAACGAATTGATAATGGAAAACAAGGAATGGTTGAGGCATTGAACAGGTATTTTTTTGTCTGTCTTCACTGTTGAAGACTTAGAAAACTTCCCAAAGATACTTGAAAATCAAAAGGTGAATGGGAGGGAGGAACTCGGGAAAATGTGCTTGGAAAACTATTAGACCTAAAGGCTGACAAGCCCCCAGGACCAGATGGCCTGCATCCTAGGGTTTTAAGAGAAGAGGCCACAGAGATAGTAGAGGCATTGGTTATAATCTACCAAAATTCCTGAGATTCTGGAAGGGTCCCAGTGGTTTGGAAAACTGCAAATGTAACACCTTTATTCAAAAAAGGAGACAGAAAGCAATAAACTATAGGCCGGTTAATCTAACATCTGTCATAGGGAAATTGCTAGCATTCATTATTAAAGTTATGGCAGGACGCCTAGAAAATCATAATGGGATCAGTTAAAGTCAATACGGTTTTGTGAAAGGAAAATCGTGTTTAACTAATTTATTAGAATTTTTAGGGGAAGTTGCAAGCAAGGGGGATAAAGGGGAACCTGTAGATGTGGTGTACTTGGATTTCCAGGAGGCATTCAATAATGTGCCACATTAAAGGTTACATAAGATAAGAGCTCATGGTATAGGGGGTAACATATTAGCACGGATATAGGAATGGTTGGCTAACAGGAAGCAGAGAGTAGGGAGAATGGGCTTTTTTCAGGTTGGCAAGTTGTGGGGTGCCACAGGGATCAGTGTTGGGGCCTCAACTATTTACAATCTACATCAATCACTTGGATGAAGTGTGTATAGTAGCTAAATTTGCGATTAACACCAAGATAGGTAGGAAAGTGAATTTTCAGTGGTGTTCAGAAACAGATACCCACCTGCATTTCTGCAGTAGACCAAGAATGATGGAACATAGGAACATAGGAGCAGGAGTAGGCCATTTGGCCCATCAAGCCTGCTTTGTCATTCAATAAGATCATGAGGTAGGGAATCTGCAAAGGGATATAGACAGGCTAAGCGAGTGGGCAAAAAACCAGCAGATGGAGTATATTATGGGAAAATGTGAACTTGTCCACTTTGGCAGGATGAATAGAAAAGCAGTATACTATTTAAATGGAGAGAGATTGCAGAACCCTGAGGTACAGAGGGATCTGGGTGTTCAGGTGCATGAATCACAAAAAAGTTAGCATGTAGGTACAGCCAGTGATTAGGAAGGCAAATGGAATGTTAGTATTTATTGCAAAGGGGAATGGAATATAAACATAGGGAAGTTTTACTGCAGCTGTACAGGGCGTTGGTGAGACCACATCTGGAGTACTGTGTACAGTTTTGGTCTCCTTATTTGAAAAAGGATACTATTGAATTAGAAGCAGTTCAGAGAAGGTTCACTCGGCTCATTCTTGGGATGAGGGGCTTATCCTATGAAGAAAGGTTGAACAGGTTGGGCCTGTATCCATTGGAGTTTAGAAGAATGAGAGGTGATCTTATTGAAGCATATAAGGTCCTGAGGGGATTTGATAGGGTGGATACCAGGAGGATGTTTCCACTTGTGGGAGAGACTAGAACCAGGAGACACAGTTTAAGTTTAAGACTGAGTTAGACAGATTTGTGATAGACAAGGGAGTCAAGGGTTGTGGGGGGCAAACAGGAAAGTGGAGTGGAGACCACAACCAGGTCAGCCGTGATCTTATTGAATGACAGAGCAGGCTCGATGGGCCAAATGGCCTACTCCTGCTCCAATGTTCCTGTGTTCCATCATTCTTGGTCTACTGCAGAAATGCAGGTGGGTATCTGTTTCTGAACACCAACATTCTGCACCTCCGTGAGTAAAAAGAATTCATCAAAACAGTTTAAAGAAAATGTTGCAATCAGTGCCATATTCACGACACTGAGTTCCTCAGAGAGGCTAGAAAGTATTATAGCCACAGGAAATCTCTCCTTCTGCACAAGGCAATTACTCCAAAACTCAACATGTAGGGAAAGTCCAGTAATACATTAGATAGCTCAAGCTCTATTGAAAAGTGGTTACTGTCTACATGAAGTTGCAGTGGAGGCAGTTCAGGGAAGATTCTCGAGGCTGATTCCTGGGATGAAGGGGTTTGCCTTATGAGTAAAGATTGAGCAACTTGGGCCCACACTCATTGGAGTTTAGACGAGTGAGAGCTGGTCTAATGGAACATAGGGTGGAATTTTCTGTGCCCGCTGGTGTTGGGTGTGAAAGGCGGCATGAGCGGACAATATGGCGAGAAGGCCAAAAATTGGTTTCATGACGCCATCCACTCTGCCCATTGATGGTGGGCCGCGTTTCCTGCCATCGGATTTCGGGAACCTCACTGTAACACATCTGCACCTCCTTGATAAGCCCAGCTTGCTGGAATCATACCCCCACGCTGGATCGTCCGAGCACGTCAATGTGATTGCACGCCAATGTGTTTCACAGCAGCACAGATAAGGCGTACACTTGGCGGGCTGCACTTTGAGGGGAACTCAGAGGTGAGTGCACAGTAAGGCTGTGTGCCAGGGTCACCTACTGGACTTAAAGGTGGAGGTGACTTGGGAGTGGGGCAGGGTAGCAAGGCCTGAACTATGGTTGAGGCGACTTGGGGGGACAAGGGCTGCACTGTGGTTGAGGCAAGTTGGGTGGAGGCAGCGGCAAGGGCTGTCCTATGGTTGAGGCGAGTTTGGGCGGGGGGAGGGCGGCAAGAGTTCCCCTGCGGTTGATGGTAGCACACGAGCACGTGTGGGGTAGTGGGGAGGGAAGTGGCCACGCATCAGGGACACCTTGTATAAAGTGACCATTCCTCCACAGCTGAGACAGTTCAGGTGCAGCCACATTGACAGGTGTGGAGTTGGGCCTCTAGTTTATCTGCCCACTCAGGCAACGCAGAGGCATGAAAGTGTCACCAAGTGCTCCAGAGCTTTTCACCCCTCAGACACTGACTGCAAACTAATGAATGTTTTAGTGGACTGCAGAACAATTGGACGACCGTGGACATTGTACAATCTCCTTGCTAAAGCTGACCATGGAGCAGTCACTGCTGGAGATGCTCACAGCCCATGGCAATGTCATCATTCCAGTTTGGACCAGTCTCCCCCATTGTTCAAGCTATCAGTGCAGCCTTGCAGTGCGGGTTAGGAGAATGCCTGTGCCTGAGCTGAGAGCACAGCCTGCAGCCCAATGGGCAAAGCTGTCACCAATAGGTCGGGTGGACTGGGGTGGATGAGGGTGGGGTTTCGGGCCATGCAGTGCACTAATCTCTGACCATCCAAGCAGTGGCCAGCACTCTCCAGGACGTGTTAAGGGGTCTTCAGACTTAACTAAAAGAGATTCTTAGTACACCCAAGCTAACCCACGGCATCTCTCTCTTTCATCCTGCAGGAGGAGTACATCAGGAGCATGGAGCCTGGTGAACTAGCTGTGTGCCTTGTGGCATACGGAGAGCGGTGATGACAAAGAGGACAGAGGCTCCTGGCTGCGCAGAGGGAAGAGCAGCACCCTCTGGAGGAAGAGGTGGTTGGGGCTCTCGCACATGCTGCTGAAGAGCCACAGCGAGACAACGCTGGTCAGCGCCTAGCTAGACCCAGGGTCTATAGACACTGCCTTTCATTCCTGCAGATGACCAAGAACCAGTGTCACTGAAGACTGCGCATGTCCAGGAAACTGGTCGGTCACATCTGCCACCTGCTGCAGGATTTAGTGCCACAGGGACATGGAGGGCACCCACTGCCAGTGGCTGTGAAAGTGATCGCGGCGCTCAATTTCTACACCAGTGGCACCTTTCAGGGCTCCACAGGTGACCTCTGTGGTATATCACAAGCTGCCACCTACAAATGCATCCATGAGGTCACGGATGCCATCTTCTCGAGGGCACACAACTTTGTACATTCTGCCCGGGACCGGGACAGTCAGGATGCAACGGCCATTGGATTCTCCCGGATCTCAGGTTTCCCACAGGTGCAGGTGATCGACTGCACACACGTGGCGCTAAGATCTCCATCGCAACACACGGTCAACTATATCAACCGCAAGGGCTTCCAATTGCTGAATGTGCAGCTGGTGTGCGACCATCAGAAACCCATCCTGCAGGTCTGCGCTTGTTTTCCAGGGACTGTCCAGGACTCCTACATCCTCAGTCAGTCACAGATCCCTGACGTCTTCCAGGGTCCACAGAGGCTGCAGGGTTGGCTCCTTGGGGACAAGGGCTACCCGCAGAGGCCGTGGCTGATGACACCGGTGCAGCGGCCTCAGACTGCGGCAGAGCGAAGGTATAATGAGGCTCATGCTGCAACTCACAACTTGGTGGAGCAGACCATCGGGATGCTGAAGATGAGGTTCCGGTGCCTGGACCGGTCTGCTGGAGCCCTGCAATACAGCCCGCAGAGGGTGTCACACATCGTCATCGTCTGCTGCGCCCTTTACAGCCTGACACTGCAACGGGGGGAGGAGCTGGCTGAGGAGGAGATGGAGGAGCTGGAGGTCTCCCCTGATGAGGAGGACGCTGCCTGGGATGAGGGTGAGGGGGTCCTCGAAGGCAACGATGATGACGTTGAGGCCCTCGCACTGGCCAGATGAGGCAGGTGTGCTCGGGAAGCCCTCACAGCTGCTAGATTTGTGGAGGATGATGACATGCAGTGAGGTGACCCCATAATTCCTCACATCGCATTTGTGGACGTTTGACTCCTGTGTGGCAGATGGCAACGCACATACTATCTGTGGTAAGGCTCCTGTTGTGGAGACACAGAGACCCTAATAGTCGCTCGATTGCAGGAGGATGATGATGACATGCAGTGAGGACACTCCATGAATATTCACACAGTCTCTGACAATGTCTGACTCCTGTCTGTCTAAGGGCAGCTCACTTCTGCTCCATGATCAGGGTCATATCGGAGACACAGACATGAAACTTTAAAAGCATCTGATCCTTTGTCCACCTTCAGCACCTGAGCCCTTCATGAGCACAGTATCACATGTCACAGATGCTGAAGGGTTGGGGGCCAACCTCATCTCAAAGGTGCTGAGAGCACACAGAGAGAATGAGGGAACTCTGTGGCTCCTGCCCACTACATTCTGGCAGCAATGACAAGCATCATCGAGGTGTAGGCATCAGTAATATTTCCAGGGAGTGTGAGGCTGGACCATCACTATGGTCTGAAGGCTGCACAGAGAACAGGGAAGAGGCCCTGGACTGAGACACCTGCCTTTATCTTGTGCAGAAAGGTTACACATCTGAGTGACAAGAACACTGCTCATCAGAACAAGGAGCCATAGGCAAGGAGACATTCTTGGGAGTTTATTGACAATAGTGAACATTATGTACAAGTGATTAACACCCATGCCCAGGCTGTGCAACTACATCTTCTTACCCTTCCTAACCCAGCCACTATGTCTTGCTGCTCCCTGGACATCCACAGCAGAGGTGGAGGCAGCCTGCTGACTGCAATGCTCTGTCTGTGGTGACTTTGGCAGGCGTCCTCTGGAAGGTCCCGGCCTGCTTTCAGGGTCCTGCTGTGTGGCAGTGGTACCCTCCTCGGCCTGTGGAGCTGGAGCTGCGGAGGTCACAGGAAGAGGGGATTCGGATGGACAGGACACTCCCAGAGTCACCTGGATGGATGGGCCCGGTGTGTGCACCTGGCTGATCCTCCTCCCTATGGGTGCCTGAGGGCTCCTGGCTGACCCCTTGAGAGAGAAGGGAAAGATTGAGCTGCCCTGCATCCCTCTTGCATTGACACTGCTGGAGGCCAACTAGGGTGTCAGCGATGGAGTTAAGCCAGTGCAGGAGTGACGTCCTGGACCAATGTCTCCGTGGCGGCCGCCATCTTATTAGCATTGACCTCAGTGCGTTGGCATGCCGGAACTATCACCTCAGACTGAAGGCAGACTGACTCCTCCATCGTGCCTTGCAATCTGAGGAGTGCAGCGGACATCCCTTCCTGATGTTCCTGAGCTTCCCTTTGCAGCTCCAGCAACTGTGACATGACCGAGTCCAGAGGTTCATCATCTGACTCGGACTCAGCAACGTTCTGGCCTCCAGCAGCCCTCTGAGTGCCGGATATCTGGGAAGTCCCTGCCACCACCTGCTGTGGACCAGACAGTGCGGTGTGCTCACCAGATTGTGATCCCGAGGCTACTCTAAAGCTAGGTCCCATGGAGGTGTGTGTCTCTGCGCTGGTGGAGGGTGTGGGTGAGCGCTGTGATGGGACTTCCATGAAGGTACCTTCAGATTCTTCCTCAGAGGTTTCTTCAGGGCTTGAGTTGAGGACCTGGGTCTAGGACCCCCTCGGCTGTTTCCCTGATGTGCAGGCAAAAGCATGGAGAGATAATTAGTCCATGGCAGGGGGCTGCGGAACAGGACACATCACTCACAGCATGGTTGTCTGATGGATGTTGCACTGCTGGATCCTCACTTGGTAGAGCAGCGCCAACCTCACCGTCAGCACAGGAACAGTCCAGATCCTCACCGGCCAGCTGGATGGTTCTATTTTCAACGTGTCATGAAGCTATTAATGTATATAATATTATTGGAAAATATTTTTCTTTTAAAATCGGGGTTTAGTCTGTGGGTGTTTCTTAATTGGAAGAAAGCCAGTTAGTCTGGGTGCTTTGCTGTGTACTAGTTTTGATATGTAAGAGAGATAGTGTATTTGCATTTTTTGAATAGAGCATTCAAGAAGTGGGATGAAAATTGACGTCTATCCAGCAGATTCCAAGCAATATGTTTATATTACTAATAAAATTTGTGCTATGAAAGGGGTTTTATTGTTAGAGAGGCTTACTTCAGAGTTTGGTGATGCAATGAGAATTTAAGTTCAATGAGAGGCGCTAGGTATAACTTCAGCAGTTGTGTGTGTGCAAAGCAGAGGCAACATGAAATCAAAGGCAGCTGTAAGACTCCAACTGTCTCCACAGGAACCAAAGTGAAAAGAACCTCATTTTGAATTTGTAAGGTGAAAATGTTTTGCCTGGTGTTTGGTTAAGTCTATGGGTTGCTGTTGCCTTAATGGAGATTAGTTTGGGAATTTGTTAAAAATGATGATAGTAGTGATTTGAAGCCATGTGTATATATATGTTAACCTGTGTAAATTAATAAAATGTTTCATTTAGTTTAATGTAAAACCTCGAGAACAGGTGGTCTGATTCCTGAATTTAGAGCTGCATCTCAAACATAACACTTCAAAATATAGGTTATGACAGTTGTTTAATGTTTCCCTCTGGGATTTATAAGTAACTCCGCTTTACCAGCTGCATTGGTCACAACAATTGGGGGCTCTGGCCGGGATAAATTATATTTCTAATTCCTTGATTGGTTTGGAATTGGTGAATCTTAAAGCTTATGAGTATGAGATGCACTTTGAATTCAGGAGTTGGTGAGGTATTTTAGACGTGGTGAGACTGCAAGATGGCTTTGGCAATTGCTAAGGCTTATCTGGAGTAGAAGAGACAACTTTGACTGGGTTGGAGAAACTATCCAAAAGTAAGTTAACAGAGTTGGCAGATAAGTTAAAATTGGCGTTATTTGCGGGGGCCAGGAAATCAGATATAGTTAAAAGTATAGCACAGTATCTACAGTTGGAAGTGAAACCTGACACTAGTGAGTCAAAGCTGGAGGTAGTGAGACTTCAGTTGCAAATGAAAACACTTTAACTAGAAGCAAAGGATAGAGAAAAGGCTTTTAAAAGGGAATTAGAAATTGCGAAGATGGAGAAGGAGGAAAGAGGAAGAGAGAGAATTCCAACTGAAAATGTTGATAGTTAGAAAAGAGATGTCAGTAGGTGAGGAAGGATTTATCTCTAGAGCAGAACCCAGAGGGGATACGTTTAAATTTGTACAAGCTCTTCCAAAGTTTGAGGAAAAAGATATTGAAACATTCTTTATTTCACTTGAGAAGCTAGCTAAACAGATGAAATGGCCACAGGAAAGCTGGATGTTATTATTACAGTCTAAGTTATTAGGTAGGGCATATGAGGGATATGCTTCACTTTCAGAAGAAATGTTGGTGAATTATGATGTGGTGAAAAAGGCTATTTTGAGTGCATATGAGTTGGTTCCTGATGCATACAGGCTGAAATTTAGGAATATGAGAAAACATCCTGGGCAAACTTATATTGAGTTTGAAAGAGTAAAACAAAGTAATTTTGACCAGTGGATGCTGGCATTAAAAATTGAGACAACCTATGCAGCTCTCAGAGAGGTCATTCTTTTGGAAGAATTTAAAGATTCAAACCCCTCAGTATTGAGAACTCATGTGGAGGAACAGAGGGTTGATTCTGTAAGACAAGCAGCAGAGATAGCTGATGATTATGAGTTAGTTCATAGAGCTTAACCTTTTTTCCCATCACCCTTTCAAATTGGAGAAGGATAAAAGTGGGAAGGTGAAAGGAAGGCAGGTAGTCAGGGAAGAGAAGGAGTAGTTGGATGTTCCCAGGACGTTTTTTCTCAGAATAAAAAGGAAGGTGCTGAAGGTAGAAGTGACATTCGAAAATTGAGGCGTTTTCATTGTAATAAAGTGGGGCACACAAATTCAGTGTGTTGGAGATCGCAGGAAAAATCTGTCGGAATTATAGGAGTACAGAAAATCCCTGGAAGTAAAAGTACTGTGACTTCTGAAGTTCAGGCACAAGAGAAACCAATGGTTTGTGTACAGGTGAAACAGGGAGACTCAGTGAAAGGTGAAGAAGTGGGGACATGTTCACAGTTAATTCAAGGGAATTCTGAGGAGCAGGTTTTAGAGATGTTTAAAGATTTTGTACGTGAAGGGAAAGTCTTTCCATGTGTACAGAGTGGAGTCGGTAAAGATGTTAAAATCTTAAGAGACACAGGGGCTAGTCAATCCTTAATGTTGTGGGATAGTGACATTTGTTGTTCAAAGGGAGTATTGCAGGAGAAGGTAATAATAAGTGGGGTTCATGGAGATGCTAAATCTATTCCATTGTGGAAAGTAAATTTAAAGAGCAAATGGAAGGTAGGTGAAGTTATAACTGGAGTGGTGGAAAAATTTCCCATTGCAGGGTTCAATTTAGTCTGGGTAATGATATAGCTGGATCACAAATGTGGGTGATGCTTGTGGTAGTTGAGCAGCCTGTAGGAGTGTTTTCAATGGGGGTGTTACAGGAGGAACATCCTGGATTGTTTCCTGATTGTATTATAATGAAATCAAAGGCTCATAGGGAAGGACAAGACAAACAAGATAAGCAGGCAGTTCAAAAGCAAGAAGAAGGTGTTGAAATCCAATTAGCTGGCACTGTGTTTGATAACATTGTTCAGGAGGAAGGAATACAGGACAATTCAGCTAAAATGTTTAACTCAAAGAGGTTAGTGGAATGACAGAAACCTGATTTGCAATTAAAGCAGTTATATCAGAAAGCTGAAGCAAATTGTACTCCAGTATGTTATTATCTTTGGGAAGGTATTCTGATGAGAAAATGATGGTCGGATTATGTCTCAGCAAGTGAAAGCTGGAGGAAGGTGCATCAGATTTTTTATCCCATTAGGGTATAGAAATGAGATTCTGAGGATTGCTCATGAAATTACAATGGGGGTGGGGTGGGGGGGAGACATTTAGGAATTAGGGAAACACAGGAAAAGATAGAGAGGTATATTTTTGGTCAGGATTGCCTAGGGATGTAGTCAAATTCTGTAGAACCTGTTATACATGTCAAATAACAGGAAAACCACAAGCAGTGGTTAAGCCGGTGCCTTTAATCCCAATACCAGCATTTGAAGAACCTTTTACCAGGGTCGCGATTGATTGTGTTGGACCCCTCCCTAAGACTAAAATCAGTATTTATTAACAATAATTGATGTGTCCACCAGGTTTCCCGAAGCGATCCCTTTAAGAAATATTAAAACTAAGAAGATTGTGGAATAGTTAATTAAATTTTTCACGCGATATGGTTCATCTAAAGAAATACAATCAGATCAGGGGTCAAATTTCATGTCACAGCTGTTTAAGGATTATCATGATAATGCACAGGATTGGGAAACAGGAATTCCATTTTTGTTATTTGCTATTAGAGACACTCCTAATGCATCAACTGGTTTTAACCCTTTTGAACTAGTTTATGGTCATGAGGTAAGGGGACCACTGAAATTGATTCATGAGAAATTTGTGGGTCAAAATTCAGAAACTACTCTCCTGGATTATGTATCAAATTTCAGGGAAAGATTGAACAAAGCATGTGAGTTGGCTGGGGAACATTTAAAGATATCACAGCAAGTGATGAAAGTGAAAGCAGATAAGAAAGCTAAAACTTGCAGTTTTGTTTCTGGGGAGGAAGTACTAGTTTTGTTACCAGTACTAGGTGGTTCATTAAATGCAAGGTTTAGTGGGGCTTTACAGGATTGAAAAGAAATTACGTGAAGTCAATTATTTAATAAATACTTCAGTTAGAAGAAAGAAACAGAGGGTGTGTCATGTAAGTATGCTTAAGAAGTATTTTGACAGGGAAGAGGAGCAAAAAGAGGTGTTAGCGATGGTGAATGATGGGAATGAGGTAGAAGTGCAGGACTCTGAAATTGATTTTCCTCTAATCTAACTGGATAATGAGGGGGTGCTTGAAAATTTAAATGAAATATTGAGTTACCTTCCAAGCAAGTGTCAACGTGATTTGGAAAAGCTATTGCAGCCACACAAATCTATTTGTGGAAATAAGTTGGGGAAGACAAATTTACTATACATGATGTATTTATAGAAATATCATCTTCAATAAAGCAACACCCTTAAAGATTAACTCTGGAAAAGTTATCACAAGTGCAAAAAGAAATTGATTCCATGCTTCAAAATGTTATCATTGAGTCTAGTTGCAGTAACTGGAGTTTGCCTGTTGTACTGGTACCGAAACCGGATGGAACACAAAGGCTGTGTGTGGACTATCAAAAGGTGAATGCGGTGAGAAAAGCGGATTCATATTCTATACCACAGTTGAAAGATTGTATTGAGAAAGTGGGACAATCAAAATTTATCACAACGGTTGATTTGCTAAAAGGATATTGACGGGTACCGTTGTTGGAGAGAGCAAAGGTATTATCATTTTCAATGCCAGGTGGACTATATCAGTTTAAAGTCATGCCATTTGGTATGAAGAATGCACCTGCAACATTTCAAAGACTGACAAACAAAGTAATTGCAGGTCTAAGCATTTGTGCGGTTTATATTGATGATCTAATTGTTTTCAGTCAGACATTGGAGGAGCATTTACAGCATCTGGAAGAATTATTTACTCGACCACAAGAAGCTAATTTGGGGTGAACTTGGCTAAAAGTGAATTTGCAAAAGCACAAGTTACGTATCTAAGTCATACCATTGGACATGGTAAGATGGCTCCAAGAGATGCGTAAGTCAAGGCTACCGTGGATTTCCCAGTGCCTACAACAAAACGAGAAGTTTTGAGATCTCTGGGCATGAGTGGGTTTTACTGGAAATTTGTACCAAATTTTAGCCAAGTGGTTGCTCCACTGACTGAACTATTAAAAAAGAACAAGAAGTTTCAATGGGCACTGGAGTGTCAGAAGTCATTCAATAGTTTGAAAGTTGTATTAACTATGACACCAGTTTTGGCAGTGCCCAATTATGCCAAGCAATTCTAAGTTGGCCGTTAACGCAAGTGATATAGGCATTGGGGCTGTACTGGTACAAGAAGTTGACACTGGAATTGAAAAACCGATAGGGTATTTTTCACAGAAGCTGAATGTACAAAAGAGAAGATGTTCAACAATTGAAAAAGAGACTTTGGGTTTGGTGTTAGCATTGCAGCATTTTGAAATTTATATTGCAAACAATTCATCAGAAACAATTGTTTATACAGACCATAATCCTTTGAAGTTTTTGGACAAAATTTTGTAACAAAAGTGCAAGACTTTTCAGATGGAGTCTATTATTACAACCATTTAATCTACGTATTATACATATTGCTGGAAGAGAAAATCTGTTCGCAGATGTGTTATCAAGAGTTTGAAGCTTAAAGGAAATTGGGACATTTAAAAAAAAACTGGACACTGAACTGGAATGATTTCTGTTGATGCTAAGGACTTGTGTGTATATATTGTTATGTTAATGTCTGAATCTGGTAATGTAATAGTGTAATACGTATAGGAGATGGTGTGAGATGGTTGTTAAAATGAAGCTGTCTTTTAGAATTATGATGGTTCGTTTTCCGATAGGGAGGGGGATGTCATGAAGCTATTAATGTATATAATATTATTGGAAAATATTTTTCCTTTAAAGTCGAGGTTTAGTCTGTGGGTGTGTCTTAATTGGATTAAAACCAGCTAGTCTGGGTGCTTTGCTGTGTACTAGTTTTGATATGTAAGAGAGATAGCGTGTATTTGCATTTTTTGAATAGAGCATTCAAGAAGTGGGATGAAAAGTGATGTCTATCCAGCAGATTCTGAGTGATATGTTTATATTACCAATAAAATTTGTGCTATGAAAGGGGTTTTATTGTTAGAGAGGTTTAGTTCAGAGTTTGGTGATGCAATGAGAATTTAAATTCAATGAGCGGTATTAGGTATAACTTCAGCAGTTTTGTGTGTACAGGGCAGAGGCAATGTGTGATCGAAAGCAGCTGTAAGACTCCAACTATCTCCACAGGAACCAAAGTGAAAAGAACCTTATTTTGAACTCGTAAGGTGAAAATGCTTTGCCTGGTGTTTGGTTAAGTCTATGGGTTGCTGTTGCCTTAATGGAGATTAGTTTGGGAATTTGTTAAAAGTTATGATAGTAGTAATTCGAAGCCATGTGTACATATATTTTAACCTGTGTAAATTAATAAAATATTTCATGAGTTTAATGTAAAACCTCGAGAACTGGTGGTCTGATTCCTGAATTTAGAGCTGCATCTCAAACATGACACTTAAAATTATAGGTTATGACAGTTGTTTAAAATTTCCCTCTGGGATTTTTAAATAACTCCGCTTTACTAACTGCATCAGTCATAACAAAAATCCTTGAGGACCTTGCTTTCAGGCATTTCTCCACCAGTCTGCGACTTTTCCATCTTGTGAGCCAGTTTGTCCTGCATGGACAGAGATGAGGAGAGTGTAAGCAGGGATGCCTGCCAGGCCAGATGATAAGTATGCCTGGCATGTGTGGGTGGTGAGTGGTCCCATGGACGGGATGAGGACAATGAAGGTGAGTGTGTGTGAGAGAGTGAATGGTGATACCCCTTGAACTGGCAGTGAGTGAGGGCCCCGTGGATGTGTGATGGGTTTGTGAGTGTGAGAGTTGAGAGTGATGAGGAGTGACTTACCCTGGCGGAACGGTGGAGATCATTCATCCTTTTGCAGCACTGGGTGGCTGTCCTGTTTTGCAGGGTGTTGGCGCTGACCATCACTGCCACCACCTCCTAAGCAGGGTTGGTGATGTTGCTGCCCTCCTGCGGCCAGAGCCAGGGGTGGGGGACATCATGGCAGCCTCCACGGCATCCAAAAGGTGCTCGAGAGACACATCAATAAAGCCGGGGGTGGGGGGGATGGGATGAGGAGTGGGGGTGGGTATGGGGGGGTGGGGGGATGAAGTGGGGGGTACAGTGGGATGCAGTCTTCTTGCCTTTCGGGGCCATGTCTTCTGTGTAGCACCCTGGGCTGGAAGCACTGAGAGGTGTGCATGTGGATACCTTTTAAATATGGCGCCTGCCCTGAGGAAGCGGTGAGGTGATGGTGTGGCGGGCGAATGAGAGCCCGCCCACCATGGAAACAGCGCATCTCCCAGGAATGCATCATTAATGCGGTGGGGTTGCATGAGAAGCTGCCATTGCGACCAGTGGGTAAAATGTAGTTTTTCCCGCCCACTACCGCACTTAGTGCAAATCTGGGATGATTCCGCCCATAGGTTCATGAGGGCACTTGACAGGGTAGACGCTGGGAGCTTGTTTCCCATCGTGGGTGAACCTAACTAGTGGGGAACAGTTTAAAAATAAGGGGGTCTCCCATTTATGCCAGAGATGAGGAGGGATTTCTCCTCTCAGAGGGTCGTTAGCCTCTGGAATTCTCTACCCCGGAGGGCAGTCCAGACTGAGTTGGACAGATTTCTGATTGACAAGGGAGTTGAGGGTACGAGGAACAGGCCGGAAAGTGGAGTCAAGGTCATGTCAGTTCACAGCCATGACCTTATTGAATGGCGGAGCAGGCTCGAGGGGCCGAATGGCCTAACTCCTGCTCCTAGTTCTCATGTTCTCATGGAATTATAGTACGAGTTTTCTTTGCTTCCCTGATGCAGAGAATTGGAGGCTTTTTTGAATATATGACAAAATCACACTATTTAACCAAAAATAGCACTGCTTCAAAACCTGTCAGAATGTCAGATTTACTGTCAATGTGGCATCTTTTGAAAGATTTTCTTTCTCACCCTATGTGTGGCGAAAAGGATTATTTAAAAATACCGTGAGGCTGCGGTAAAAATAGATTCTCTGTGGAGGTAGGTCTTGGCAGTGACTACGAAATGTGTTCATCTTGGAGGAGAGTTTCCAACTGTGGGAGGGACAATTCTCACCACAGCCACTTGGCTGAAGCCAGACGGACAGGCAGTTAACGTCAGCCGGGTGACTAGCCGGCCGGCACCCTACATGGTTCCCGCTGCCTTCCGTAACCTGCCCTTCTGAGGAGGAGGCAGCGGCAAGGACGCCCATGTGAAGCCAGCGGGGTCCTTCTGTAAATGTCAAGGTGGCATCACTGGGGCCCTGACTGGAATATGTACGGTGGTCAGAATATGTAAGCCATTGATTGCCCCTTTATAATCTCAGAGAAGAGGGCGTGGGGAAATATCCCAGAGAGGAACAGGTCCAACAGGTAAGCTTTGTTTTTATGTTGGTTGTAGTCATTCCCAGGCCTGGGCTCGCACCTGTCCCTCCAGTAAGACCACTCTCCACCACCCCACCACCCCCCACACCCCCCACAACCCCTCGCCCCCCCCACACCCCCCACCCCCTCCACCCCGCGCCCCCGCCCTTGAAAACACTGTCCCTGCACCTTTCTTGCCGACCATTATTCCTTTGGTGTCAACTGGCTGCCTGAAATTCTATTTTCACCCTCAGGTTCTGGCCGGTAGCTGTTTGGCAAGTTGTAAGCGAGGCCCTGGGGTTCTCGTGCTGCCAAAGTTGGGTTTGGGGGTTTGGTTGTCTTACCTACCCCCCTTCTCCTCTCCCCCAACCTGCCTAATTCCCACTTCCTGTTAAAATTGGGCTTGGGCACTTTCCCCCTTCCCGTTCCCGTGCCGGGTTGCACGAGGCGGACAAAGCGCACGTTCCCGTCTGTCTTCAGTAGCTTGTTTCCTCCTGGAGCAGATCGCAGGGCTGAAGCCAGAGGCTGTAGCTTGAGCTTGAGGGGCTCTGCATGTCTGACCAGGAATCTCCCACTTTTTAACCAGCTGCCAACAGCACGTTGGAAGGATTTGCAGTTTGTTACTCAGTTAGTTTGGCTGCATTATGAGCGCACCTTCCTTGGCCATCAAGTCCTGGGGAGGGACTCAAACCTAGAGCGTCTGGCACAGGGGCCTGGACCCTACTCACTGGTCCACAAGATCTCCTTGCTATTACCTTAACTGACTTAAAAATATCAGAGAGAGAGAGAGAGAGAGAGCGAGCACGTGCGAGGCAGAGAGTGCCCTGTGACAGATAACACCTAGGGCCAACCCACTAAAATTTCAAAAGGTTGCTAACTTTAATGTAGTGTAAAACTGCACTGAAGCAGTGACTTACAGCACAGTTCAATAATTACATCCTTACTGCTCTAGAGTTTATCATGTTGTGATGTAAGCAGGATCCTTAGGGGGAATGTGAAGGGTTTCTGAGTCACTCTGACCAGGGACGATCATGGAAATTTGTAATTTAAGTTTAGAAAGTGGGAGAAATATTGTAAAGTGTGTGGGAGGTGTAAGCGTGGGCCAGAAAGTGAGAGTATGATCAAGAGTGGGAGTACTGACGCACATGTCCTGGTTACTCGTGTATGTGTGTGTGTGTGTGCACTGCGTTTTGAGAGAGGAAGATAAAGCAGTTTGTAAATTATTTTTAGTTTACATCAGTTCGTGGGGCACACAGGGCTGACCTTTGGCCCTGCCATCTGCTGTTCTTGTATTAATGTTATTGACTCAACCCAGCTGCTGAAGGATTGTAATCGTCGTCAGCTCAGGAATTGCTGGAGACGTGCAGTGGAGATCAAAGCAGATTAAAAATACAAACCAGAGTGTCAACATTTATTTCAGGGGTTGGATGCGACTGTCTTCGATTTTCCTAAAATGGGTTGAGGATATAACGCGGAGAGGGGTTGTCACTCTCTCTCTGAGGCGGAGAATTGAACTGAAAGCAATTCGAAGATGAGCCGGAAGACGCAGTAGAGAGGATTTGCATTTATAGGCTAATTTCACATCCTGAAGCGTCGAATTCAAATGTGAAGGTTGATCTCACAGTTTTCTACTCATTACTTTCCAGCACATCTAAACAGTGGAGATTGGCATTCCTCCCTTCAGTCTCTCCTCCCTTCAGTCTCTCCTCCCTTCAGTCTCTCCTCCCTTCAGTCTCTCCTCCCTTCAGTCTCTCCTCCCTTCAGTCTCTCCTCCCTTCAGTCTCTCCTCCCTTCAGTCTCTCCTCCCTTCAGTCTTTCCTTCCATTACTAACTTTCTTCATGCTCACGGGGTGGAATCTTCCAGTCCCGTCAGCTGCCGGGAGCTTAGCGGGCGGGGGAGGTTAATTTGACGGGAGGCCAAATATCAGTTTCCCGATGGTGGGGTGAACGTTAGCAATTAAGTTCTCAGGTCTTTAAAGGCAGTTTGAGCTTCCTGTCGGGAAGCCCTTTTGCACTTATTAGCATGTCACGCATGCTCATTCAAAGGCCAGTCCATTCGTATTCATGACTGCGCATACGTGGCGTGTGCCTGGTGAGGTAGATTTCCTCCATGGTTAATGGTGAGTTGCTGCTGCATTGTCCTCTTTGGTGGTGGCAGTGCAAGTTGTGCGGAGGGTGACCAAGGAAGGGAGGAAGGGTGAGCGGGGAAGGGTGGAGCAGTGGCCGGGCAAAGGTAGAAAGGGATAATAGGCTGTCCGGGTGTCCTTTAAATATGGCGCCCTGACCTTTGACTCCATGAGGTAATGGCAGGGACGGTGACTTCCTGCCAACCCCCACCACAAGAACCGGTGAGCTCCTCTCAGGTACATATGTAACGAGTTAAACAGTGCAAGGTTTGAGACTAGGACCCGAGGGCACAGCCTCAGAGTAAAGGGAAGACCTTTTGGAACAGAGATGAGGAGAAACTTCTTTAGCCAGAGAGTGGTGAATCTATGGAATTCATTGCCACAGAAGGCTGTGGAGGCCAGGTCATTGAGTGTATTTAAGACCGAGATAGACAGGTTCTTGATTAGTAAGGGGATCAAAGGTTACGGGGAGAAGACGTGAGAATGGGGTTGAGAAACTTATCAGCCATGATTGAATGGTGGAGCAGACTCGATGGGCCGAATGGCCTAATTTCTGCTCCTATGTCTTATGGTCTTATGGTCTTATGGTCAGGCATGGTCAGCCATCCTGTGCACCCCCGCGCTCCCAGTGGGAAATCACTCCCACTTCTATGCCCACCATCAAACTTAGACTCCAGAAGAGAAGATTCCGGCCTTTAAAACCAAAACGCTATCACTCATTTGGTTTGTCGTCACTTTTATTCTTTACCAACCAGGCATCACCTGGCTCTTTGGAGCTTGGTCTTTCTCAACCAGAAAGAGGTTGACTTTACTTTAAAGGCTTGTAAATATGCTTTAAGCAGCATGTTACTTCCATGAGGTTTCTATGAAACTGAAATACAGCTGTTATCACACTACAACTAATCACAGGAGACAGGAGGAACGAACACAGATCAATGAACTTTATTGGAATTAGTTGGACAATATCAGGAGTATCGGATGAAATTCAGCTGGAGTGACTTATGTAGAAAGATTTGGGCTGCAGAATTTGTTTCCATGGCAGCACCCATATTTTCAGTGCAATGGGTACATTTTTAGTTCCAAATTGGTACCCACACTGCGCATGTGTGCCATGCTGGACTCCATCTTGGTGAGGGCATCATCAAGGAGTTGAAAGCATGTGCCAGAAGTAGGCAGATCGTGATGCCAGTCAGCGTCTAACACTGATTTGATGCCAGTGCTGTGTCACGATGATGAGAAATTGAGACTGAGTGAGATCCACCTATAACTTCACAAAATAACCAAAAAAACGCATTGAGCTATTTAAAGGGGATCTGTTTTAAAAAAAAAATACAAGAAAAGACATTGACCAAAAATGGCTGCCACGAGTGACCTGACGTCTGGAATTGTAAATTGGCCTTTACTGGAAAGTTACTATATCGATTACACCGCTGACATGTTGCTCATGGAATTTCACACCTGGGGTGTCAAGATCGCCTTCAAAGGGACTCTTGAAAAGAAGGCATTAAAAATGCGAAGTGTTATCCTTTAATCAACTGTAATTCTGTTAAGACAATGGGAACTGCTAACCAGCCAGATAACCAACAGATATTCAAAACCCCCTGTGGAGGTCGAAATAACCTCATCTCCTGTTGGTTTCTACAACATTGAAATGTGTCAAAAGTTTCTGAGAAGAATGATCAAAAATATGATGACTTGCTCTGCAACAATGACCGCAAGACATGTTAATTGAATTCTTTCTCAGAATATACAGACAGGAGGTTTAAGAATTGGTTTTGCCAAGCCAGAAACAGAGAGAAAAATCAAAATAATCTGGAAACACTGTTGAAGGAAGCAGTAATGAATCTCTCTCTCTCTCTCTCTCTCTCTGTGTCTCTCTCAAGCCAAGTGCAGTTACCTGAACTTCAGTTTAACTCCAGGGGCAGAACTTTCTGTTTGATGTGCAGGGGGCGGACACCGCATGTTCGCGTGTAAAATGACACGCGGTGACGTTGTGTGAGCGTCCCGATGTCACTGCGCGGCATTGCGATATTTCGCTGGGTGGGTGCGCGATGATGTCCGATGCACACCTGCCATTAATTAACGGGCCACTTAAGGTACTTTGGCATTCAATCGACACCGATTTTTTGGTGCCCGTGTGATCTTCAGGTCAGTGCACGGCCGCAATGGGCAGGCGGGTAAGAGACACTTGCATAAACCTCATCCACGGGTGGGATAAGAGGGTTCAGTGGGGTCGTGAATCTGCTCTGTGAAGTATTTATCGGTGAAAGTTTTTCAAACTTGCCTGTGTGATCTGCAGTACTTCAGAACACATCCCAGCTGCTTTTACTGGACTCTTAACCTTCAGGTCAGCACTCTGCAGTGAGGAATCTTTTCTGGGCCTGCAGGTTTCAGGAAGACTTCCCTTAGCCTGGGTGTGGGAGCTGATCTGTCCATTGGAGGCAGTTCCTCTGAGGAGGAAGGGAGGGCTAGAAGGGGGAGGAGGCCAGGAGTGAACATTCAGCCTCCAGGGGAGCCACCTTTGGGAGGACAGGCGCAGGCACAAGGGTCGCAGGGCCAAGAGGTAGTCCAAGGTGGAAGGGGCCGCAGAAGATGCCACTATCCTGCTGCCAGGGTTTACAGGCAGCGAAGCAGCTACCCCAATATGTCTGAGGCGCAGTGCCAAAGGAGGCTCCGTCTGTCAAAGGAGGCAGTCAACTGTATCTGTCAGATGATTGGCCCTAAGATCTCTCCTAACTGTGTGGGTGGACACCCCATGCCAGTGGCTCTAAAGGTCACAGCTGCCCTCAACTGCTATACCTCCGGCTCCTTCCAGGCCTCGGTAGGTGATCTTTGCGGTGTCTCCCAATCAGCTGTCCACACTTGTGTCAAGCAGGTGACAGACGCTCTGTTCAGACGGGCATTGACCTTCATCCACTTCTGCTGCGACCAGGCAAGTCAGACACTGTGAGCCAGAGGCTTCGCGGCCATTGCTGGCTTCCCCCGTGTCCAGGGTGCTATAGACTGCACACATGTGGCCATCAAGGCGCCAGCAGGTGAGCCCGGTGCCTTTGTCAACAGGAAGGGCTTCCACTCCATGAACGTGCAGATAGTGTGTGACCACAGGATGCAGATTCTACAAGTCTGTGCAAGGCACCCAGGCAGCTCCCACGACGCCTACATCCTCAGACACTCCCAGGTGCCGGGGCTCATCAGTGCTCCAGCCCGGCTGGATGGATGGCTGCTGGGTGACAAGGGCTATCCCCTCAGAAGGTGGCTCATGACGCCTCTTCGCCATCCAAGAACAGAAGCTGAGCAGCGGTACAATAGGAGCCAGGGCACCACAAGGGCTGTGGTGGAGAGAGCCATTGGTCTTCTCAAGATGCGCACTCCAGTACCCCCCAGATCGTGTGTCGGTGATAGTGGTTGCATGCTGCGCTCTCCACAATCTTGTGCTGGAAAGGGGGGACACTGTGGACAATGAAGACATCGACACAGTGTCTGCAGCTGCACACGATGAGTCCTGCAGTGAGTCCGAGGATGAGCATGCACAGGGAAATGCTGAGGGGGTAGACGCTGACCCGGGCATACTCCAGGGAGGCAGGGACACCTGGGAGGCTTTAATCCAACGAACCTTCAGCTAGAACACCACAGATGGACCCCCAGGACAAGCCTGGGCTGTAGGCTCGATACTCGAGACCTAAGTGCAAAATCTGCCAGGTCAGCAGCACTAACTAAGGGCCTTGTAAATAAAGCTGAATGTCCGACAAATCACTCATTACACTTTTCTTTAACACACACATGCAGTAGAAACGAGGCACCCTCAGCCCTGGTCACACATCTGCATTTAATGTGTAAAGGAAAAGAACTTATCACAAAGAGAAAACAATAGTGTAAACAATCAAAAATAAATCATAAAGACCTCATCTCGGGCCAACACAAAAGCACCAGTGAGAAACCCGTGGTGTGCCTAAGGTGCCTTATGTTTACGTTTCCGGGTGCCACGTCTTGGTGCTGCCCCATCGCTGGGAGTGGCATCTGAGCCAGCCTGCTGACTCTGCTGTCCTGTTGGCCTCGATGACCTTGGTGGTCGTCCTCTAGCCCGTGGAGCCTGTGCTGGCCCCGCCTGGGAGGGAGCTGCCAGTTCCACAGCTGGCATCTACCCAGTCGTCGCAGCCTCACCGGATGGTACGGTCACTGGGAGAGAGGCAGAGGAACTGCAGCCCTCATCCAGACCGCACTGAGAGGTGCCCGCAGAGACGCCAGGCAGTTGCTGCGCTGACGTGAGGTCGCTTCGGACCTCCCTGCTCACCAGCTGAGGTCAATGCCAATGTGAGGGCTTGCTGGTCAGAGCACATCCCCAGGAAGCTCTGATTGGTCTCATGGAGTAGCCTCTCCACGAGAGTCGCCATTGTCTCCATGGAGGAGTGGGGTGGGGGGTGAGGGGTGGGGGGAGTGGGGTGGGGGGTGAGGGGAGGGGGGAGTGGGGTGGGGGGGGCAGTGGGCAGCAGGGGGTAAGCTGACCTGCTGGGTTAAATGCCCAATGCCAACATTGTCCTCACCCTTCCAGAGCACAACAAATCATTGAAGCGCTTGCGACACTGGATCCACGTCGCGGGATCTCACCACCTCCGCCACCTCCCCCCAGGCTCGTTTTGTCACGTGGGGGGGGCCTCCTCCTCCTGTCCTAGGGAACCAGCACCTCCCCCTGTGATGCCACCACCTCGAGGAGGGCAACAAGGCAGGCATCAGAAAAACGATGGGCACATTGGCCCCCCCGCCCTACCCTCCGGCCTGGCCGGCTCACCCGGACCCCTCAGCTGCGGCCTGGGACTGGCCATTGTGAGCAGCCTACAGGAGGCTGCCAGGCCTTGTTTTAAACAGGCTGCCGGGTCACCATTGGACCCGAGGGTCTGTGCACCCCCACCTCAGCCCGCACACTCCCGCCATCCTCGGGAGTCGGGGGATACGCTGGCTGGGCCTGAACTGGCCCCACCCGCGTAAAATGGCGCCGCGGACCTGATGGTGGGCGGCGGTGGGGTCTGTGCCATGCCGGCTCCTCCCTCCCCCCAAAACGAAAAATTCTGCCCCAGGATTTTAAAGGAAATTAGTGTACTTCAAATGGCCAAAATGTTCAACAATCTACAGCTCAATGTCAAACAGAGGACTTAAATCGTATATCCTTTAATATTTATTTGGACTCTAACTTCTTACTGCTGAAAGCTGTGTCTGTGTGTGTCTGCGTGTGTCTGTGTGTGTGCGTATGTGTGTATGTGTGTGCGTGTATGTGTGCCTGTGTGCGTGCCTGTGTATGTGTGCGTGTGTACGTGTCTGTGTGTGTGTGTGTGCGTGCATGTCTGTGCGTGCCTGTGTATGTCTGTGTGTGTGTGTGTGTGTGCATCTGTGTGCGTGTGTGTCTGTGTGTGCGTGTGTGTGTGTGTGTGTGTGCGTCTGTGTGTGTGTGTGTGTGCGTCTGTGTGTGTGTGTGCGTCTGTGTGCGTGTGTGTGCGTCTGTGTGTGTGTGCGTCTGTGTGTGTGTGTGTGCGTCTGTGTGTGTGCGTCTGTGTGCGTGTGTGTGCGTCTGTGTGTGTGTGTGCGTCTGTGTGTGTGTGTGTGTGTGCATCTGTGTGTGTGTGTGTGTGTCTGTGTGTGTGTATGTGTGTGTCTGTGTGTATGTCTGTGTGTCTGTGCATGTTTGTGCGGTCGCGTCTTTTATTATTTTTTTCTTGGGCTTAGTAACTAATAAACTTACTCTTTCTTTGACTCAAGAAAACCTGGTTTGATTGACTCATTATTGAAAAGTAAATACATTTGGATTGGAAAAACATTTATGGGGGAAAGAAATTTAAAAAGAGCCCTTGTTGTGAGCAACCGAGGGGGCTGAATACAGGGGAGCCAGTTTACTCCTCCTCACCGAGTGGTAACAGCTGCCATTCTCAGCTTTACCACTCTGACTAATGCCCCCTCGTAAACACACACCTCCGAATGTCTTTAACTGGAGGAGGGAACCCGCAGGAGGGAGTTGAAGTTGGCTGGGAGCGGTGCTGCACGTGGAGAAAGTGTGGTTTTAAATTCGAGTCCACTTATTTGCAGTCTAAGGGGGCTTTAGTCTTCACCCCCCCCCTAAGGCCTGCAGAATAAAGGGGTATCAAGCAGAGGCTGGACAGGTGAGGACAAGCTGCCCACTGAGGGAGGAGGATTAGGGAAGAAGGGCTATCCCCAGGAGGTCTTAGTGTCCCAGGAATATTTCTCTTACCCCAACCTAGGCCAGAAACAATCTGTGCGTTGTCTCCATTTTACAAAGGGACTGCCCGTGGCCACCTCTCGCCACCTCTCACAACCTCTCGCCACCTCTCGCAGCCTCTCGCCACCTCTCGCAGCCCCTCGCCGCCTCTCGCCGCCTCTCGCAACCTCTCGCAACCTCTCGCAGCCTCTCGCCACCTCTCGCCACCTCTCGCCACCTCTCGCCACCTCTCGCCGCCTCTCGCCGCCTCTCGCAACCTCTCGCCACCTCTCGCAGCCTCTCGCAGCCTCTCGCAACCTCTTGCAGCCTCTCGCAGCCTCTCGCCACCTCTCGCAACCTCTCGCAGCCTCTCGCAACCTCTCGCCACCTCTCGCCGCCTCTTGCAACCTCTCGCCACCTCTCGCAGCCTCTCGCAGCCTCTCGCAACCTCTCGCAGCCTCTCGCAGCCTCTCGCAGCCTCTCGCAACCTCTCGCAGCCTCTCGCAGCCTCTCGCAGCCTCTCGCAACCTCTCGCAGCCTCTCGCAGCCTCTCGCAGCCTCTCGCAACCTCTCGCAGCCTCTCGCAGCCTCTCGCCACCTCTCGCCACCTCTCGCAACCTCTCGCAGCCTCTCGCCACCTCTCGCCACCTCTCGCAACCTCTCGCAACCTCTCGCAGCCTCTCGCAGCCTCTCGCAACCTCTCGCAGCCTCTCGCAGCCTCTCGCCACCTCTCGCAGCCTCTCGCAGCCTCTCGCAGCCTCTCGCCACCTCTCGCAACCTCTCGCAGCCTCTCGCCGCCTCTCGCAGCCTCTCGCAACCTCTCGCAACCTCTCGCAGCCTCTCGCAGCCTCTCGCAGCCTCTCGCCACCTCTCGCAGCCTCTCGCAGCCTCTCGCCACCTCTCGCAACCTCTTGCAGCCTCTCGCCACCTCTCGCAGCCTCTCGCAGCCTCTCGCAGCCTCTCGCAGCCTCTCGCAACCTCTCGCAGCCTCTCGCAGGGCACAGCCAGCGGTTGCCAAGGTGACCCTGGTCATGACTTTCCTTCTGTCAGATTCTTTACAGGCAGCACCGGGTGGGGGTGACATCTTTATTATCTCCGCGTTCGGTGTCCAATGCTGTGTAAGGGAGGTGACCGGCCCTCTTTATACCGGGAGAGGGGAGTGCACGGTGTTGTCTGCGACCAGGGGGAGGGGAGTAGGCAGAGCATACCATGTGAAATAAGAACAGAAAGTGCTGGAAAAGCTCAGCGGGTCTGGCAGCGTCTGTGGAGAGAGAAACAAACGCAGTCAACGGCCGGGATTTTCCCGCTTCTCACGCGGCGGGATCTCCGGGTCTCGCTGAGGTGAAACGGAGATTTCAATGGCTCACTGGCCCCGCTGTGGGGAAACCCGATGCGGGAGTGGGGGCTGGGAAACTTGTTTCGAGTCCATCCTCAGGTTTCCAGCTTCCACAGTATTTTTTTGCTTTTACGTTAGAGCGTGCAGGTTCCTTCACTGTCGCTGGGTCAAAATCCTGGAACACCTTTACCTGACGGTGGGTGTACCTACACCACAGGGACTGCAGCGGTTCAAGAAGGCAGCAGCTCACCACCACCTTCCCAAGGGCAATTAGGGATGGGCAATAAATGCTGGGCCCAGCCAGCGAAGCCCCACATCCCATGAATGAATAAAAAAAAATGCTTGTGGCTTTGCCATGTGGGTGTCACATTTAAATGCAGAGATGTACCTTGACAGCAAAGGGCACCAGTCCCTGAATGTGCAGTTGATGTATGTCCATTACCAATGCATAATGTTGCTTAATGCCCAGTACCCTGGCAGTGGGTATGATGTCTTTATTTTATACCAGCCTGCTATTCCCTCCGTGTTCATGCCACCATGTCAAACCAGGGGGTGGTTGCTGGGTGACAAGGGCTATCCACTTACCAGCTGGTTTGTGAACCCCAGAAATGAGCCAAAGGCAAGTGGCCATAGTGCACAAACCGGGAGCCATAATGCCACATGAAACATTGGAGAGCAAATCTCTGGGGTGCACATGCAATGTGGAACAGGGAGGAGGGGGGAGGGGGAGGGGGGTGGGGTGGGGAGGAGGGAGGAGGGGGGAGGGGGGAGGCAACCAGGACATTCCCTTTGCTGCTGGGATGCCCATAATTGTCTCATTGACTACGGTGCCAGTGAGTACGGTCCCCAGTACCACATTCACCAGATGTTCCAAACCTTCCCTTCCCCACTGTCACTGGCCATCACAGCATCTGGTTGGCCACAATACAAAAATAAAAACCACCACAAAATGAACATTTGAACCAAATTTATGAATAAAATCATGTCCATATCGAATGCAAGAATCAAGTAGTCACCCCTCGTGCACTCCCTCGGCGTCTGCCTTTCGTGTGCCTGTGTCTGTCCCAGTGCTCCTGTCCAGTGCTCCTGTCCCAGTGCTCCTGTCCCAGTGCTCCTGTCCAGTGCTCCTGTCCCAGTGCTCCTGTCCCAGTGCTCCTGTCCCAGTGCTCCTGTCCAAGTGCTCCAGTCCCAGTTCTCCTGTCCAGTGCTCCTGTCCCAGTGCTTCTGTCCCAGTGCTCCTGTCCCAGTGCTCCTGTCCCAGTGCTCCTGTCCAGTGCTCCTGTCCCAGTGCTCCTGTCCAGTGCTCCTGTCCCAGTGCTCCTGTCCAGTGCTCCTGTCCCAGTGCTCCTGTCCAGTGCTCCTGTCCAGTGCTCCTGTCCCAGTGCTCCTGTCCAGTGCTCCTGTCCCAGTGCTCCTGTCCCAGTGCTCCTCTCCAGTGCTCCTGTCCAGCGCTACCACTGAGACTGCAGCGTGGCTGGAAACTGCAGGGGGTCTTGAACGAGGACTCGAGCAGATTTTTTTAACTCTATTTTCTCATGGGCTGTGGGTGTCCTGGCAAAGCCCATCCCCAGTTCTTGAACTTGCTAGGCCATTTCAGAGGGCAGTTAAGAATCAAACACATTGCTGTGGATCTGGAGTGACTTGTAGGCCAGACCAGGTAAGGACGGCAGATTTCCTTCCCTAAAGGACATTAGTGAACCTGATGGGTTTTTACAGCGATTGTTGATAGTTTCAGGGTCATCATTAATTGAATTTAAATCCCATCAGCTGCTGTGTTGGGATTTGAACCCGTCTCCCCAGAGCATTAGCCTGGGCCTCTGGATTACTAGCCCAGTGACGTTACCGCTATGGCACAGGTAGCAGCAGTTTGGACTGGCTGACCATTAGCCCTAAGGGCACTGTCAGAGTGGTAGCGGTGGGAGGGCGAATGCTCTCTTCCCGAGAGAGGACAGCAGGTTTGTTTCCATGGAGACACAGCCACTCCCCCCCAGAGTGGGGCCTTGGCGCTCCTGGTATTCTGTGGGGGAGGGACAGGTTGTTGGGCTGCTGTGAGGTCCTGCCAACCCCATTCCACACTATAACCCACAACCATGATGGCATCAGCCTGAGCTTCCACTGCAGCACGCGGGCATCGGGTGGCTACTGCTTGTGCTGTAATGGAATTGGCATCATTGACCATCAGGCACTGCAACATAAGTGGGAAAACACAGTGTACAAATTGAGTTGGCCACCATTTCCATGCTGGAAACGATGGGCTCCAAGCTCTCTGTAAAGCTCTGTGCCAACTTGGTGCCAAGTTGGTACCAGCTCCTCCATTCTCCTTGATGTTGGCCACAGACTTTCTGGGAGGTCTCCCAATGCACCAAGCATCTTGTTGTTCAGATCCATCAGCGTTCTTCTGTCCGTGCCTCATCAACGGCCTCGTCTGAGTCCTCTGTAGCAGAACCCATGTGCAACCTTGTCCCGTGGCAAGCTGGCACATTTGCCACTCTTGCCCCCTGCCTGGCTGCAGCCCACTCATGCCCACAGCCTCACCATGTGAGATGCCACCTCTATGCTACATTACCCAAAGTGTCTGTGCCTGAGCTGGTTGGTGAGAGTGTGCGATGGAGTGATGCTGTCCTCATCATCACTCTCCCCACTGCCCGAGCGGGTGACATTTCTTGGGTATCTGGATGGATACAAAATAGGAGCAGAAATAGGTCATTCGGCCCCTTGGGCTTGCTCTGCCATTCAATCAGATCATGGCTGATCTGTTTGTGTTTCAAATTCCACATTTTGATCTTTGATTTTGACCTTTGGTTCCCTTTCCTAAGAAGGATCTACCTACCTCCACCTTAAAAATAGTCAATGACCCCGGCTCCACCACCTTCTGAGGCAGAGAATTCCAAAGTCGTACAACCTTCTGAAAGAAAAAAATTCTCCTCATCTCTGTCCTAAAAGGGTGACCCCTAATATTAAAACAGTGCCCCCTAGTTCTGGACTCCCCCACAAGAGGAAACATCCTTTCAACGTCCACCTTGTCAAGGCCGTTCAGGATCTCATATACTTCAATCAAATCACCCCTCACTCTTCTAAACACCAGTGGAAACAAGCCCAGTCTGTCCAACCTTTCCTCATTTCACAACCCACTCATTCCAGGTATCAATCTAGTAAACTTCCTTTGAACCGCCTCCAATGCATTTACATCCTTCCTTAAATAAGGAGACCAAAACTGTACACAGTATTCGGGATGCAGTCTCACCAATGCCCTGTATAACTGAAGCATAACATCCTTCCTTTAATGTTCGATTCATCTCGTAATAAAGGATAGCATTCCATTAGCCTTCTTAATTACTTGCTGTACCTGCATACTAGCTTTTTGTGACTCATGCACTAGAATATCTAGATCCCTCTGCACCTTAGAATTATGCAGCCGTCTCCATTTAAGTAAAACTCTGCTTTCATATTCTTCCTGCCAAAGTGAACAACTTCATATTTTCCTACATTATACCCCAGATTTCTGCCCACTCACTTAACCCATCTATATCCAACTGCAAACTCCTTATGTCCTCTTCACAACATACTTTCCTACCTATCTTTGTGTCATCTGCAAACTTAGCTACCATGTCTTCACTCCCCTCATCTAAATCATTGATATAAATTGTAAAAAGTTGAGGTCCCAGTACAGACCCCTGTGGGACTCCACTTGTCTCATCCTGCCAATCAGAAAAAGACCCATTTATGCATACTCCCAGTTTTCTCCCAGCCAGCTAATCTTCTATCCATGATAATATATTACCCCCTATACCGTGAGCTTTTATTTCTGCAAAAATCTTTGATATGGTAAATGCTAGTATCAAATGCCTTCTGGAAATCCAAGTACAGTACATCTACAGGCTCCCCTTAATCCACTGCACATGTTACTCCTTCAAAGAACACCAATAAATTGGTTAAACATGATTCCCCTTTCACAAAACCTTGCCAACTCTTCCCGATTACCTTGTGTTTCTCTAGGTGCCCAGCTATAGCCTCCTTAATGATCGATTCTAACGCCTGCTCACAACAGACGTCAAGCTAACTGGCCTATAGTTTCTGTTTTCTGCCTCTCTCCCTTCTTGAATACAAGGGTTATATTTGCTATTTTCCAGTCTGATGGAACCTTTCCATAATGTAGCAAATTTTGGAAAATGAACACAAATGCATCGACTACCTCATTAACCACCTCTTTTAAGACCCTAGGATGAAGTCCATCAGGACCCAGAGACTTGTCAGCTCCCAGCTCCATCAGTTTGCTCAGTAGCACTTCCCTAGTGATTGTAATTTCACCAAGTTCCCCTCTCCCCTCCACCTCCTGATTTACAGCTATTACCGGAATGTTTTTGTGTCCTCTATAGTGAACACAGAAGCAAAATATTTGTTCATTTCATCCACCATTTCCTTATTAATTACCATTAACTCCCCATTCTCACTCTCTAGAGGACCAACACTCATTTTACTTATCCTTTTCCTTTTTAAATGTAGAAACTCTTGCTATCCGTTCTTACATTTCTAGCTAACTTCCTCTCATACTATCATTTATTTCTCCTGATTAATCTGTTAGTCATCCTCCGCCATTCTTTATATTCTGTCCAATCATCTGACCCACCACTCATCTTTGAGGAGTTATATGCTTTTTCCTTAAGTTTGATGCTTTCCTTAACTTCTTTGGTTAACCACGGATGGTGAGTCCTCACGTTAGAATTTTTCTTTAGAGTAGGAGTATACTTATTCTGAGTATTCTGAAATATCCCCTTAAATGCCTACCACTGCTTCTCTATTGATCTATCCCCTAGCCTAGTATCCCAGTTCACTTCATCCAGCTCAGCTTTCGTGCCCACATAGTTGCCCTTATTTAAATTTAAGATATTAGTCTTAGGCCCACTTTTCTCCCTTTCAAACTGGATGTAAAATTCAGTCCTATTGTGGTCGCTGCTACCTAGGGGTGTCTTCACTCTGAGGTCATTAATTAATCCTGTCATATTACACAACACCAAGTCTAATATAACCTGCTCTCTGGTTGTTTCAAGGATGTGCTACTCTAAGAAACTATCTCAAGAGCATCCTGTGAACTCCTCATCCAGGCTACTACTGTCAATCTGATTTTTCCAGTTTAAATGTAGATTAAAATCACCCATGATTATTGCTCTCCCTTTATCACAAGCACCCACTATTTCTTCTTGTATACTTTGTCCTACATTGTGGTGACTGTTAGGGGGCTGTAGACCACTCCCACATTCCAGTAATAGTTGTAAATCAGGAGGTAGAAGGGAATTTAGTGAAATTACAATCACTGGGGAAGCGATACTGAGCAAACTGATGGAGCTGTGGGCTGACAAGTCTCTGGGTCCTAATGGACTACATCCTAGGGTCTTAAAAGAGGCGGCTAATGAGATAGTAGATGCATTTGTATTCATTCTCCTGCTAGTCCTCATCTCCACCCTAACCAATTGTGTAGTGATATTGTCACTGGACTTGTAATCCAGAGACCCAGGTTAATGCTCTGGGGACCTGGGTTCGAATCCCACCATAACAAATGGTGACATTTGAATTCAATAAGAAACTTGCACTTAAAAAGTCTAATGACAATGAAACCATTGCTGATTGTTGTAAAAACCCATCTGGTTCACTAAAATCCTTTAGGGAAGGAAATCTGCTGTCCTTACCTGGTCTGGCCTACATGTGACTCCAGACCCACAGCAATGTGGTTGACTCTTAAATGCCTCTGAACAAGGACAATTAGGAACGGGCAATAAATGCTGGCCTAGCAAGTGACACCCACATCCCATGAACGAATAAAAAAAAAGATCTTCTGAACCAAGGTCACCTCTAACTATTGCAGCAACTCCATCTTCAATTAACAGTACTACCCCTTCACCTGGCTTTACTATTCTTTTTGAATATCATATACCCCTCAATATTCAGGACCCAAACCTTTTTATCCTATAGCCACGTCTCTGTAACGGCTATAAAATCATATTTATTTACTTCAGTGTGCGCTACCAGTTAGTTTACTTTGTTATGAATGCTACGCGGATTCAGATACAGAGCCTTTAGTTTTGTCTTTTTGTTATATTTGTAATATCTAGCCTTGACTGTCGTTGTATTCTTACGTTTTATCTCTCTGCCCCTTCCTGCTGTTCTCTGACCCTCATTTCCCATATTACTGTTATGGCCGCCTGCCTTGAATCTACCCCTTGATTTGCCACATCTACCCAATCTTGATCCCTTGCACTTGTGTTTAGTTTAAAGCCCTCTCCATTTCCCTCGTTATGTGATGCGCAAGAACACGCATCCCAGCATGGTTCAGGTGTAGACGATCCCAAAGTTACAGCCCCCACTTTCCCCAGCACTGATGCCAGTGCCCAACAAACCAGAGCCCACTTCTCCTACACCAGTCTTTGAGTCATGCATTCATCTCTCTGATCTTATTTGCCCTATGCCAATTTACACGTGGCTCAGGTAATAATCCAGAGATTATGACCTTTCAGGTTCTGCTTCTTAATTTGGTACCTAGCTTCTCATACTGACTATGCAGAACCTCTTTCCTTGTCCTGCCTATGTCGTTGGTACCGACATGGACCACAACAACTGGATCCTCCCCCTTCAACTGCAAGTTTCTCTCTAGCCCTGAGCAGATGTCCTGAACCCTGAAACCGGGCAGGCAACACAGCCATCTGGACTGTCATTATTTTCTGCAGAGAACAGTCTCATTCCCCCTCACTATACTGTCCTCTACTACTACTACATTCCTTATTGCTCCTCCAGCTTGAACAGCTTCCTGTACCATGATGCCACGAGGAGTCTGCCCATTCAACTTGTAGACCCCACTTTCGTCCACACAGGTTGTGAGCACCTCAAACCTGTTTGACAATTGCAAAGTCTGAGGCTCCTCCACTACTGTTTGCTTAGTCCTTTTAACTGCCTCACTCCCGGTCACATCCTCCTGTCCCTCACTGCTGACAGAAACAGACGGCTCTATTCTAAGAGGCGTGATCATCTTCTGGAACAAAGTGTCCAGGTATTTCTCCCCCTCCCTTATGTTGTGCAGTGTCTGCAGTTCAGTTTCCAGGTCAATAATCCTGATCCAGAATTCCTCCAGCTGCTTACACTTCCTGCAGATGTGTTTGTCATGGTTTGCCTTGATATCTAAAAGCGCCCACATTCCACAGCTGCAACATAACACCTGTCCTGCCATTGTTACTTATGTTATCTAGTTAACTTAATTTAATTACTCACTTAATTAACTTCAAATAATTCCTATGTATACCACACCTCTTCCTCCATGCACTGAATTCCCACATGAACCCAATTCATCTCCGTCTCATGCCAACAGAGTTGCCTATCTCCTCTTGTGCCCCTTACTGATTGTGTGGTTTGAGAAGCCTGTCTCTTTTATAGACCACCTCCCTGATGAGTCACTAGCTAGTTTAACTTCCTGCTACAGTAATTAACACAATTTGAATCAACTGCTTTCACGTGATTGACTAATAACTGCCACTCCAGGCAGTTCTCTGTTTAACATGCTAATCTAATTTACTTGAAGGTTTGTACTACATCAGATTTTGATTCTTAATCTATAGTTAAAAACTAAAAAGAACTTACCAGAACTTACCATGTGAACCTAATTCACTACTCACTCAGTCTCCATTTCACTCCGATGTAATTGCCTATCTCCTCGTGTGCCTCTTACTGAGGTAAGGTTGTTGTGTAGGGAGGGTGGGTAAGTAAGGGATGAATGTTTACACCACCTGCAGCATGTAAATCGGAACATAGTGTGGGAAGAAGGTGATGTGGGATGCATAATGAGGATTAGATGTTGGAATACCATCATCTTTGATGATTTCAGGCTCACTGCTGGCCATAGACTCAGCTATGACATCCCAATAATGGCCGTCACTTCCTCCCCCATGGAGATTAAGACATGCAGGTGTGCCTGTCTCCCTCTGGTTAGCTCCTGCTGCCTCCCGATTTGTGGGGGCATCTTGTCCTCTGAGAGAGAGACAGAGAGAAAGAGGTAAGTATGTCAGTGAATGTTGTACAACCTGGGTAATGGTGGCTGTGATGGTTGAATGGCTGGCAGTGTGTGTATGTGTGAGAATTGGAGAAATGCTAAGTGTGGGAGGGTGCAGTAGACGTATAAATGTTAGATATGAGTTCCGATTCATAAGAGATTATTGGTTGGTGAGTGATGGGGATGAGGGGAATTGAACAGGGTCCCAGACTAATAGTGCCGTTAGTAAGATATAACATTTATTTCACTGACCTTGGCTTGTGTAATGTCATTGAACTTGTGATCTTTCGTGCTTGGCATTGACCTCCATATCTATCGGCT
This sequence comes from Cetorhinus maximus, assembly GCF_964194155.1. Taxonomy (NCBI): domain Eukaryota; kingdom Metazoa; phylum Chordata; class Chondrichthyes; order Lamniformes; family Cetorhinidae; genus Cetorhinus; species Cetorhinus maximus. The sequence continues at coordinate 101,814,160 of NC_135893.1, forward strand.
CTCACTGCCTTCTGAGTGCCGGTCTGGAGGGCCTCCTGCTCCCCTGTGAATACAGGATATCTGTCCTCCTCTCCGCTTAAGGTCTCCAGTGCAGGGCCTGAAAACCTCGGAGACACTCTCTCCATGTTATTCCATTGTTCAAGGTTTCACAGGTCAGATACACTTCCTGTATGACTGTCAACACCAGGTCCTGCCAGAATGCACCTCCCCTTTAAGCAGTGCAGAATGTACCTCCCCTTTAAGCAGAGCAGAATGAACCTCCCCTTTAAGCAGAGCAGAATGAACCTCCCCTTTAAGCAGAGCAGAATGAACCTCCCCTTTAAGCAATGCAGGTTGGCTTTAGCTGGTGCCAACCACTCATGATATTGGTTCCCCAATGAAGTGTTCAGCCAGTCAACAGCACAGGTAACAGTGGCTGGACATTGAAATCATTGCCAATAGCTGACAGCACTGAGCTGCTTTGATAGCTGCGTTACACTGAGTTGGCGTGGGTTTATTGGGCATCATGATCCTCGCGCCTGTTTTCAGCCCCATCGGATTTAGCCGCTAAATATCATTACCGTGGAGAATCAGGTCATTGGGTGATGCTGGGCTGTGTTAAATGTTAAGACTGGATGCAGTAAGAAGGAAAGGAAACCCAAGTTATAGCCCTGTGAGGAATCAACAGAAGATCCAAATCCGGTGTCCAATGCATCAATTCTGATGAGGAACCTGAGGAAGAAGCCACAGTATAAGACACCATGAATGAAGAAGCAATGGATGGAATTGTCCCAGATTTGCACTAAGTGCGGGTAGCGGGCGTGAGAAAAGATGTTTTACCCGCTGGCCGCAATGGGGGGTTTTCGCGCCGTATCATCCCCTCCCCGCCTCATAAATTATGCAGTCACTGGAAACATGCCTGATCGCTGGCAGGTAGCCACCGATTTGCCTGCCACACCCTTACCTCACCGATTCCTTACGCTGGGCGCAATATCTAAACTGCAGACACACGCACACTTCTCAATGCCTGCAGCCCAGGACCGATCCGGTAAAGAGGATGTGAAGAGGCTTCAAGGCAATATAGGCAAGTTGATTGAGTGGGCAAATACATGGCAGGTGCAGTATATTGTGGATAAGTGTGAAGTTATGCACTCCCATAGGAAAAACAGAATGGCAGAGTATTATTTAAATGGTGATAGATTGGGAAATGTTGATGTACAAAGGGACCTGGGTGTCCTTGTACACCAATCACTGAAAACAAACATGTAGGATTGGGCTGACTAGGGCTGTATTCACTGGAGTTTAGAAGAATGAGAGGAGATCTCATTGAAATGTATAAAATTCTGGCAGGGCTAGACAGACGGGATGCAGAGATGATGTTTCCTCTGGCTTGGGGATCTAGAGCAAGAGGTCACAGTCCTGAATGGCCTTCCCTATATTCTGAGATTGAGATGAGGAGAAACTTCTTCACTCAGAGGGTGGTGAACCTGTGGAATTCTCTACCACAGGGGGCTGTGGAGGCCAAGTCACCGAATATATTTAAAAGGGAAATAGATAGATTTCTAAACTCTAAATGCATCAAGGAGTATGGGGAGAGAGCGGGAATATGGCATTGAGATAGAGGATCAGCCATGATCATATTGAATGGCAGAGCAGGCTCAAAGGGCCGAATGACCCACTCCTGCTTCTATTTTCTAAGACACGGCCCCAAAAGCCAAGAAGAGTGCAGCCGCCCAATTCAGTGACGTGCCCCTGGAACACCTTCTAGTTGCTGTGGAGGCCTGCTGCAGTGGCCTCTACCCCCCCTCTGGCCACTGGAGGCCCATCAGTCTCACCACTCCAGCTTCGGAGGTGGTGGCAGAGGCAGTCAGTGCCAATGTGGCACACAAGAGGTCGGCAGCAAATGGATCAATGATCTCATACGTGCTGCCAGGGTAAGACAAACGTCTCATCGATCTCAACTCACCCACTCACGAGCCCATCGCACATTCACTGGCATCTCACTGACTGCAAGTTCAAGGGACATCACCCTCTCACACAAACCCTCACATCTCCATCTGGCCTCATCTCCTCTGGAGACTGACGCCTCAGCCCTCACCATCTTCAGGCCACTTGCACAGATCAACATGAGCCCCCACACACACACCCTGAGATACCCCCTTTCCCCTGTACTGCCCTCACCCTGCAGCCTCTTCCCTTGCCTGAGGCCACTTCTCCCCCCTTCCCCAGCCAAGCCTTAGCCTTGCAGCCATTGAAAAGCCATCCACAACTTATGGCTGGTCTGGTAGGTAGAGACCTGCCCGTGAGTCCCCCTAACAGTGATGTGGTGCTCCTGTGAAGCCTGGCGCTGATGACTGCGAGTGCTGCCCGAAGCGAGGTCGGCAAAGAAAACTCGAAGTCCCGAGTGAAGTGCAGCTCGCCTGGTATCGCTTATGTACAGTTGTGAGCCACGTTGGCGTGCGTGCCTGGGTAGGGGGGTGAGGGATGGTGATTCTGGTGAACAGGGCTTATAATGAGATGCTAAAGTATTGAAGTTCGATTTCTGATGTGTGGTGATGGGAACGTGGCCTGGCAGTGTCGGGTGGAGCGGACGATGGCGAACTGGTTTCATGACAGCATAATTTTTGGCCATCTCGCCATATCGTCCACTTAATGCTCGCCACGATGCTCAACGCCAACGGGATTGGATGATTCCACCCTATGTAATTAGCTGTATATTCTATAAAAGGAAAGGGGCAATGCAAAATCATGATTCTGCCTGGATGGGAGGTCTAAAGTCTGAATTTGGATTAGACACTGGAGGCACGCTAAATATTACGTCATTAAAAATATGAAGAAAAATTACCTCTCAGAAAATGAGATTTTACTGAACTATTATCTTGGTTGCCTCTACCCAATCCTTGGGCTCAGTATCAGTGTAACTCATAGATTGTTGGGCATTATTGTATATTTTATATCTTGGAGCTATGCAGAGATGACACACCAGTTTCTATGTGTGTAGGAACTTTATTTACAATAGGTTTTTTAAATGTCTGCTCCATGCTAATATCTCTTTGCTTTCAGCAACCTCCACAGCTTGTTTACTTTTTCTCTGAGCTCACACCCAGGCTAAACTAATCAACCACAGTGAGCATCAATAGTAAACAGCCTAGCATAATGTAACACAGAACAATTGAACACCATAGGCATGACTGTTGAAAGATAGAGGTATCTGACAGAGGTATTCAAAATCATGGGGGGTCTGGACAGAGTAAATAGGGAGAAACTGTTCTCACTCATAAAACAATCAAGAACGAGAGGGCACAGACTTAAAGTAATTGGCAAAAGAAGCAAAAGCGACATGAGTAGAAGCATTTTCAAGCAGTGAGTGGTTAAGGTTTGGAATGCACTGCCTGTGTGGTGGAGGCAGGTTCAACTGAAGCATTCAAAAGGGAATGAAACCGATATCTGAACAGGAAGAATGTGCAGGGTTACGGGGAGAAGGCGGGAGAATGGCACTCGGTGAAATGCTCATTCGGAGAGCCAGTGCAGACAGGATGGGCTGAATGGCCTCCTTCTGTGCTCTAATAATTCCGTGATTCTGGGATAACCAATACATAAGGGCAGCTAGCTCGACAACATGGTTCTACAGGTTTATATAAAAATGCTAATACAATTACCTAACGCAGGGTGGAAAATCTGAACTGGATATAAGGCCATTATTATTCAAAATTTGAATTATTAAAGTATAGATTATTTGCAACAAAACTGCTGACTGTTGGACAAAAGTAATACAGTTTCGAACAAGGACAAAGTTAATGCTTCAAACGATCCTGTTACTGGGCCGAGTGAACCTGTTTTGTGGCAGCTGTTATCCTTATTGCTCAGTCAAACCTTAGATGTGAGGCCATTATTAATTAGCATCTGCTGACGGCTGCTAGATCACACAGAAAATGCCACTGTCAGGTGGGAGCGAGGGAATTGTCACAGTGACAAATGTATTTCCCTCTACCCTGTCAGCAAGAGGGATATCGTGGCCTGTGAGAATTCTTTCCGTGGTGGAACACTGACTCAGAGCTGACAGAAAACGCCCTCGGTGAAATCCACCCGGAATTCTTCAACCTGCTCTCATGCCAGCTCTAAATCACATATGGAGAATCTGCCATTTAGAGAATAATAGCAAAGCACAATGATCGCCCATAAATGATTATAGAAGGTCCATTAGTGATCAGAGAGTTGGAACGCAACATCGCTATAGTAAATGTTAATTAGCGAAACGCAAATTATCTAGCAAGGGTGGTTGGATTCCCTGCAATGTTCAGTTTAGTTCCAGCTACTTGGCTGTACTCGTCTTCTCGACAGAAGCAGCAAGTGAACAATTTTTTTCACATTTGCTCAGGGGATTTAGGTGTCTAAGGTCAGCACTTATTGCCCATCCCTAGATGACCTTGAGAAGGCGGTGGTGAGCTGCCTTCTTGAACCTCTGCAGTCCATGTGGTGTAGGTACACCCACAGTACTGTTAGGGAGGGAGTTCCAGGATTTTGACCCAGCGACAGTGAAGGAACGCCGATATATTTCCAAGTTAGGATGGTGAGTGGCTTGGAGGGGAACTTCCAGGCGGCGGTGTTCCCATGTATCTGCTGCCCTTGTCCTTGTAGATGGTAGAGGTTGTGGGTTTGGAAGGCGCTGTTGAAGGAATTGGTCCATTACTGTCACTAGTCTGTTTCAGCAATCACCTATCAGACAGTGCTGCATCAGCAACTCCCTGTCAGGTAGACACCCTTAACTCCATTTCATTTAACTCTTCATTGGATCCCTTCTGAAAGTCCTCTGAATTCAGGTGACACAACTCCGGGGAATTCAACACCCCAGCCACTGTCGAGTCACCCTCTCAGTGGTTAAATATTGGTTAAATGTTGTGGAATATGACATTCCGTACCACAAATCTCTGGAGCACCACTCTCTGAAAACAAGATCCAGAATTGTTTGGATCTTGTTAATGTTCAAAATGAAATGGAGCGGGCAGAACCATCCTAATCCCATCTTTAGGGAGCATCAGCCACACCAGGTTAGTCCTTCCTTACGTTCCTCCTACCTACTGATCACCCACAGTAGCCACTTTGCTTCCTTCACCTACTCAACAAGGCAAATCTTTATTCCCCACCTACAATCAGCAATGAACACAGAACCATTTTGTTCTTTCCCACAGCAATGCTGACTATATGACGACCTTACACTCATCTTCCTACGCTAAACAGTGATTCTACATTGGTATGGGCCAACCAGCACTCCCAGTAAATACTGCTAACACTATATTGTCGTCTATTACATATTGGTAATACTATGAGAATGTTAATTCTTCATTATTATTCTGACTAATGGCCACATCATTTCTTTAGTTGTGTCGGTGTTCTGTCAATGACAATAATTAAAGTTTTAATGCTGCACCAAGTATTGGGAAAATGGCTACAGATCACCATATAGGTTGACTTTAAGATTTTGCACCTGTTTCACTTATGGAATATTTCATAAGAGCTGGTTAAATGTTTTTGGAAGCATGTTAATAGTTTTAATGGCAGTAAACAAATGATTGGAAAACACGTATAAATGGTGCACTGGCCACTTGTGAGGTACATTCATTATTGCTGAAGATTTTTGTTGAACCAGATATTCACTAGGGGTCATTTTAATGCCCCCCACCCTCACTCCCCCCGCCAGATGTGGGAGTTTGGGTTGGGTGGGAAGTAAAAATTTTGACACTTTTGAATTGAACCCCAAAATGTACCCAGCCTGAAACCAGTCCACTTCCAGGTTAACAGATGGGGGGGAGAGATGCTCAAAAGGTCAGGCAGTATCTGTGGAGAGGGAAACAGAGTTTAATGGGCAGCTGTTTTCCTGCAGGTTTCGGGGACCCACAGCCCCGACATGGCCCAAGTGGGTGTCAGACGCTCGGATTGTGTGGGAAACAGTCACCTGGCTGTGAGTTTCCCCGAATTGGCAAATTAATGGCTAGAGGGCGGGCTTCCACTCAGTTAAGGACAGCGGATGGGCTCTCGAAGCTGGAGGGCCAATAGGAGGCCCTACAACACTGAAGAAGCAGAAGACTGTCCTTTCAGGTAAGTGAGAGAAAGAAGGGGGAGGGGGGCGCCCCAAGATGGAGGCGCCCTCTCCCCAACTAAAAAAAGAAATGGCCTCGGCAGCTGGCTCAGCATTGTGGAGGGAAGGCCCCGAAGCCTGCCTGGAGGGCCTGCTCTCCCACTCTCCACCAGGAGGCCCCCTCCAGGCAGCTACACTATTCCCTGTGCCTCCAACGATAGGTCTTAATAGGGCCTTTAATGAGGTCAGTTGGCTACCCGCTGCTCGCAGGCAGGTAGCTCTGCCGCCCACCCACTTCCCTTGAGGAAAATGGCCTGGGGGGGGGCACCCTTGAGATGGGAACCAGCACGTCAGCCAGCGGCATGAATTCACCCACCCACCCACCCAGCTCCATGCTTGGACCCCCTCAGGACCTAAAGATTGAGCCCCACCTTTCTGGCCAATGACTATTCATCAGAACCTTGTCCCCTTCTCATCCCCCACTAGGGGAGTGAAACACAAATTATCTAGCAAGGGTGGTTGGATTCCCTGCAATGTTCAGTTTAGTTCCAGCTACTTGGCTGTACTCGTCTTCTCGACAGAAGCAGCAAGTGAACATTTTTTTTCACATTTGCTCATGGGATTTGGGTGTCTAAGGTCAGCATTTATTGCCCATCCCTAGTTGCCCTTGAGAAGGTGGTGGTGAGCTGCCTTCTTGAACCTCTGCAGTCCGTGTGGTGTAGGTACACCCACAGTGCTGTTAGGGACAAAATATAACAAATTAAAAACAGTTCATATGACTCTTCAGAAGAAGAGTCATACGGACTTGAAACGATAACTCCGGGCGGGATTTTCCCCTCGGCCATTTGAGGGCGGGGCCCTCTCGCCGAGGGGAAAGTGACGCGGGATGACGCCGGGAGAAATCCCCGATGTCATCCTGGTCCCTTTAAATTTTGAGGAAGGCAGGCGGACAGCGAAATCAGCTGTCCGCCCGCCGACCTATCAATGGCCAATTGAGAGGCTTGTTAAGATAATTAAAGACCTGCCCGTCCAAGCTTAAGGCTGGCGGGCAGGCCAGAAGCCCCAGCGGGCTCCAGATTATTCATGAAACTTCATCCACTGGCGGGATGAAGTTTCATGTCCATTTGTTAAACATTTAATAAATTTTATGTGTTTATTATTAACATGTCCCATCTCGTGTGACATTGTCACATGAGGGGGACATGTTAATAATTTTAATATTGTTCTATTTTTGGACTTTACTTACCTGTCACTAATCTCCCTGAGACAGCACTTTGCCTCAGGGAGCAGTGTGAAAGAGCGCACTCTGACAGATGGGGATTCCCTACCCCCCCGACCCCCGCACAGGAAGTGCATACCAAGGGCAAAATTCTGTCTTCTGTTCCTCTCTCCACCGATGCTGCCAGACCTGCTGAGTTTTCCCAGCATTTCCTGTTTTTATTGCAAGATTTCCAGCATCTGCGGTATTTTGCTTTCAAAATATAGCAATCTCTGACCAAAGCTCTGCTTCCGATTTTAAGATAATAAAAAGTCGTGAGCTGCTTCATGGGGACATCGTAAACCAAAATTTAATGTTGAGCCGCACGAGGAGATATTAAAGCGGGTGACCAAAAGCTTGGTCAGAAAGATGGGTTTTCAGCTGTGACCACAGAGGTGACAGACGAACAGGACCTGTTACTGGTAAATACATAGCAGCAAAATTTCTGTTTCTATTTCCTATTTCCAACGTCTGCAGTGTTTTGCTCCTGTGCTCCAGGATGGGGGCTGGATGGCCGCCTAATCTCAGGAGCTGGGTCCCTCGTTTGAATATTTCATTGCGGCTGCATGCATGAGGTCTTTTTCCCTCTGCTCCAGCTGATCTGCTGGGTTTTTGAGAATCTACAAACCTGGAAGCTAAGGGGAGGGGAGCACTGCTGGATGGATTAAAGTCACTGCCTTTCCAGCACTGCTTGTGGTCCAAGAGGAGTAAGACTGCTGCCCCCAATCCTGACCCTCCAAGTTAACCTCCATAGCAACCCCCACCCCTTCGAAATTGACAAATATAAGGCGGTTTCGCGAGCAAAACACACCATATCAGCAAATAAACTGAAGGCATTCAAATTCAATTCAGGTAAAGCATTGAACAAAGGCTGAAAGAAACCTACTAAAGTTGATTATATTAGCCTTGGTTTTAACTGGATGGGGGGATTGGAGGAGGGGAACAAGGTGAGTGACAAGCCCTGGGAGATATTTTAGCTCCTGGGTTAAATGTGTGAGCCCTGATTCACTTGGTCCACAAGGACACCAAAAACCAACAAACTGAAAAGCTCCCACCGCTGGGCCACGCCAGTCCTGGATGCTGCTCCTAGCGGGTTTGAGGAAGTCACCACCGCTTCCCCGCTTCAGACATCAGGTTAAAAGATCAGATGATCTGCATATTGGTCCCGCTGTCTTGCAATGGATGACTTTGTTGCCTGTAATTTAAATTTTGGGGGTGGGGGTGCAGGTGTTGATGGTGGGACAGAGTGGTCTCCATTTCGTCAACTGCTCTAATATTTCTTTACGTAGCTCAATGTCAAATCTTGCTTTACACCACACTTGTGAAGTGGCTTGGAATGTTTTATTACATTTAAGGAACTCACCAAGGCTCCTTAGACAGCACCTTGCAAACCCACGACCACTACCATCTAGAAGGACAAGGGCAGCACATAGATGGGAACACCACCGCCTGCAAGTTCCCCTCCAAGCCACTCACCATCCTGACTTGGAAATATATCGGCCGTTCCTTCACTGTCGCTGGGTCAAAATCCTGGAACTCCCTCCCTAACAGCGCTGTGGGTGTACCTACACCACATGGACTGCAGTGGCTCAAGAAGGCAGCTCACCACCACCTTCTCAAGGGCAACTAGGGATGGGCAATAAATGCTGGCCCAGCTAGCGATGCCCACACCCTGTGAATGAATAAACAAATATATAAATACAAGCTGTTGTTGTTTATTTGTTTGTTTGTCCTGGATTTTTTACTTCTGTATTCTGAACTTCAAGGAAGTTAGGGCTTTTTCATGTTTAACCTTTAGAAATATAATCTGACTGGAGCCTCTGGTCACATTATAATTGCTACTTATCAAACTGAGTTTCGGAGTCAGTACTTTCAAAGCTGCACACTAATGGAGCATTCCCATTTTAGTAGATCTTTGGCAATCATTGTGTCACAGAGAGCTTTGAAGCTATTGAACTGTAATTGGGGTGAAATGCGACTGACTTAAGTGACGGGGGCTGTTTTATTCTGGAAAGTGGCTTTGCATGTCCACTGCTTTACAAAATACTGATCTGTCATTTTTGTCAAATATCAGCAAACGTGCCCCAAGTATATTAAGTAAACCGTGAAAAATATTAAGTAAACCAGGGCAAGAGGCCTGACCAATGGCTTAAGCAGCATCTGGAAGTCCAAAAAGCAACATCATGAAGCTGCAAAAGCATCTTATCCAGTCACTGGCGTGGAGTGTTGCACTCTATGGATGCGAGAGTTGGACTCTGAAGAAAGAGGAGGCAAACAGCTTTTGAAATGTGGGTATGGCAGGGTAAAGACCCAACCGACTTGGCAACAACTGAAGGGGAAATGGAGGGTAAAAACAGAAGAAAAATCGGGATGGGCAGATAACATCAAGACGTGGACTGAGGGAGGCTTGAAGAAAACCAGAGAAGAAGCAGGTCAGCGCCAACAGCCCCACTAAGGCTCCGGTGACAACGAACAAACAAAACCACGAATAGCTGAGCCGGAGCAACAGCACAGTCATTGCTGAGCACCTAAGTGGCTGCTTTGACCACTGGCCATAAAGTCTTGGGGTGGAGAGGGACGGATTCCAAGATTGCAGATGACACTCGGTTAAGAGGTACAGGAAATAGTGCAGATGGGGGAGTAAAGTTTCCGTGGGACATAGGCAGATTGAGCGAGCGGTCAAAACTAAGATAAATAAGAGTTCAATGTGGACAAGTGTGAGGTCACTCCACTTTGGACCCAAGGTGGATAAATGAGAGTATTTTCTAAATGGTGATAAAATGGGGATTGTAAAGGAGCAAACAGACTTGGGATTTCAAGGAATGAAATCATTGAGAGCTGGTAGATACTAAACCGAATCCGAAATGGTCCTTGGAACGTTGACCTTTATCTCAAGGGCCTGGGTTACAAAGGGGTGGGAATTAGTCTCCGCTGTATAGAGTCTTGGTCAGACCCCATCTGAGTTTTGGACATCACACCTCAGGAAGAACGTACTGGCCTTGAGGTTTAGTGCAACAGAGAATCACCAGAATGACACTGGGTTAAATTATGAAAACAGGCTGCATAAATTTGCTGTGTATTGCCTTGAGTATAGAAGATGGAGTAGGTGATCTCACTGAGATGATTGAAATGTTAGAAGAGTTCCATAGGGTTAAAGCAATGACACTGATCCCTCTGGTGAGGGAATCAAGAACAAAGGGACATCATCCTAAAATTAGCGTCAGGTCATTCAGGAGCAATATCAGATGTTACTTTTTCAGACAAAGAGTGGTGGAGATCTGGAACTCTCCCTCAATGAGCTGTGAATGTCAGGACAATTGGAAAAAGAAACATTGGAAGTTTCAAAACTGAGATTGATAGTTATTTATTAGATAAGGGTATCAAGAAATAAGGCGTTAAGGCCAGCAAATGGATTTAGGTGCAGATCAACCATGATCTAACTGAATTACAGAATAGGCTAGAGGGGCTGAATGGCCTAGCCCTGTTCCTATGTTCCAAGTGGTCAGTCACTCTGACCTGAGTAACCTGCACAACTGATGTTATAGTTACCTGGACAGGAGGCCTTGGGGCACAGTGAATAGCATCCTTGCCACTGAGTCAGAAGTTCTGGTTCAAGTCCCACTCGAGGACTTGATGGCCAAGGGAGGTACATTCATAATAATGGTCAAACAGGTTGAGTGTCAGCCTGCAAATATTTCCAACACGCGCCAATGGCAGGTGGTAAGAGCAGGAGAGATTCCTGATCAGCCATGTGATGGAAAGAAACTGGAGTCTCTACCATCACTATCCACAGCTCCAGGCTGCAAGATGCATGTGGAAGTGTACGTTGCCAATCCTCAGGGGTGCTGGATGGCCGGTGTGGGTCAGATTGGTGCCAACACCATGGGGTTTTATTCCCTATTCTGGCTGGGGTGGATCCTGGACCTGCCTCCTTGCCCTACCCGTGGTGGACATCATGGCGTTGTGGGTCAGACCTGTCTTTGGGCAGAGGACTGAAGAAGAATAAGATTAGTTACCTGCTTTCTGATCTTTCTTAAATAACAAAGTGACATTTTCAATTTTCTAATCCAATGCCACAATTCCCGAATCGGGAGACATTTGGAAGGTTGTCACTAATACATTTGAAAGTTCTCACCTTCCTCTTTTAATACTCTGTGTGGAAATGATCAGACCTTTGAGATGTGTCTATCTTAAGTCCCATTATTTTCTTCCTTAATGCATTTATTACTTAAGTAAGATTCAAGCTTTCTTCCCCTTGATTTATTTTAGTTTCCTTGCTGGTAGTTTTTCTTCTTACAAGCCTGTGAAGATGGATACAAAGTACTAATTTAACAAGTAATTAACAAGTATTTAACAAAGTACTAATTTAACAAGTCTGCCATTTTCTTCTGACTGGTTACAGCCTCACTTGTGCCTGGCGTTAACTGGCCCACACTTCCCTTAAGCCACTTTGTGTCTCTTAGAACATTAAAAAACTGTCTTCCTTGAGATTCCTTATAACTTTCTTTGGTATTCCCTATCTTGATAATTTCTTTGTAGTCTTTTATTCCTTCTCCATATTAAGTCTTTAGGATTTCGACTTCTCTTTGTATATTAGTTGAAGCCTCTTGCTATGGTACCTTGATTGTACACAAGTGTAACTTTTGTCTTAATGTACCAAATACTGCCTTGACAGTAGGTATGATCACATTAGAGGAGATGGTGGGGTGCTGGTAATGTCGCTGGGCAAGTAATCCAGAGGCCCAGACTAATGCTCTGGGGACATGGGTTCAAATCCCACCGTGGAAGTTGGTGGAATTTAAATGGCATTCATAAATCTGGAATATAAAGCTAGAATCAGACCATGACAACTATCATCAATTGTTGTAAAAACCCATCTGGTTCATTAATGTCCTTTAGGGAAGGAAATCTGCCATCCTTACCTGGTCTACATGTGACTCCAGACCCACAGCAACGTGGTTGACTCTTAACTGCCCTCTGAACTGGCTGAGCAAAGCCACTCAGTTCAAGGATCGGCAAAAAATGTTGGCCTTGCCAGTGACACCCACATCCCATGAAAGGAAAAAAAAACAATCCTGTCATTTGCATAATGCACCACTTTGGGCTTGGGCTGATCATCAGACAATTCGACGAGAGTATTTCAGAATGCATGTTGCTCTGGTGAAGTTGGCTTATGGCCCAAAGGCTAATCCTTTAACCAGAACTACACAAACGTGTACCAAAAAAAGGTTGGAATTTAAGGCCCCTGGGGTAAATTGAACATTAGGAAGGTAAAATAGAGCAAATGTCCAATACTTAAATCTGTGGAGTGACTGGTGAAAATGATGGGCCATTTAAAAATATATCTAACTTTTTTAAAGTGGGCTAGAGTTTTCTCATCCTTTCACATTTCCCTCCATTCCCTCACTTTTAATTTCTTTTTGGCATTATCTCCTATTCTCCAGGTGACCTCACCTCTCTGTTCCCCAGTATCTTTCGGTCTCATCCTGCCTGCCTCTTACTTTAGCCTCCCTTTGTGTGGCACAGGGGGATAGTTTCCTTGTCTTAGCCCTTTAGTTGCAGCTTCTAGGTGAGCAAAGGACACCTGAAAGAGAAGGACAGAGTGTGTGAGAGCAGATTTCCCCAGCTAGAGTCTTGAACTTCATATATGAACTGGTTTCCCATTGTTCTGTGATCCTGGTGTTAAATGAAACATTCACATTTTCTTCTCAAGGTAATCTCTCCTTGATTCAAGAATGCATAATATTTTTGTTTGATGCCTGCACAAATGTTGAACAGAAGGACGTTAGCTGATTAACGAGGGTTATTTCAGAAATTAGTGACCTTTCTGCTGTTCTGATTTGTTGAATCCTTTTTTTTTCTGTACTTAAAACCATCAATGCTTTAGAAGCCGGCTGCTTATTAATATTCACATACTTACACTTGTTGATTCTTTCACGAATTCCTATTAAAGTAATCAAACTTACCATAATAGGAAATAAAAAATCACTTTCGGGCTGGGGTTGAATTTCTGAAATCAAGACAGTTGCACTTTCATTTTGTGAATGTTTGAGTGCAGTGTGAGCTGCAGAGACACTGGGGTAATTTTGACTTTGGCTGATTATCTAAAATGAGGGTTGGCAATTCAGTCCCCTATTATAAAGTTCTCGCAATTTTCATGCATACTTTTACATAGCGTTTATGGCACAAAAACACACCACTTAACCCAACCGGTCTGGACTAGCGTTTATGCTCCACACAAGCCCCCTCCCAGCCCCCACCCCACCCCCTTCAGCCAACCCTGTTAGCATAACATTCTATTCCTTTCCCCTTCATGTGTTTATCTTACTTCCTCTTAAATGCGTGTAAGCTTTTCACTTCATTCTACCCCCTGTCTGAATAAAGAAGTTTCTCCTAAATTCTGTATAAGATTTATTAATGCCTCTCTTATATATATATATATATATATGACGTCTAGGGCAGAATAATACAAGGGGCAGACTGCTTGTCGCCCACCCAGACCAGAAGAAAAGTCAGCGTGGACACGAATGAGGAGCAGGAGTAGGCCATTCGGCCCCTCGAGCCTGCTCCGCCATTCGATAAGATCATGTCTGACCTCACATCTTCATCCTGCCTACCCCGGGTAATCAGTCACCCCCTGGCTTACCAAGAACCTACCCACCCCTGCCTTAAAAATATTCAAAGACCCTGCTTCCACCGCCTTTTCAGGAAGAGCATTGCAAAGACTCACGACCCTCTGAGGGATAAAGTTTTGCCTCACCTCCGTTTTAAATGAGCGACACCTTACTTTTAAACAATGACCCCCCTCCCCCTAGCCCCACGCCAGCCTGCCCCACAGCAATAACGCCGGGCGTGCTTACTGAGGCTTCACCAAGGGGTTTTGATAGAATAAAACATTTTTTTTTAAATTCATTCGCAGGATGTGGGTGTCAATGGCAAGGCAATGGCAAGGGCAACATTTATTGCCTAAGATAAAAGCAAAATACTGCGGATGCTGGAAATCTGAAACAGAAACAGAAAATGCTGGAAAAACTCAGCAGGTCTGACAGCATCTGCGGAGAGGAACACACAGTTAACCTTTCGAGTCCGTATGACTCTTCAACAGAACTAAGAAATATAGAAATGAGGTGAAATATAAGCTGGTTGAGGGGGGTGGGGTGGGACAGGTAGAGCTGCATAGGGGGCCAGTGATAGGTGGAGGCCAAGAAGAGAATGCCAAAGATGTCATAGACAGAAGGACAAAGGGGTGTTGACGGTGGTGATATTATCTGTCCTTAACTGAGCGGCAGTTAAATGTCAACCACTCTGCTGTGAGTCTGGAGTCACTTATAGACCAGACTGATAAAATCGGAAGGTTTCCTTCCCTAAAGGGCAGTGGTCAGCCAGATGTGACTTTTTTAAAAAATCCAGTAATTACACGGTCACCATCACTGCTACTCGCTTTCTATTCAATTCATTTATTAACTGAATTTTAATCCCCCAGCTGCCATAACTATATACTCTGGATCATTAGTCTAGCTTTCTAGACTGAGTCCAGTGACATGAGCACTGTGCTGCCTTTCTAACTGCTTCCCCTGAGCAAGAGACTCACTAGCCAGGGGACACAGATTTAAGACCATCAGCAAAAGAGCCAGAGGGGAGAGGAGGAGAATTTGTTCACACGGTGACTTATTCTGAACCGCGTCGGACTGCCCGAGTGGGTGAAAACAGATTGTGCTCACTTTCAAAAGGGGGATTGGATACAAGCTTGGCATGGGAAATGTTGCAGAGCTGTGCGGAGAGACCAGGGGATTGTGATTAATTGGGAACCCCCTTTTTTAAAAAGGTAGAATGGGCTGAATCCTTCTTTGCTTTGTGATTCTACAGTTTTCTTCCCTGTTGACAGTCGCACTGTTGAGCCTGTAGTATGGAAAGCTGCGGACCGCTGTGGCTCAACAGGGTCAGTAAAGGGGCCTTGAGGAGACAGGAGACCATGCCAGAGTGAGACGGAGACCGAGTGAGTAGCGAGATACAGAGACGAGGAGACATTTTTTTTACTCTCAGAGGGTGGTGAGTCTTTGGAACTCTCTTCCTCAAAAGGCAATGGGAGCAGAGACTTTGAATGTTTTTAAGGCAGAGGTGGATAGATTCTCGATTAACAAGGGGGTGAGAGGTTATCGGGGTGGGGGGGGGTCGGCCGGAATGTGGGGTTGAGGTTACATTCAGATCAGCCACGACCACATTGAATGGCGGAACAGGCTCGAGGGGCCGAGTGGCCTAACCCCTGCTCCTCATTCGTATGAATTAGGCTCAGGTGGGAATTCGGTGCACGGGGTGGATTGGGGGGGGTGGGGGTGGGGGGTGGAAAGAGGTGCGGTATAAGCAGGAATTATTCCAAACCAAGCACAGGAGCAGCTGAGCAGAAACAGACCCCGGGCGTCAACCCCACCTTCGGAGCTGAGTTTGGAAAAAAAAAATTCGAACAGTGACATCAACAGGAAAATCATAAGTTCATTGGTTAGGAAGAAACGGCTGTTAGGGAGCGTCTTTCAATAACTGTAGATTAGAAAAGCATGTTATTTTTAAAGCCGTACTCACTTGGATTCGAATAAGAAACACTAGGCCCTGAATTTTCAGCTCGGTGAGCGATGGGGAAACAGACCACCGACTGCGATGGGCGCCCCCCACCACAATGTCACGCTGGTTGGCCAGGCAGCGGGAACTGCGCAGTGAAACGTTCAGCCCTGCCGGGGGTGGGGGGGTGGGAGGAGGGTGGGCACTGACGTCAGCGTGGGTGCGGGCGAGCGCTGAGAGAAAGCCCCCTGAAGGCCGGAGAGCTACCCCGGGGAGCTGAACACCCGAAACCCAGGAAATAAAGCTTTTAAAACCAGGAAAAAAAAATGTCCAAGCGTCACAATCAGGCACCTGAACATACGGATGATGATAAAAATGCTGTCCACAGATTTCCATTTTTATTTTATTTGATAATGGAAGCCTCGTCCCGCCCTTGGATGAGGTTTGATGAGAAATGTAAAGGCCGCCTGGCCGATTCGCCCGTCCTCCAGCCGTGAGGTTGGCCGGACTATTGTCAAATGGCCGACGACTGCACTGTTAACGGGGCTGAATTGCCCTCTTAATTGTTGGCGGGAGAACTTCCGACTTCTGTGCGCGCCCGCCGACTGAAGTATCGCGTGAGCGCGGGGATGATGTTGGGACGCTCGCCCGATGTCATCTCGCGCACGATTTCGCTGGGTCGGGTGCGCAGCCGCCCGATCGGCGTAAGGCTCAGCCCCTAGGAATAAGGGGAAGTCAGGGCCAGTCATTTAACATAGTGTAAGTAAACTGAGGTAAAATAAAGTCAACATAAGGGAAGTAAAGTTGAGACGTGGCAGGGCAGTTCGGTCGTGTGGAATGCTTGTCCAGTAATACGTGGGAAGTTGTGGATGCTACCGATGACCTAGACGACCACTTGTGCAGGAAGTGCCGTCAGCTGCAGGACCTTGAGCTCCAGATTTCAGAGCTCGAGCGGCGGCTGGAGTCACTGTGGCGCATCCGCGAGGCTGAGAGCTACGTGGATAGCATGTTCAGAGAGGTGGTCACACCGCAGCTTAGGAGCCTGGAGGCAGAGAGAGAATGGGTGACCACCAGGCAGTCCAAAAAAACTAGGCAAGTAGTGCATGGATCCCCTGGGTCCGGCTCACAAGTTGGTTTTCTGTTTTGGAAGCTGGTGAGGGCGCTGGTTCCTCAGTCAGAGCCCGGTTTGTGGAAAATCCCAGCCACTGACTTTTAGATGAGACGTTACGATGAGGCTTTGTCTGTCTGTCTGAGTGGCTATGAAAAGCGTTATATAAATGTAAGCCTGTTTTTCTTTTACATGAGCCTGTTGCATGGAGTGTTGTGGACATGAGAGTGTAACGTAGAAGGTTATTATGAAGCTGTAATATAGAAGGATGTAGATATGAAAGTCTAGTATAGCAGGATGTAGATATTAGAGTCTAATATAGCAGGATGTAGATATGAGAGTCTAGTATGGAAGGATGTAGAAATGAGAATCTAGTGTGGAAGGGTGTAGATGTGAGAGTCTAGTATGGAAGGATGTAGAAATTAGAGTCTAGTATGGAAGGGTGTAGATATGAGAGTCTAGTATGGAAGGGTGTAGATATGAGAGTCTAGTATGAAAGGGTGCAGATATGAGAGTCTAGTAAGGAAGAGTGTAGATATGAGAGTCTAGTATGGAAGGGTGTAGATATGAGAGTCTAGTATGGAAGGGTGTAGATATGAGAGTCTAGTATGGGAGGGTGTAGATATGAGAGTCTAGTATGGAAGGATGTAGAAATGAGAGTCTAGTACGGAAGGATGTAGAAATGAGAGTCTAGTATGGAAGGATGTAGAAGTGAGCGTCTAGTATGGAAGGATGTAGATATGAGAGTCTAGTATGGATGGATGTAGATATGAGAGTCTAGTATGGAAGGATGTAGATATGAGAGTCTAGTATGGATGGACGTAGATATGAGAGTCTAGTATGGAAGGATGTTATGAGGTTATAATATAGAAAGTAAGCAGCCTGAAACAGTTCACATCAAAATTCAAAAGTTCTGTACCCTTGACTGTCATAACTGACTGTTTAGGGAGAAGAGATTAAGTGATTGAACCAGGGTTGATAAATACTGGAGCACTAATGACTGATTTTGTCTGATTTGTCATCTGTAGGTGTAAAATTTGTAATGGTTTTGAATTAAATAACAATGAACCTACAGTACTTGAACCCGGGCTGCTTGGTGTTCAGACAATGCTGACTTGTGCATCCATATCTATTTATTTTTTAACTATGTGGAGCAAAGCACTGATCCAGCCAGCACACTGCAGAAGAATATTAAACACTCTGACTCGAGCCTTGAACCCGTATTCCAGTGATGCCAATCATTGGAGTTTAAAATCTCCCCCTGTGGTGAGTCCACTATGATTGAATCCAATAAAACTAAGGCTAAGTGTCACTGAGGGTCTCATGACTGATTGTATTCCAAGGAGACGCACTCTACTGATGTAAAACAATCTTTTAGCAGGAAAATAGGATGTTCTTCTCTGGTCAACTTGTGTAGCTGACGCAACCTGTCCATGACAGCATGCAAATCAAGGGTAGCCTTCTCAGAACCCATCGAACCAGAGTAGAAGCAAGTCATCCTTGATCCTGAGGGACTGAATAAGAGAGAAGCACATCGTGGGCTCCACCATCACCACACAGAGCATGTAATTACGATTGTTATCATGACAGCTCCAGTAGGATAGAGAATTGTAACTTAATTGGCCATTAAATTATACTTCGCAAATATTAATGGATAAATGCTTGACACCTGCATACGATATTCTTTTGTTTGCTATTTTAATAAATACGTTAATTTGTTTGTCTTTAATTAACAGGGCAGCTGACAGAGTCGTTCCTGAGAGATGGACCAGGACTCACATCCGCAGTGTTCCTGGCCACTTTATATAAGGGACCATTCTTCATGCGTGAGCTTGGATAGTGAGTGCTGAGAGGCTAATTGACCATGCAGGGCAGTGCCGTTAAATGTGGAGGTCAAGCACCCGCGCGAGAGGCAGTGAGGTCACAAGTTGCCCTCTCTTGGGATGGCAGAAGGTCTGCTTCTCCGTCAACTGGTACCGGTGCTGGTGTCGGTGATCCAGCTGGACCAGACTGCCAGCGTAGCAGTTAAGACACTGCAGTCAGGCCCCAGCTCCTCGTGGTTGGAGCATTGTGACATCTCAAGTAGCTCTCATTGGCTGCTTGGCCATTTGTTAACTCCAAAGTTGTAGCTGCTGAGGTAGCGGCTCATAGCGGCATGAGGCTGATGGCCTGGGCCAAATAGACGGGGGCAGTGAAAACTGGCACACAGTAAAGACAACAGAACAACAGATGAGTGAGTAGAATCCCTCCCTGTGCATGCAGATTCCAGGTTTGGGATACACTTGCTTAGCTTTGTTGGTTCCGTCCATGATGTCCTGCAGCTGGAGAGGAGATCTGGGTTCATGGTGATACCCAGAGCCCTGTTTCCCTGCTTCATGCAGCAATGCACCACAAATGGACTGATGTTGCTGATGTCACCTAACGTAGCCTGGGATAAGCGAGAGGTGCAGAAATTCAGGACCATGGGCACCTTCAGATCCACAGGACTAAGGTGTTGTAGGGCTGATGTAACTTGATCACAACCTGTCTATTGAATCAGAGCTGCTGTGTACCCCGTTCCTCAGTTAACTGGAGGGAAGGGGTGGGATTTGACAGGTCCAGCCAGCGAATTTGAATGTTTGGGGGTTGTGGGGGAGTGGGGGCGGGGGTGGGGTGGTCAGTGCTCATAAAATAAAGCGGGTAACCTTCTCAGTGCCATCCCATGTCGCTGACCTGCCTTCCATATTACCATGGGTGAGGAGAGTGTCAGCCAGCCCACATACCCTGAGGCCTATTGAGGTCCTTAAAAGAACAGTTAATGGCCAGGAATAGGCCTCACTCCGTCTGCACCACTATTTTGACATGTGGCAGGTGAAGGCAGGGGTAAGGTGTGCAGCCCAGCAGCTCTCACTGTGTTGGCTGTTGTCGGGCAGCAAGGTGGGTGTACCTCCTTTGGGGGTGTCCCCTGTGCCTATCAGAGGCAATACCCCCCCTCCAAGATCTTATGCCCCCTTTAACTCTTCCCCCCTCAATTTTTCAAACCCAGCCCTGGACTGACCTGTTAGCCCGGGCTCCAACATGTCTTCCCAGGGACTGCCTGTAGTCCCTGCAGTGGCCACCGCTCGGTCCTGGCGCTGCTGGGGCTATAGAGCCGGCAGCCAATCCGCTTGGCTGGCAGGTCTTTAATCGTAGGACTTCCTCCCAGGTGGGGGCAGGAGTCCCACTCTGAAACAAGTAAGGGTATCCCCAGGGCAGTATTGCTGTGGGGTAGTAGTGTTTTGGGTGGGCGGGCTGATAATTAACTTTTTGGTTGGGGTGGGAACGGATGGGGAATATGGGCGTGTGTAAAATCCAGCCCAAGATATCTACTCCTGGACATGAACACGTTGCGAGGCCTCCTGACCCCTCCTGTCATTCGCCTTTACCTCCCAGTAGCTACAGGTCTCTGCACTCTGGCACGCTGCCGTTTCTCCTCTTTATTCTTCAGCCCCGTCGGCAGACGGAACACCACGTCCGTTCTGCCCGGCACCTAGTTGTGCACAAGCCCCTGGGCAGAGGTTGTCCTACAGCTTTTGGAAAATAACTCTCCGTGATATTGGAATGCGGCTAGAGCTGCCAACACAGGCAAGAATAAAAAGCACACGAGCTGTCTAGAAGCCAGGCTAACCAGAGACTTAATTGAATTCTGCTGCTGCTTGTAGCTACTCCTGGCAGGAGATCTGCTGTCAAAGTATGCCATGTTTAACTGAATGAAGGACCCTAATTTACATAGTCCCGGACTTTGCAGTAGGAATAATGATGAGGCAATCAGCACTGGCTGTTATTCAAGTGTAAATTGGACAGCAGCTTCTGCCATCCACATCCATGCAGTTAGATGCAGAAATCAGGAAGATGCTACCCCCAGAAGCTTCACCAGAAGTTTACCCCAGTACCTGACCAAGAGACTTGGCATTCAAATACATGGCAGGGCAGGGAGCTGCTGTGCTTACATGATAGACCCCACCCCCCACTACACCAGACAGAAAGAGTCAGAGCTTATAAGCATAAGAGTATTTTTTAACAGCATAGCCTTAAATACTGCCAAACAACCATTCTCTGGCACTGAAAATTTACTTTTATAAGTGTGGAGTCTCATTCCTTCAAATTCTAATTATTGCTGGAGATTTTTTTAAAATTAAAAACTGTTAATTTTTAAATTTTGTTTTGTCTCTTTCTTCTCTCTCTTAATCCCACCTTTCTTTTCCTCATTTAGTTTTGCTTTCTGTAATAAATTTGCCGTTGACTATTCTAACTTACCTTTCCTGGTTTAGACTCTATGGTTCTGATACTTACTGGAGGAGGTTGGTTAGGCAGGAGTGGGCGCAAAGGAAGGGAGGAGTTCTGGTCGGGACATTGGAAGTCTCAGTTTCCCCAGATACTGTGGGGTTTTAATGTATGTCTCTTCTTTTCAATGGTTTTCCCACCCGGGTCAGTCTGATTGGGTTTGACTTGGTTCTCTGTTGATCAGGAAGCACTACAGAGACCAGAAACACAGGAGAAGGTAAGGAACCTGCTGCTGGGTTAGTGTGAGCATGAAGGGTGGGGATTTTGGTCTTAGGGGGTTCTGATGCTGAAGGCATTGGACCCAGAGTGCCTTCAAATCCATGATCTCAGAGAGGGTCAGACCCCCTATCCTGGGAAGATGAGGGTTGTATCCTCAGGTGGGGGGATCTGGTCTGCCATCCAGAAGTGGTCTCTAGAAGTGGGATGCTCATTGGTGGTAGGG
This sequence comes from Cetorhinus maximus, assembly GCF_964194155.1. NCBI lineage: Eukaryota > Metazoa > Chordata > Chondrichthyes > Lamniformes > Cetorhinidae > Cetorhinus > Cetorhinus maximus. Next base: position 101,835,878 of record NC_135893.1, read on the forward strand.
GGATCCGGTGACAGGGAAGACATTAGCTTGGTGGGTGGTGGGGAGGAAGCACTCCAGTTCCTCTTGACCCACAAGCAGTGCTGTAAAAGCATCTACCTTTTCCCCAAAAAGTTGCCCTCATCTCCCCTCATGAGCTCCTGGGTTTCCTGAGATCCAGAAAACCCATCTGGTCAGGTTTAGGCTGGTAAAACAGATAAAATGTGAGGCTCCCAGCCTCATTATAACATTTCAATGGCTCTCCCACTGCTGTGAGCAGTTTGAATGCCTGTCCTGGTCTCATCTCCATTAAACCAGGAACGGGACTGTCTGGGGTCGGGTTTGAGATTTTAAAAGATTTTTACATCTCATCCGACCCTGGCCCATCTGTTTATTTGGTGTTAAATTTCTCCTTATGTATCCCAATGAGGATTCTTCAATTTGAATGATCACAGAGACAAACTATTGCTTGCCCTGTTGACACAGGCCCCAGTTTTCCTGTAGGGGGGGCCCCTCCGCTGTTTTGAATTTCTAATCCCAGCAAGTTCCGTTGTCACTGCCCCACATAAAGTCTCGGGGCAAGTGGAAGGGTCAAGAATGGCTGGTACTGTTTGTTCAATGCTGACTGCAAAATCCAGGACATCGTTAATCAGATTTCCCAATTACTTTAAGGCGGAGGCTCAGGACAGCTAAAAGTCATGGAGCCAAGTGTGGATTACACCTGACCTGTTGACCAGAGCTGGAAGTAACGCACCCGCACCCAAGGATGCAGGATTCTAATGCTACCCCAAGAAAGAACTCCCTCCCTAACAGCACTGTGGGTGTACCTACATCACATGGACTGCAGCGGTTTAAGAAGGCAGCTCACCACCACCTTCTCAAGGTTGACTAGGGATGGGCAATAAATGCTGGCCCAGCCAGCGAAGCCCATATCCCGTAAATGAATTTTAAAAAAACTCCCGGGTAAGACAGGTGGGTTGGCTTTCCTTACTATGACATCATCACCAGTGTGTCAATACCCCCCCAGCACAGCGTCTAGAAGCCTTGATCCTGTCAGGAAACTGTGTGCGTAGACGTTTTGAGCTGCAGCGGCGATTTTAACTCTGAAGACGTGACAATATTAGACTGTACACACACGTGAATTGCAGCTTTACAATTCTACCTGATTTGCTGATATGAGATTTGCTGTTTTGCTGATACAATTTTCATGTATCAAGCAGCGGGTAATTGGAGTGTGGCTGATCGACAGTTTGAGGAGAGCAGCAAATTCCTCTTCAGCTGCAAGAGGCCGTTGGTTTTTTAGATTTGCAACTTTTCGATGTGGGAAATTTAAGGTCGCACGTCTAATATCTCCGCCAAAGTAGCGAAACAAGGGGCCGCTTTCACACGACTGAGGTGAATGTGAGCCCTTCTGTTAAAAAAAAACACAATTAAAAAAAAACAACTGAGCAACGCAGTGTATGGATCTACCAGGGAGCACTGGAATCTGGCGGCTATCATCAGCAGAAAGTGCTGTGGAGTTCTAAGTTGAAAGAGAATGGGAGCATTGAAGTGCCAATCACTACTGCTGCTTGAGCATTTACGGACTGGATAGAAATAACTGTTAATAAAACCATTCGGAGATCATCCGTGGGCTACTAACAGCTTTTAGGAGGAATTGCTCCAGGTTGTTGCCTGTATCCGTGGGAGTAAATCGGGGAGCCAGCAGACCCACAGAGCCTCCCGTGTAGGTAAAGCGATTGTTAAAACATTTCCAGAGGCATGTAAACCCTGCATTGCAAATCAGGAGTTTATTAAACCTACTATAGCTCCTTTTCTTGTGCTCCACTAATGTACCTCATTTTAAGCCCAGGAGAGGCACTCAATTCATTTGTGATATCTCTAAGCCTGACGCTCCCTCAGAGTGAAGTTGCTCACTTTCATCTGAAGTGCCCTATTATGTCACTATGACTAAAGGTTGACATCATTTCATTTCGGACCTTACAGCAATTAAGGAGAACACATCATTCTGGTTGGATTAAATCGTTAGGTTGAAATATATGGAAGCGGACCAACGTAAACAAGCTGTGTCAGCGCTCGCACCCCCATGTGAGCTAATATTTCTAAACACCCCAGCCCAACATGTCCCCAAATCCCTTCAATGCTTTTCTGTCATCTACCTTTCCGATATAGACTTGAGTGTTGACATAGTTACTGCCTCAACTACTGACCTTGGAAGTGAATACTGCAGTTTCACAATTCTCTGTGTCAAGACGTTTCTCTGGAGCCTTGTTCTCTGACATTTAACCTTATAGCTGCGGCCTCTCGTTTTTTGACCCATAAGATGTAGGAGCAGAAGTAGGCCATTCAGCCCATCGAGTCTGCTCCGCCATTCAATGAGATCATGTCTGATCTGATAATCCTCAACTCCACTTTCCTGCCTTTTCCCCATAACCTTTGATTCCTTTACTGATTAAAACTCTGTCTATCTCAGCCTTGAATATAGTTAATACCCAAGCCTCTACAGCTTCTCTGCGGTAAAGAATTCCGCAAGACTCACTACCCTCTGAGAGAAGAAATTTCTCCCATTGATGACTGTAAATTCAACCTACCCTCTCCCATTCTTTTGTGATTTTAAACACTTTCACTACGCTGTCCCAAAACCAGTGTTCGAATGAAAAAAGTCCCAATTATTCAAACTTTTCTTCATATTTGCATTTTATCATACCGGGCAGGATTCTAGTGAATCTGCATTGCAACCTCTCTAAAGTACCCTTAATACAATGTGTTTGTCCAGCGCTGTGCACACAACCCTGAGGACCTATCAAGACGGTTTTATGTGTAGGCTTATCATTATCTCTTGGCTTTGATATTCAATATCGTTTTGTGATAAACGCTAAAATTCCATTAGCTTTTTTAATAGCTTTATCAGCATGAAGTGCTGCCTTTAATGTGCCAAAGCCACTATGGATGAGTCCCTCTGCTCTTCCACAGCTCTCAGTTTGCTTCCATTCAAAGTATACTTACTGCTGTTGCTTCTTTTCACCAAAATGCATCTCCGCAAACTTACTGACGTTTGAATTCCATCAGCCGCTTTCAGCTCATTCCCCGTCCTGTCAAGTCCCCCTTTGCAGCCTCCCTTGGGGCAGAATTTTGCCCTGGGCTCAGCGGGGGGGGAGGGGTGCAGTCAGGAAGCCAATCGCAGCCCACGATCGGGCCAGTTAAGGCCCCCCCCCAGCATGAAATGTGCGCTGCAGTGCTCAGCGCTGCCTGTGGCGGGGTGGAGGGAGGGAGGGAGGGAGGGAGGGAGGGAGGGTGAGCTGGGAGGGCGGGGAACTTCACGCACGCACGCGGGAGTGCGCGCTGGAAAAGCTCCCCGAGGCACAGAGCTGCCTTAGGGAAACGAGGAGTCCTGATAAACAAAAATAAAGAGTTTTTAAATGTTAAAAAACATGTCCCCCTCATGCGACTCTGTCACATGAGCAGGGACATGTTATGAATGAGATGCAAAATTTTTTATTTTATTTTTATTTTCTGTTGGAAACCTCATCCCGCCCTTGGATGAGGTTTCCTAAAAAGTGCTAAGGCCGCTTGGCCTTTTTGCCTGGTTAAAAAACTTAGGTTAATTAACACTGTAATGGCCTTAACAGGCCTTCTAATTGCCGGTGGGCGCGCAGCTAATTCCCACGCGCGCCCGCCGACCGAGCTATCGTGCGACTGCGCGTTGACGGGTGGGAAACTCGCCTGACGTCATTTGACGCTCGAGCAGGTCGGGCACGCGCCCACCCACCGAGGTGAAAATTTTGCCCCTGGTTTTATAAAGAAGGAATGATACCTCCCACATTGTTATTAAATGAAGATTTTGGCACCATGCTCACTGCTCCTCTGTCCAAATCATTGATCCAGTCAGGCCCTAGAAACGAGCCCTGACAATCCCCACAGTCCATTCCAACCACTCGGAAAACCGCCCCCACTCCCAACTCCTACTTTCTGCTTCTTCCCTTCAAATCTACATTTGCAATTCAAAAGCACTTCATTGGCTGTAAAGCACTTTGGGACATCTTGAGGTTCTGAAAAGCACCATATAAACGCAGTCTTTCTGGTAAAACCAAGTTTCAAAACAAGCTCTCTACCTTCTCCTGAATTCCAAGCCCTTTAATCCCTTCTACAGAAAAGGGCGCTACACAATTGGGCAACCCAGTCAACGCACAAATTCGAAAGAATATTAAACTGGTTTTGTGTTCCTCTTACACTGCAGCATCCATAGTCATAAGGTAATGGTGGAAGTTGACACATGAGCTGGTAATTTCAGCATCCTGTTTTATTTTAGGGTTTAACGATAATAAGAGTCGTTTTGGTTATTCCTTCATGCATCTCACGGCAGTTTTGACTTTGACGACTGTGTGCGGGTTCCTTTAGGACAAGCGAGGATCTAAGACTTTCACTTGGTAGCACAGAGCTTGAATATTGCTGAAAAGAGAGCCACGTTACCAAAGCTTTTCACCGTGTGCTCCACGCGGGTAATTCAAACGTTCAGTAATTCAATAAGTTCAAGCCTTTCGCCTTTCCTGAATTACGTGGGCTCGAGGGACCCATAGTTCCCTGTCGCTTATTCCATGGCAACGCCTCGGCCAATCAGAGACAACTTGCCAACCAATCAGCACCCTTTTCTCCTGTAGCATAAATTGTTGTGATCCTTTGAAATTTGGCATTCTTGTGTTTGCCCTGATGAGTGCAAGACGAAAAGTTCGGCAACGCGTCTCTCAGCAATATTCATGCTGGACTTTATTGGCTTAACATGATGAATGGAAGCCTGGATGTTATTAAAATGCTAATGCGTTGTCTAGAATCTCGCTAGGTAGGCCTCATCCGCACTCGTAGGCAGCAAATATTGGAGATTTCAACAGATGTTAAATTTAAAAAAAAAACAAATCGAGAAACCTTCAGCGTGGCAACCGCTGATTTTCACAAATTTAATGTTTTTCATCTTTTTCCCTGTGAGCCTCATGCTTTGTGTGAAAAATCACTCATTTACATGCATCTTCAACTTAACTTCAGCTGTGGAAGAAGGCGAGTGAAAATGAAAAAAAAAATCTATAAAAGCCACAGCAATGGGTATGCAAATCACGCACGTATTACACAAGGAAAAACAGCCAGCGGATGAAAGTTTACTGCGCTTAATTCCTTGAAAGAGCAAGCCCTCACGTTATACAAATGGCCCAAATTATTCATGACACGGCGGCGATCTCTGACTATGTTTTTGTTTTAACTTGTTGATGATCAATGCTATTCAAGCAGGACTGTCAGCGAAAGTGTGGCAAGCTGCTGCAGAAGAGTGGAGCCTTTGTCGCTGGTCTCAGAGTGAAGTACAGCACAGTACAGGACCTGAATGAGCAATGGAAAGCAGCGGCCTGGGGCTAATTAGCCAACGTGGCTCTTTCTCCTGGGATAAACGGAAACCGGACACTTTTATGTTGCGCTGTGTGCGCGCGGTCGGATTTGATGACAGTCACTGCAGTTATTAGCTACCGTCAACATCTCCAATTCAAACTGCTGGTGGGGGGGGGATGATAGCGATGAAGGGTTGCCAGCCCTCCAGTATTGCCCTGGAGTCTCCGGGAATTGTAGTCCAATCTCCTGGACTCTGCTGCGTGCAATCCCTGCAGAAAAATCGTCGGGACATTCAAAAAGGGGTTCGTTTTTTTTTTGTCATTTTCTTTGAACATTTCTCTTTACCAGATATAAAAATATTGAAAAAGGGAAAAAAAAAGGGCTGTTTGAGCGACAGTCAAATGTCATCCAATCGGGTGATGAGTCTTTTTGCTTTCCAGTTGGTGTAGGGAGGCCGGGCAGCACCAGGATGGATGTGTAGCCGACTAATGGCTGAAGCGTGGGGGGGGCAAGTCATGTGGTGAAACGCTCCAGGAATACATTTAATCGCAGTTGGCAACCCTAATAGTGATTCATCTTCTAAACACGCACCTGAGCTGCTTTAACCCTAACCAACATCTGCAACATCTGGAATTTGGCTTTACCAAGGCACAGGTCTATTCTTGTGGCTTTTATGGCAAGTGCTGCAGGGGGGGCTAAGTGGGATGGCTCAGGTAAACTGGTGCGTGGATTGTGATGCGTGATTAACCCCTGCCTGTCCAATGTAACGCAGGCAGCAAGCCAAGTTCAGCTGGCCCGCTTACCTGAGTGATCGCTGCAAGCAGCCGGCCCTAGCCATAAGACCATAAGGCCATAAGACATAGGAGCAGAAATTAGGCCATTCGGCCCATCGAGTCTGCTCCGCCATTCAATCATGGCTGATAAGTTTCTCAACCCCATTCTTCTGCCTTCTCTCTGTAACCCTTGACCCCTTTACCAATCAAGAACCTATCTATCTCGGTCTTAAATACACTCAATGACCTGGCCTCCACAGCCTTCTATGGCAATGAATTCCATAGATATAGCCATGCTATTCATTGGCTGCACGCACCCCGCAACCCACCCCCGCCAAATCATAACTCGCCCTCACCACTTAAAGCTCGCTCACACTGCTTGAAGCAACCTACATCTCTTAAAGGGGAGGTGCACTGTGGTTGGAGTAGGCGTTGACAGTCGTGCAGGAGCTGAATCTGACCAGGACAACATTGAATAATGGCACAAGGTGGGAGAGGCCCAGCTTCCAGGCTCATGGACGCTGCACTGGGGCCAGGGTAGAGGAGGTGGAAAGGAAAAGGGATATCCTTTATCCACAGGGGAGCAGGAGACCCGCTGGACGTACACTCAGAAAGCAGTGGGAGATGGTGGTTGGGAAGGTCACTGTGAGGAGCCAAGCCCCACCGATCTGGATGCAGTGCCTCAAGAAGCTCAAAGACCTCGCCTGACTGGTCAAGGTCAGTGAATGTATCCCGTATATGACCAACCCCACCACTAGCCTCAGATGCTGCTCGATGCACCACATCCCCATCACTCACCCGTCGAAAATCTCTATCAGCCCTTCACCCTCCCAAACTGCTGCAAGCTTCACTTGCATACTCTGCCAGCTATTCAACCATGACAACCACACCGGCCAAACAGATTGCACAATGCAACGGATGAAGAGTCCTATCGAACTCGAAACATCAACTCTGTTTCTCCCTCCACTGATGCTGCCTGACCCGCTGAGCGTTTCCAGAACTTTCTGTTTTTATTTCCGATTGCACAATGTTCACTGACACACTTTGATGGACAAGGTGACACACAACCAGAGGGAGTCGGAGGGGGACAGCAGCACTTGCCCTAATCCTTGTGGAGGAGAAAGCGCTGGCCATTATTGGACACCCATTGCTCAAGCCTTGGCCAGTAGCAGAGGGTTGAAACCGTTGAAGATGGTGGGATCCTCATACTGAATCCCCCTTTTTATATCCAATTTCCTCCGTATCCCGTACTCCTCTTTCTGTTTACAAGCTGCAGCTCTTACTTTCCCCCCTTTCTCCTCCGGCACAAACTGACCCTCGTGCCTTTTTCCTCTCCGTTAGCCAAGAGATCCAACCTGGCCTGGCAGCAGTGGAGGAAGACAAAGCAGAGAGTGACGATGGAGCCACAATACCCTCACGTGCTGCCACATGGTGGACAGGTGCCCATCTTGCCAGAGGGCATGGGGCTCTGCTACAGAGAACCTGGATATGCAGTTCGATGAGGCGGTACACAGAAGAGCACAATGTTGACGGGTACGCACTATCAAATGCTGCGGTCAATGTCAAAAGCATGGAGGAGCCTGGTACCAGCTAGGCACAGAGCTTTGCACAGAATTTGCAGCACATCCTTTCTATCAAGGAAGCAGTACAATTGCTACAAACGTGTAAGGTTTTGGCGAGGCCACATCTGGAATAGCGTGTGCAGTTTTGGTCCCCACGTTTAAGAAAGGATATACTTGCATTGGAGGCGATGCAGCAAAGGTTCACTTAATTGGTCCCTGGGATGAGGGGTTGTCCTATGATGAGAGGCTGAGTAATTTGGTTCTATATTTTCTGGTGTTTAGAAGAATGGGAGACAATCTCATTGAAGCCTACAAGATTCTGAAGGGGCTTGATAGGGAGGACACTGAGCGATTGTTTCCACTGGTCGGGGAATCTAAAACATGGGGGCCCAGTCTCAGGATAAGGGGCCGACCATTTAGGATGGAGATAAGGAGAAATTACTTCACTGAAAGGGCTGTGAATCTTTGGAATTCTCTGCTCCAGAGGGTGGTTAATGCTCCAGCAATAAATACATTTAAGGCTGGGATAGACAAATTTTTGGGAATCAAGGAATATGGGGAGCAGGCGGGAAAGCGGAGTTAAAGCCCAGGATCGGCCATCATCATATTGAATGGCGGAGCAGGCTTGACAGGCCACATGGTCTCCCCCTGCTCCTATTTCTTGTGTTCTTGTGGGTCGTGACCCCAACATTGGGGTCAAATGGGGTCCCCAAACCCAAATGGTGTTGCCCGGTAATGATTTTCTCTGAATTAGTCAGTTAGTGGTCAGAGGACACGCTCACATCCAGTTCAGGGTAGTGAGTGGGCTCAGAGGCAGCTACAGCCCGCCAACGCAGGGAAGGCCGAAATCTCTCCGTCGTGAGATGCCCTCTCGGCGACTTTAGCGAACCTGAAATTTAAAATTGACCACAGCTGCTGTGTCACCATTGCGGAGGAGGAGGGGGGGGGTAGGAGGGAGGGAGGGAGGGGTGGCAAAATGCGACCAAGTGCACAGGGTGGATGGACTTCAGAGTCTCTCTGGGGCGATGACCCTTCCCCCCTCCTCCAGTTTGCTTCTGGGAGGCCACCTCCAGGTAGTTGCTGTGCGGCCAACACTATGGGGGTGGCCGGCTGGGAAATACCAGCCGGTCTCTGATAATTGGCCTTGATTGTCTTTTAACACCTCGATTAGCCGCCCGCTGATTGGCTCGGGTCGGGGGGGGGAGGATGGTGCTGGCAAACCAGGTGGCAGAATGAAATGACCCACCTGCCCGCCTCCATTCTCACCCCCATGGAAACCAATATACAAACTGCAGTTAGATTCTGTAGGACCTTTCTTGTCAGACAAAAAGACTTTAAAGCATTATACCCGATAAGTTTAAATACTTTGCATTCCTAAATTCCTATAACTTTTGAGATAAAATCGAAAAGGGAGGGAGACAGAAAGCAGGAAACTACAGGCCAGTGAGCCTAACATCTGTCTTGGGGAAAACGTTAGAAGCTGTTATTAAAGATGTTATGGCAGGGCACTTAGAAAAATTCAAGGTAATCAGGTGGAGTCAACATGGTTTTGTGAAAGGGGAATCATGTTTAACCAATTTATTGGAGTTCTTTGAAGGAGTCACATGTGCTGTGGATAAAGGGGAGCCGGTGGATGTACTGCACTTGGATTTCCAGAAGGCATTTGATAAAGTGCCACATCAGAAGTTATTGCAGAAAATAAAAGTTCATGGTGTAGGGGGTAACACATTGGCATGGATAGAAGATTGGTTAGCTAACAGGAAGCAGAGAGTATGCATAAATGGGTCTTTTTTCTGGTTGGCAGAATGTGACGAGTGGTGTGCCAGAGGGATCAAAGCTGGGCCTCAACTTTTTACAACTTATATAAATGGCTTGGATGAAGGGACCAAAGGAATGGTTGCCAAATTTGTGGGTGACACAAAGAAAGGTAGGAAAGTAAATTGTGAAGTGGATGTAAGGAGGCTATGAAGTGACATAGAGAGGCTAAGTGAGTGGGCAAAGATCTGGAGTGTAATGTGGGTAAATGCAAAATAGTTCATTTTGGCAGGAAGAATTAAAAAGCAGCTTATTATCTAAATGGTGAGAGATTGCAGAGCTCTGAGATTCAGAGGGATCTGGGTGTCTTAGTGTATGAATCACAAAAGCTTAGTATGCAGGTGCAGCAGGTAATTAGGATAGCTAATAGAATGTTATCATTTATTGCGAGGGGAATTGATTACAAAAGTAGGGAGGTTATGCTTCAGTTGTACAGGGTATTGGTAAGACCACATCTGGAGTATAGTGTCCAGTATTGATCTCCTTATTTAAAGAAGAGAAGGTTTACTTGACTGATACCAGGAATGGGCAGGTTGTCTTATGAGGAAAGGCTGGACAGGCTAGGCTGGTATCCACTGGAGTTTAGAAGAGTAAGAGGTGATTTAATTGGAACCTTTAAGATCCTGAGGGGTCTTGACAGGGTGGATATGGAGAGGATGTTTCTCCTTGTGGGAGAATCTAGAACTAGGGGGTCACTGTTTAAAAATAAGGGATCGCTGGACAGAGATGGGGAGAAATTGTTTCTCTCAGAAGGTTGTGAGTCTTTGGAACTTTCTTCCTCGAAAGACAGTGGAGATAGAGTCTTTGAATATTTTTAAGGCAGAGCTAGATAGATTCTTGATTAACAAGGAAGGTTATCGGGGGTAGGCAGAAGGTTATAATCAGATCAGCCATGATCTTATTGAATGGCGGAGCAGGCTTGAGGGGCTGAGTGGCCTACTCCTGCACCTAATTCATATGTTTGTAAGTATGCAAACTCTTTCTACTTAGCTTCCGCTCCTGGACCCTCCCATTCCCTAACCCTCCAACTCCCCGACCCTCCAATTCCCCACCCTCCAACTCTCTGACCCTCCCACTCCCCGATCCTCCCACTGGCCGATCCTCCCACTCCCCAACCCTCCAACTCCCTGACCCTCCAATTCCCCACCCTCCAACTCTCTGACCCTCCCACTTCCTGACCCTCCCACCCACTGATCCTCCCACTCCCCAACCCTCAAACTCCCAGACCCTCCAATTCCCCACCCTCCAACTCTCTGACCCTCCCACTCCCCGATCCTCCTACCCCCTGATCCTCCCACTCCCCAACCCTCCAACTCCCCAACCCTCCAATTCCCCACCCTCCAACTCTCTGACCCTCCCACTCCCCGATCCTCCCACCCCCTGATCCTCCCACTCCCCAACCCTCAAACTCCCCAACCCTCCAATTCCCCACCCTCCAACTCTCTGACCCTCCCACTCCCCGATCCTCCCACCCCCTGATCCTCCCACTCCCCAACCCTCCAACTCCCCAACCCTCCAACTCTCTGACCTTCCCACCGCCCAACCTCCAACTCTCTGGCCCTCCCATTCCCCGACCCTCCCATCCCCTGATCCTCCCTGTCCCCGACCCACCCACCCCCGATCCTCCCAGTCCCCGACCCTCCCACTCGCCGATCCTCCAATTCCCCACCCTCCAACCCTCTGACCTGCCCACTCTCCAACCCTCCAACTCTCTGACCCTCCCACTCCACGACCCTCCCACTCCCCGACCTTCCCAGCCCCCAACCCTCCAACTCCCCACCCTCCCTGTCCCCGACCCTCCCACTCCCCAACCCTCCCACCCCCTGATCCTCTCACCTCCTGACCCTCTCAGTCCCTGACCCTCCCACTCCCCAACCCTCTAACTCCCCGACCCTCCAATTCCCCACCCTCCATCTCTCTGACCCTCCCACCCCTTGATCCTCCCACCCCCTGATCTTCCCACTCCCCCCCCACTCTCCGAACCTCCCATTCCCTGAACCTGCCACTTGCCGAGCCTCCCACTTGCTGCCTGCCTTTCCCAAATCCTCGTAGTGAGTGAGGGCTCAGGAGAGGGATGGCAAAAGCGAAGAAGTGGATGAGGGAGTGGAGCTGTGAGTGGGAGGGTTGGGATAGGAAGCGGCGAATGAGCAGGAGGGTCAGTGAATGGGAGAGTCCACTCTAAAGTGGTGCCTGTTGGGTCATGTGGCGTTACATCGACCCCGTCATGAAACAATGGTAAAGCTGAAATCCCAATGCTAAGTGGCCTCGTTAGATCAGCAACACTAAAGCAGAACAACGCTAAATGAGGCAACTTGAAATGGGGACTTACTGTACTCCCTCACTCAAAAGACTTATTTCAGATCCTTCAATATTGTGCTGATTTTTAAACGACTTGCATATAACAGTTGGGCATCAAGTGAACCTTTTAAGCATAAGGGACTAAGACCTCGCACTGTATATCTCTCAAAAATATATATAGATATGCTCATTATTATTTCTAAAACTTTAAAACTGAGCAAAGACCTTTAAAATGGCTGAACCTATGCCTTGTCTATGGATCGTCTGCTAAGACAAAGGCAACCCCTTCCTTACAATTCCTAATGGCTGAGACATTTTTTTGGTTTTTGGAATCCAGGCGATGGATGCACATCCTTTGTCAAAGACCTGGTGGAGAGGAGGGAGTCATGCGACATAGGCTTCTGTCTGGTGGAGCAAGTAATATTGACTTGCTGAATGGACTAGCTCAGTCTGCTCTAAATAGCAGCCTCACAGACAAGGAGCTCTGCCCAGGTTGGACACCTGGTCCCAATCTACACTGCTTCTGCTGGAAATTCTCTACCATCGCCTACAAAACTGATTCATCTCTACATCCCATCGTGTGAATTCAACACCATCTGATTCATCCCATCATGTGAATTCAACACCACCGGGAAAATGAATTATCCAGCATTGGTTTTCAACCCACCATGAAGGAAAACCTCATTGGACTTTGATTCTGGACTCTGTAACCTACATGAACAAATATTTATTTTCTCTCTGCTCTCTGAACTGTAAATCTTTCTTTTCTCTACCTACTCTCTTTACTGTCTTAATGCGAGGGGGACTTTGCAAACCCTCTTCGCATTTTGAGTGCATGCAAATAAACTAACCCTTTGAGTTCATCCTATCTCGAATTTGCTGTGGGGTTATTAATACAAAATTGGACCACACCAAAACCGAGGGGTTGATGAATACGCCCCCGCTTATAAAGAGGGACGCAAATCAAAAACACATTTCTGTTCACGGACGGGTGGTGAGAGGAGAAATTAGTGCTGTTTAAATTAACCCCCTTCCTCTCTGTAGCAATATCTTGTATGTAATTATTTCAATGTTCTGTGTATTAATATTTCTGTTCAATAATTATTTTATGATTGATACTGATTTATTTGTCCTAACAAGGTGTTCCTTGAGCTGAATTATTTGAAAAAATCGTTAATTGTGGATAAAAATAAAACTCTTTTCCTCCGATCGTGCAGAAACTCATCTTTCATATGATCTATTTGTAATTGTCACTGTGCCATTGGCTGTTTGTATCTCCTCTCAAAGCTGACCTTTCTCGAATTTAAAAAAAATTATTTATTCATTCACGAGATGTGGGCTTCGCTGGCTGGGCCAGCATTTATTGCCCATCTCTAGTTGCCCTTGAGAAGGTGGTGGTGAGCCACCGCTGCAGTCCATGTGGTGTAGGTACACCCACAGTGCTGTTAGGGAGGGAGTTCCAGGATTTTGACCCAGCGACAGTGAAGGAACGGCGATATATTTCCAAGTCAGGATGGGGAGTGACTTGGAGGAGAACGTCCACATGGTGGTGTTCACTTGCACCTGCTGCCCTTGTCCTTCTAGATGGTAGTGGCCATGGGTTTGAAAGGCGCTGTCTAAGCAACCTTGGTGAATTCCTGCAGTGCATCTTGTAGATGGTACACACTGCTGCTACTGTTCTTCAGTGGTGGAGAGAGCGACTGTCTGTGGATGTGGTGCCAATCAAGCGGGCTGCTTTGTCCTGGACAGTGTCAAACTTCTTGAGTGCTGTGGGAACTGCACTCATCCAGGCAAGGTGAGTATTCTATCACACTCTTGACTTGTGTCTTGTAGATGGTGGACAGGCTTTGGGGAGTCAGGAGGTGAGTTACTCGTCTAACGATTCCTACCCTCTGACCTGCTCTTGTAGCCACAGTATTTATGTGGCTAGTCCAGTTCAGTTTCTGGTCAATGGTAACCCCCAGGATGTTGATAAGTGGGAGATTCAATGATGGTAATGCTATTGAATGTCAAGGAGTGGATTCTCTGTTGTTGGAGATGGTCATTGCCTGGCACTTTTGTGGCATAAATGTTACTTGTCAGTCCAAGCCTGGATATTGTCCAGTTCTTGCTCTATTTGGACATGGACTGCTTCAGTATCTGAGGAGTGGCGAATGGTGCTGAACATTGTGCAATCATCAGCGAACATCCCCACTTCTGACCTTATGATGGAAGGAAGGTCATTGATGAAGCAGCTGAAGATGGTTGGGCCAAGGACATGACCTTGAGGAACTCCTGCAGTGATGTCCTGGAGCTGAGATGACTGACCTCCAACAACCACAACCATCTCCCTTTGTGCTAGGTATGACTCTAACCAGCGGAGAGTTTTCCCTTGATTCCCATTGGCTCCAGTTTCTCTAGGGCTCCTTGATGCCACACTCGGTCAAATGCGGCATTGATGTCAGTGGCAGTCACTGTCACCTCACCTCAGGAATTCAGCTCTTTTGTCCATGTTTGAACCAAGCTGTAATGAGGTCAGGAGCTGTGTGGCCCTGGCAGAACCCAAACTGGGCATCAGTGAGCAGGTTATTGCTAAGCAAGTGTCACTTGATAGCACTGTTGATGACTCCTTCCATTACTTTACCGATGATCAAGACTAGACTGGTAGGGCTGTAATTGGTCGTGTTGAATTTGTCCTGCTTTTTGTGTACAGGACATACCTGGGCAATTTTGCACATAGCCGGGTAGATGCCAGTGTTGTAGCTGTACTGTAACAGCTTAGCTAGGGATGTGGCAAGTTCTGGAGCACAAGTCTTCAGTACTATTGCCAGAATATTGTCAGGGCCCATAGCCTTTGCAGTATCCAGTGCCTTCAACCATTTCTTGATATCACGCGGAGTGTATCGAATTGTCTGAAGATTGGCATCTTGTGATGCTGGGGACCTCCGGAGGAGGCTGAGATGGATCATCTACTCGGCACTTCTGGCTGAAGATTGTAGCAGATGCTTCAGCCTTATCTTTTGCACTGATGTGCTGGGCTCCTCCATCATTGAGGATGGGGATATTTGTGGAGCCTCCTCCTCCAGTGAGTTGTTTGATTGTCCACCACCATTCACAACTAGATGTGGCAGGACTGCAGTGCTTATATTTGATCCATTGGTTGTGGGATTGCTTAGCTCTGTCTATCACTTACTGCTTATGCTGTTTGGTATGCAAATACTCCTGTGTTATAGCTTCACCAAGTTGACACCTCATTTTTAGGTATGTCTTATGCTGCTCCTGGCATGCCCTCCTGCACTCTTCATTGAACCAGGATTGATCCCCTGGCTTGATGGTAATGGTAGAGTGGGGGATATGCCGGGCCATGGCATTATAGATTGTGTTTGAGTACAATTCTGCTGCTGCTGATGGCCCACAGCGCCTCATGGATGCCCAGTCTTGAGTTGCTAGATCTGTTTGAAATCTATCCCTTTTGCACAGTGCTAGTGCCACACAACACGATGGAGAGTATCCTCAATGTGAAGGTGGGACTTCGTCTCCACAATGACTGTGCGGAGGTCACTCCTACCGATACACCTGCGGCAGGCAGGATGGTCAGGATGAAGACAGGTACGTTTTTCTCTCTTGTTGGTTCCCTCACCACTTGCCGCAGAACCATAAACCATACCAGAACCATACTGATTTTCAGTAATCACCTCTGCCTCTGCCACTGTGTACAGATGTACCGTCTCAACAATGGCTGCCAACTCTCCAGCCGGCCAACAGGGAACGGCTCCCCCGCCCAGAAAATGGAAATTAGAATATTGAGCCAAATGGGCAAAGTGCAACGATACATCTCAGCCAGTGGGTAAGGCAAACCTTCCAATTATCCAAATGGGCAAGGTGCAAAGATACATCTCAGCCAGTGGGTAAGGCAAACCTTCCAATTATCCAAATGGGCAAGGTGCAAAGATACATCTCAGCCAGTGGGTAAGGCAAACCTTCCAATTTTCGCATGCTCAGTGGTTAAAAGAAGCCATGATATAGCAGCAGCTCCAGGATATTTGCCTGGTTTCTTCTTCTCTCTTGCACAATCTATGTCCTGGTCTCACAGTGTGAATCAAGCAAGGTGGCAGACGAGTGGGGGAACCTGAGGCAGCCCTCACAACGTGATACCTCCTCGCAATGGAAATCAGATGCATTCCAAAAGTACAAGGAAGACTGACTTCAAAATAGTGTCTCTGACTCTCACAATGAGAGGCAGAACAAGCAGAGATTGACAGCGACGCTTGAATAAGGGAGGACAGGGGGTACCGTTGGGAGAGTGCTTGGGGTTCAGGGAATGCACTGGATTTATGTGGGACATAAGAAAGATGGAGTAAGGGCGAGAAAAATTGGGAATGGGTAAACACGCCTAAACCTCCTGCTATTGTCGATGAATCTAGCCCAGGGAATCCATGCACAAAGTACAAAAGTTCAAGCCTTGAGCCTTTTTTGAATTGCTCAAGAGCTTGGAGAGCCTGGAGTTCCTTGTTGCTTTCTTCATTGGCTTCATCCAATCAGAGTCGACTCACCAACCAATCAGCACCCTTTCCTCCTGCAGTATAAATTGTTGTGATCATCTGAAATTTGGCATTCTTGTGTTTGTCCTGATGAGTGCCAAAACGAAAAGCTTCAGCAAAAACGTGTCTCTCTTTTCAGTAATATTCAAGCACAATTATCTTAAATTCCAGGATAGAAGGAATCCAAAACAGCAGCGAAGGAAACACATTTCAGAAGCGAGAAACTGTGAAGAGAAGCAAAGGACTGGAAGCTTTCACTTTACAATTGTGATTTGCTGTTTGTTGTTCTGTTGTTTCTTAACATCACACACCCATGACAGCCAAAGTGAAGCTATTGAAGAGCTTTGCCGTGTCAACCCAACTCCACTGTTGGCTGATGACTGCACGGGGTTGTCAGTTTGACTCAGCTGCCATTGCCCTTCTCTGACAGACTGTTGGCATCTTGCACAAAGGTACAGAGCTAATGAGGATGTAAGAACTATATACTGCAATCAGCAACTTGCCTCTTTGCCAGTAACTGTATCTGTCACTCATGACATTGGCGATTACTACAAATTCTTTCAAGCAACATTGAAGTCGTTCCCCTCCCCTGCTCTTTCAGCGTTCTGAAGGGACTGTCCCCTCCATGACTCCCTGGTCCACTCCTCAGTCACCTTCACCATCCTGTCCCCTTCCCACCACAACTTCCCATCCAAATACAGGAGGTACAACACAGGCCCTTTTACCTCCTCCCTTCTCACTGACCAAGACCCCAAACACTCCTCCCAGGTGAAGCAGTGATTTACCTGTACTTCTTTCAAGCTGATCGACTGTACTCGCTCCTCACAATGTGGTCTCCTTAACAACGGGAAGACCAAGTGCAGGTTGGGTGGGTGACCACTTTGCAGAATGCCTCCGTTCAGTCCGCAAGCATCACCCTGAGCTTCTGCAGGCCCCCCATTATAATTCTCCACCTCGCTCTCGCGCTGACATCTCTGTCCTCGGTCTGCTGCACTGAAGCCCAACACAAGCTTGAGGAAAAGCACCTCATCTTCCGATTAGGCACTTTGCAGCCTTCCAAACTCAGCATCGATTTCAGACCAGAATCCGTGCTCCATTTTGTTTCCTCTTCTTTGCTTGTTTCAGTTTCTCTTATGTTTTGTTTTGCAGTCAGTGGCACACCCGCTCCAGGCAAACCTTTCGTTTCATTTCTTGCCACATCACCATCCCCCCTGGCCCTGGAAAGCTAACTCTTCGGTCATTCAATCTCTCTTGTCTTTCGCCCTATCACAGGCCTCCTTTATCACCCTTGTCCCACTCACCCTTGCTCAATATCGCTTACATCTCTAACCTCCCCCGGACCTGGAACATTAACGCTGTCTCTCTGTCCACCGATGCTGCCAGACCCGCTGAGTACTTCCAGCGCTTTCAGTTTTTGTAATGTTGGGGCTGTTTCAGGTTAGAGGGAGATCACCCAGGAGACTCCTGAATCACCGTCAGGATCCCCTCTGTCACGGGAGGAGGTGCAGTAAACCTTGGGAAGAAACACAGGCAAGGACAAAAAACCCAGTCTTGCCGTAGGAGAAAATGGCCGGGATTTTCCATGCCCGCTGCCCTTGGACGTGAAACCAGTTTGCGATTGTCCCCTCAGCCCGCCAGCGGTGGGCCACATTCCCCACCATCAGACATCTGGAACCTCATTGTAATATATCAGCATATCATTATTGGGCCAGCCCACTGTAATCGTCCCCCACTCCCCCTCCCCCCCACCCCCGGATCGTCCACCCATGTCAATGGGGAATCACGCCAGAGTAGAACACGTCTTGATAACTGCGACGAGTAAAAGTTGGCTCACATCGTGGGGCATCCGAGGAGCAGAGGATACTGAAGCCCGACTCCAACAGCATGCTGGGGGAACGCCCGAGGCATGCTGGGGGAACGCCCGAGGCACGCTGGGGGAAAGCCCGAGGCATGCTGGGGGAACGCCCGAGGCATGCTGGGGGAAAGCCCGAGGCATGCTGGGGGAAAGCCCGAGGCATGCTGGGGGAACGCCCGAGGCATGCTGGGGGAACGCCCGAGGCATGCTGGGGGAAAGCCCGAGGCATGCTGTGGGAACGCCCGAGGCATGCTGGGGGAAAGCCCGAGGCATGCTGGGGGAGCGCCCGAGGCATGCTGGGGGAACGCCCGAGGCATGCTGGGGGAACGCCTGAGGCATGCTGGGGGAACGCCCGAGGCATGCTGGGGGAACGCCCGAGGCATGCTGGGGGAACGCCCGAGGCATGCTGGGGGAAAGCCCGAGGCATGCTGGGGGAACGCCCATGGCATGCTGGGGGAACGCCCGAGGCATGCTGGGGGAACGCCCGAGGCATGCTGGGGGAATGCCCGAGGCATGCTGGGAGAATGCCCAAGGCATGCTGGGGGAATGCCCGAGGCGTGCTGGGGGAATGCCCATGGCATGCTGGGGGATTGCCTGAGGCATGCTGGGTGGATTCCCATGGACATGGCTCTGTCACGAAGCAGCTCATGGAAGTTGGAAAGTCACTGTTGATGCTCACAATGGGCGATGGTGGAGAGGGTGGGGAGGAAGGGCTAGGATTGGCTGGGAGAGGAAGAGGTGTCGGGGGTGGGGTGAGGTTGTGGGGGGCAATGAAGGTCCTAGGAGAGGGCCAGGTTGGGAGGGGGGGGGGAATGAAAGTGTCAAGGGGTGGCTGGGAGGGGGCAGGGAGAGTGGGGGAAGGAGGGAGTAATATGGGAGAAGACAGCAACTGGGAAGGTGGTGTAATGGGGGTGGAAGGTGCAAGGGAAGGAATGCGGAGAGGGGAGGGTGTCCAGGGGAGCAAGGAGTGCGGAGAAGGGAGAGTGAATGGGTAGAGGAAGGAGTGCGGAGAGGAGAGAGTGAATGGGTAGAGGAAGGAGTGCAGAGAGGAGAGAGTGAATGGGTAGAGGAAGGAGTGTGGAGCAGGGAGAGTGAATGGGTAGAGGAAGGAGTGCGGAGAAGGGAGAGTGTCCAGGGGAGGAAGGGGTGCAGAGAGGAGAGGGAGGAGGAAAGGGTGGAGGAAGAAGTAAGAGTGGAGGAAGAGGTAGGGCTGGAAGAAGGAAGTTAGGAGGGGGAAGGACTAAGGGTGGCAGAAGAGGTTAGGGTGGAAGAAGGAGTCAGGAAGGGGCAGGGACTAAGAGGCAGGGAGTCCGGGGGTGTGGGAGGACTAGAGGAGGGGAGAGGTTCCGAGGGGGAGTGGATCCATGGGGGAGAAGGGGTGCGGAGGGGGGAACGGGTGCAGGGTGGGGGGGATGTGCATGTGAATGTGCAGGGGAGGGGCTGGATAGATCCATGTCTGCCTCCTGGGGAGTGAACTGAGGGTGGGTGTGATATGGAGGAAGGATGAGAGTGACCGAGGGCAGAGTGAGGTGGTAGGGTGGGAAGGTGAGGGTGTGAAAGCATTAGGAGGTACAGCGAGGGCAGTTGGTGGGGACCCAGAGGGAAACACAGGCCCTGGGGGTGGAAGGAGGAGGTCGGGGAAGTGAGTGTGGATGGGGGTGGGATTTCCGGGAAGGAAGGGGCCTGGACATCGCCAAAAGAAATGGGTTGTGCCTGACAGGTCACGGAGGGGAGGGGAAGGTGATCCCGGGGAGGTTAATGGTGATGGGGGAGAGGAAATGGGCGACTGTGGGAGGGTAAAAGACAGGGTAGTGCACAATGCAGCGAAACCAGACCATACTTGCTAAATCGAAAGTGAAACGGGAGTTGTGATGGGTAAGATCAGGCGCTGCACGGGAGGGTGATCAGTGGGTGGGCAGAGATGTAGGTCAGGCTCAGATGGACAACTGAAAGAGAACCTCAACAGGCAGCATTCACAATGCTCAGGACAGTGAGATGAGTGTGAAATGTGAAGGATCTGTGTGCGTGGGAGAGTGTTTGCACGAGACTCAGAAAGGCCCTGCCACACACACACACACACACACACGCGCTTCTCCCTCCAGAATCACTCATGGGCCGGCTGCTCTCTCTGCTGTGATGGGGCTTCCAGGCTGCTTATTCCCACCTCTTCACTGGAGGAGGTGTCCTCTTGGCTGGAGATGATGCCCTGGATGGAGCTGAGGGACTGTCTGGCTGAGGGTGTTGGTCTCTTGGCAGAGCTCCCTGTGAACCAAAGCAGAGATAATTAGTGCAGGGCAGCAAAGTCAAAAGCAGGAGAGAGCACTCGCATTTGCATTGAGAGAGGGATAATGTGGTGCAGGATCCTCACGAGGATGTTCACCGCCGACCTCACTGTCACCACAGGCACGGTCCATGTCCTCACCAGTCAGTGCGATGGCTCACTCCTCACAGTGAGTGAGAGGCCTAATGTGGGCCACTCCACCCCCTGGTCTGGGACCTCTCCCTGCTGATGTGAACAGGCTTCTCCTGTATGAAAGCTGATGGAGAGAGTGTGAGCAGGATGCCTGGCTCTGCCTGGAATGTCTGTGTGGTGAGCGGCTCCATGGACATCAATGAGAATGCGAGCTCGAGAGGATATGAGCCTGATGGAGATGTGAGGGTGTGTGTGAGAGTTAGTGGTGATGTCCCTTGAGGTGAGCGATCCCTGTGGATGTGTGATGGGTTTGTGGGTTGAGAGTGATGAGAAGAGTGAGTTACCCTGGCGGAACACATGAGACCATTCAACCGGTAGTGGCACTGGGTGGCTGTCCTCTTTTGCAGGTCATTGGCGCTTACCACCACTGTCACCACCTCCCATGCCTGGTTGGTTACGCCCATCCTGTGCCAGAGTGGGGGTAGAGGACATCGTGGAGGGCCTCCTTGGCACCAAAAGGCGTTTCAGTGACGCGTTGCTAAACCTGGGTGCTGCAGTCTCCTTGCCTTTCGTGGACATCTTCCCTGTGGTAGCCGTGGTCTGGAAGCACTGAGACCTGTGCTCGCAGCTGGATTTTAAATATGGCGCCTGGTGTGACGAAGTGGCGAGGTGATGGCAAATGACAGCCCGCTCGCCATGGAAACAGCCTGTTTCCCGGGAATGTATAAATAATGTGGCGGGTTTGGGATGATACGGCGTGAAAACCCGCCATTGCGGTCGGCGGGTAAAACGCCGTATTCCCTGCCTGCTACCGCACTTAGCGAAAAGCTGGGATGATTGGAATTTTACGCTGGTGGAATTTTACGATCCCGCCAGTGTCAGTGGATGTCTGGACGGCTAGCCACATTTTACATCCTGGCCTCCACTGCAACAGTGCCATAAAACTCCGCCCAATGAAATTAGAGGGAATGGGAACTGAGGTTCCAATGCCTTAGGCAGACGAGGGAGATATTTATCTGTTTATCTCACGGCCCAAGATCTTACAGTCTAAATAGACTTTGTATGAAGTGAAACGACCTTGTTTGTTGCCTGTGTAATTAATATCAGATGTCTATTTCTCTGGCCTCAGCACGTTACCACTGTAATGGTGCCGAATAATTCCAAATTCATTCACAAGCAGCAAATATATTTTTGCCAAGTGTGAAACGCTGAGGGTATATAAACTTGTACACATTTCCAGTCTGATTGTGGCCTGAACAGCATTCTCCGTTTATTATGTTGTTGGAGTGATTATTCAGAGTACCATAGCCAGGTACAACTCAACAGATCAAACACAGCAGTATTTCTTTTTATTATTTCATAGGATGTGGGTGTCACAGGCATGGCCAGCACCAGTTACCCAGCCCTAATTGCCCTTGAACCAAGAATCTAGCCGCACCATTTCAGAGGGCAGTTAAGAGTCAACCACATTGCTGTGGATTTGGAGTCACATGTAGGCCAGACTGGATAAGGATGGCAGATTTCCCCATTAGTGAATTGGATGGGTTTTTGCACCAATCCACAATGGCTTCATGGTCGCCGATTCCAGGTTTATTAATCAAATTTAAATTCCATTGGCTGCCATGGCGGGATTTGAACCCATGTCCCCAGAGCGTTAGTTTGAATCTCTGGATTACTAATCCAGTGACATCACCATGATGTCACCAACTCCCCCGTTGACAGCAAGTAGACTGAGTACAACCAGAACAATAACAAAACAAAACAGAAACAGAATTACCTGGATAAACTCAGCAGGTCTGGCAACATCGGCGGAGAAGAAAAGAGTTGACGTTTCGAGTCCAAGGTTAGAATAGATGCTGTTAATATCGAGTTTGTTAAACTATGGCAGTGTGTGATGTATATGAACTCAGTAAATATAAATACGGTGTTTACAAGGGCAGGTCAGAGGCTAGGAATTCTGCGATGAGTAATTCACCTCCTGACTCCCCAAAGCCTGTCCACCATCTACAAGGCACAAGTCAGGAGTGTGATGGAATACTCCCCACTTGCCTGGATGAGTGTAGCTCCCACAGCACTCAGCACACTCAACACCATCCTGGACAAAACAACTTGTTTGATCAGGACCCCATCCACCACCTTAGACATTCGCTCCCTCCACCACCGACACACAGTAGCAGCAGTGTGCACCATCTACAAGATGTACTGCAGGAATTCACCAAGGCTCCTTAGACAGCACTTTCCAAACCTACAACCTTTACCACCTCAAAGGACAAGGGCAGCAGATGCACCTTGCAACAGACCTCTACCTGCAAGTTCCCCTCTAAGCTATACACCATCCTGACTTGGAAATATATTGCTGTTCCTTCACTGTCGCTGGGTCAAAATCCTGGAACTCCCCCCCTAATAGCTCTGTGGGTGTACCTACACCACATGGACTGCAGTGGTTCAAGAAGGCAGCTCACCACCACCTTCTCAAGGGCAATTAGGGATGGGCAATAAATGCTGGCCCAGCCAGCAAAGCCCACACCCCATAGACAAATGAAAATAAAGGCACATGCTTTGTGGTGTGTACATGAATGTATGACAAGAATTCACCAGATTGTACAGCTGAGTGGCCTTTTCACAGGAGCCACAACAGAAAAAGCACTGAACTCACATCAATTGTGGATTCCTATCACTGCTCAAACTGGTGAGGAAATAACCTCTACACAACCTTCAAGTGTAGGTCAATTATACACTGGTCATACTATACTTTTATTACCAAGATAGCACCAAATACCCAATTACACCCAAACCAAAGCTCCTTTATCTAGTGCGTTTCACAACAGCAGGATGCCCCAATGCGCTTTACAGTCCATGAACTCATTTGAAGGTGTAATCATAGAATGGTTACAGCATGGAAGGAGGCCATTTGGCCCATCACATCCATGCTGGCCCTGTGCAGGAGCAATTCACCTTGTGCCACACCTCCGCATTTTCCACGTAACCCTGCAGATTTTTCCTTTTCAGATAATGTAGGGAATACGGCAGCAAATTTATGCCCATCAAGATTTACATAAACAGCGATGAAATAAACGGTCAGATCATCAGATTTCACAATGTCGATGCTGATATTGCTGATATCCCACCACTGCCAACCATGTTGTAATATCGATTCTTTAGATGTCTCGATGATGAGATCTTGAGATTTGTACATTTAAACACGAATTGTTTATTGTTAATCTTTAACTGTAGAGATCCCAGGTGACTGTCATGCATGGTGTTGTTACCTCCATGCAGGCTGGTTCTAGAATGTTCTCTCTAGGCTGTTTTCTCAGTCTATTACCATGTGACTCTATACATCATACCATGGGCAGTGCTATTCTCCGGTCCCACATTAACCCTTGCTCTGCCAAACGCCTTTACATTCCAATGGCATGCAAACACATGCAACATCATACAACAGAAGGTTAAGGGATAAACATTGGCCAGGGTAGCAGGGTAACTCTCCTGCTCTCCTTCTGCAAAATAGTGCCATGGGATCCTATATGTCAACCTGAGAGGGGTGAGGGATCGATACATTTCAGAACTCTAAAGCATTGAAATATTGAAAACCAGCACACTAAGGTCATTGAGATGTAGTGTGGGTCAATCCATATACAGCATGTCCGGGAGTCATGTTTCCAGGTGTGTCAGCCAACCGCCTGATGTTATAAATACTCCATATTCTGTGTGTATCAAGGGCATGAGAAATGTACATTAGTGTGTATATATATATATGTATATGTATAATCACTCTTTGTGACACTGAGACGTATGAAATGATCTGTTAGAATAGTCTCTATTTGTGTTGAGGGATGCCTGCCAATAGCTCCCAGCCAAACAGCACATTCCCGGGAGTGGGTTGAAGAAACCTTGGAGGAGAAACGGGGCCCTGAAGGCCGCTTCAACTCCACTCCAGCCCAAGGCCTCCCTCCCCATGGTGTGGTGAAGGTGAAGGAGAGGCAGAAGTCTCTGCTGCAAAGCCCTTTCCCTCCACTTGGGGCATTCCCGCTGCAACCTTGGGCCTAGCGGGGCTATCGCTCGCACAGCGGGTCCCCAAGGAGAGTGTGAAATGGGTGGATGGGTGGGAGGGGAATGTGTGGGGACCTGGCACTCCACGGCCCCACCACGTTTTGTGGCTAGTGGTGTTGGGGGGGATGGGGGAGGGAATTCAAGTTGGCGTGGCTAACCTTGCAGTCCAAACTTTCCCCTTTTCTACTTGTTTCAAGTGGGCTAGCTGGAGAGATAGTTATTTAAGCTGCAACAGAATCTTGTTCTGAACAATTAGGCTTCAAAATACCTACTAAAACTGCTATTAGTTGAATTTGCATTCCAATTTTGTGGCAGTACTATGGTTTAAATTGCATTTGTAGAACCTCCAGGCGCTGCACCACATTACATTACAGATTTATTTATTCCAGAAATGTCTTGTCCCACTAAACCAGCAACTGATCAGCAAGTCATAAGCTACTCTTCCCTGACAATTAATTTATTTTTGTTGTCATTAGTTGGAGATGCAGTTGATTATTATTCATTGAAAACTGTTAAACCCAACAGGGCTCATTCCTCACAATAATCCTGCCACAGGGAGATGGGCTACAGTTTACTGCTGACTTGCCAGTGTACTTGAGCTTTTCTGCGCAGATTTTTCACCTGGGGTTTGACAATGACAGTAAACCAGAGACTATAATGCATAGCCAAGGAGATACTGAGCACCTCATTGCCAAGTTGATACTTAACGGGTCATATTTTAAAGAGAATGTTCGTTCCTTTCCATTAGGATACTGTGAGCAAGGCTTTACAATGGAGTGTAGAAGGGCTGAGTGGAAACACACAAGGCTGCCTTATCTGAACAGCTTTCTGTTAGGCTATGAAGTTTGATGAATATTTCTGAATTGGCAAGCAACTGTAAAGAGTCAGAGAGTCATTACAGCACAGAAGGAGGCCGTTCAGCCCATCGAGTCCATGCTATATGGCAATCCAAACAGTGCCCTTCCTCTCGGTCTATCCCCCTAGCCCCAAGTTTACTCCTCTCAAGCCTATCGAAGTTCCTATTAAAAATCATTCATCGTCTCCACTTTCACCGTCCATGTAGAGAGCAAGTTCCAGGTTGTTACCACTTGCTCTGCCAAAAAAAATTCTTCTTCATTATCTCCAAGTCTGGTCTCATCAGCAAATTTTGAAATTTTACTCTTTATTCCAATATCAAAAAAGTAGCGGTCTTATGGCCTTGGGGTACACCACTGTCTACCGTCCTCCACACTGAAAAAAGTGACCAGTTATCACAACTCGTTGCTTTTATGTCCTTAAACCAATTCTTTATCCAAGCTGACACTGACTCTCTATTCCATGAGCTACAATTTTGTTAACCAGCCTCTTCAGTGGTACGTTGTCAAAGGCTTTCCCAAAATCCATATAGACAACATCTGCCGCATTCCCTTCATCAACCTTCTCTGCTACTTCATTAGATGAGTCAAGTGTGATCTTTCTTTTACAAATCTGTGCTGGCTCTCCTCAGTTAACTCAAACCTCCCCAAGTGCCTGTTGAAATTTATTCTTTAATTATTGTTTCTAACATTTTACCCACCACTGATGTTAAACTGTTTGTCTTGTAGTTACTGGGAACGTCCTTACACCCTTTCTTGAATAAAGGTTTCACATTTGCCACTCTCCAATCCGCTGGCACCTCGTTCATATTTAAGGAAGATCGGAAGATAAACGCAAGCCCTTCCACTATTTCCACCGCCACTTCCTTTAGCAACTTAGGATGCAAGCCATCCAGAGCAAGCGACTCATCAACTCCAAGCACAGCCCACCGTCCCAGTACCTCCTGCCTATCAACTTTCACCCCATCCATTACCTCTACCATCTCCGCTTCTTCCAATATCTTGTCAGCATCTTCCTCCTTAGTAAACACTCATTAAGTATTCTCGCCATGCCCTGCACCTCTGAGCACATATCCCCTTCTTTGCCCCTAATCGGCCCCACACCACCCGCTTACTAGTAACGTGCTGCTAGAGGATTTTTCAACTCCCTTTGATATTAACTGATGTTTTGGTCTCACATTCTCTCTTTGCCTGTCTTAGTCACCCCCACCCCCTCTTCAACTCCGTCCCAACTTATTGGGGGAGGGAGAGAGGGAGGGGGAAGAAACTCACAGGAAAAAAAACGTTGTCACCATCAACTTTCTTCATATTAGAAAGACTGAGATGTACTAGAAAATCAAACGTTTCATTTGCTTTATCTCATTTCCCCCTTGCTGTGAACTTCACTTATGACATGAAACAGATTCGATCCGCTGTCAGAGCAGATCCGGGGTTTCCCGAATTCCTGGTGCAGGAATGAAAAGTTCAAACAGTGCAGTTTCTGACAAACGACTCTTCATTAGAGGCTGCACTTCAGAATCTGAGACTGGCTAAAAAAAAAACCCCCTCAGCTCGCTCGGTGGTTCAGTTAGCATTACAGACAATCTCATTATCTGTGACAATATCCTTCTTCAGAGGAGATTTTCTGCTGTAACTCGGCAATTCTCTTCTCCAGCACCAGTGCAATATATTTTTAAGGAAATAGAATTATGGAACCTTGAGCATTCATTCAGATCCCTCTGCATTAATTGCTCCCGGTTATTTTGCAGTCAGGGTTTTAATTAAGCAGCAGGTTAGAAATCATTCAAATTAAGAAACTCTAATCCTCGTTCCCTAACCTGGTGCACTGAAGGAAAATATTTTCAGCTTCAAGTTGCTAATTTTCGCATCCTCCCCGGGTTTAAATTCAAGAAGGTTGGTGCAGCCAACACGGTTAGGAAATTGAAACCAGCAACTGGTCTAGAATTCCTCGCCAGAGCCATAAGAAGTATCAGCTCAGGATGAGGAATGAATGTCTGGTGAATCAGGTCAGAATTCCGATGGTTTGACCAAGAGAACACATGAGGTAAACGCTCTAAGATGACCTCTTAGCAAACCTGTGAAGGGCAATCATGGGATATGGCTGGAGAAGAGATTTGGGAGCAGCGGAGGCTGGGTCATTGAATTTATTCAAGGCTGAATGGACAGGTATTTATCTACAAGGCAGTCAAGGGTTATGGGGGCAGGTCAGAGAGCGGAGTTAAGGATGTTGAATGACGGGAGCAGGTTTCGAGGGGCCGAATGACCTACTCCTGTTCCTATTTCTAATGTTCTTAGGCTCTTAGAGACATGACACAATTGGCACTTGATCTTCAGATTGACCAAAAGGGGCTTACCTTTTCACCTGTCTAGCAGAGGGGGGGCTATGGGTTACAACCTGCAGAAACGCACTGGGATCATGGGGTATAAGTAACCATGGTCGCTTTAACTGTGTGCGCTCCTGGTTTCTGCCTAGTGACCAAGCTTAAGGTTGGCTCTAGGCCAGAATGTTTCTCTGGTCGGGCGGGCTTGGCGGGAGCGGGAGGGGGGCAGTCGGGAAGCCGGCCGCCGCCTGCGATCGGCTCTGTACCGCGATTTCACGCGGGTGGGCCAGTTAATCCCTGCGTGGATTGCGAGCGGCAGAGCTGAGCGCTGCCTGTGCGGGCGGCGGGGGGTGGGGGGGGAGAGTTGGGCCTGGCGCGCAGTTCGTGCCTGCGCGAGAAAGAACACTTCGGTTTTCCTGAGGCACAGAGCTGCCTCAGGGAGATTGAGAAGCGCTTTTAAAAAAAAATAATAAAGACAGTAAAAATGTAATAATGAGCTGGGACACGTTTTTAATTCCAAAATAAAGCTTTTATTTAATGTTTATTTGCTTTAGGAAACCTCATCCCGCTCGTGGATGAGGTTTCCTAAAAAACTGTAAAGGCTGCTTGGCCTTTTCGCCTGCCCCGCTGACCGTTAGGTGGGACGAGCAGCGTAAAGTTGAACTTAATTAGATTGTTAATGGCCTTAATAGGCCTTTTAAGTATCGGCGGGTGCACAGCCGACTCCGGCGCACGCCCGCCCAACGAAATATCGCGAGACTGCGCGATGACGTCGGGATACACGCCCGATGTCATCACGCGTCATCTTACGCTCGGGCGTGCCGGGCGCACACCCCACACGCCGGGCGTAATATTCTGCCCTGGGTCTTAGCTGTGTGAATACAGGCAGTGGTCAGTACTTTCCCAATGAATCTTTCATCAAGCGTGTGGGTCTGTACAGCACTGGCAGACTATTCCAATGGAGGATATTTTCATAACTAAACCCGATCACATGTTTACCCGACATGTCGATGGACATAGAAACATAGAAAATAGGAGCAGGAGTAGGCCATTCGGCCCTTCGAGCCTGCTCCGCCATTCAATCTGATCGTGGCTGATCCTCTATCTCAACGCCGTACTCCCGCTTTCTCCCCAAACCCCTTGATGCCTTTAGAGTCTAGAAATCTATCAGGGTTATTTATTTATTTCAGGGTTCATTGGGCAGGGATCAGCAGGTTAAACCAGCTTGTTTGCTGATTAAGATCTTTCCTATCTTTAAATTCAGTGGAATCTTATTAGGGTGAAAGTCAAGGTATGGTAACACCCCCATACACAGCATTTGAGCTGTGGTCCAGCCTGGACTCATGGGGCAGAGTGTCAGTATAAGGGACCTGTCAAAGGACTGAGAGGAGGGGGAATTACTTCACTCAAAGGGTTGTGAATCTTTGGAATGCTCTTCCCCCAGAGGGTTGTGGATGCTCCGTTGTTGAATATATTCAAGGCTGAGATAGATACATTTTTTGTCTCTCAGGGAATGAAAGAGTGTGGAGTTGAAGCCCCAGATCAACCACGATCATATTGAATGGCAGAGCAGGCTCGATGGGCCATGGGGTCTACCTCCTGCTCCTATTTCTTGTGTTCATTCAGGAAGAGGTTGAGATGTTTATTGGCCTGCTTGTGGTTTAAATTGTCTTTTTAGTATTTTGTATAAATCTCCATCTTTTGCAATATTGGGCCTTGCCTCATTATCAGTGTTCTGGCTTCTTCTAAGTGGCTGAAGTCCTGGTCCTATAATGTCAGGCAGATGGTGATATTCAGGAACTCAAGGCTTGGCTACTGAGAATGAAAAAAAACAGTAAAAACTGGGAAATAAGAATACTGCCCAAACTGGTCTTGTATACCTTAAAATGGAACACCAGTAAAACTGGGAAATAAGAGTGCTGGTCTGAACTGTTTTTTGCTTTCTATGTAGCTGCTAGTGCCCCCACGGGGTTGCTTAGCTCTTCTCCAACTGAACCAGTAATCACAGCTGGATCTTCCCTTTCACGTTCCTCACCTTCCTGACTTTGTCTGTCCCTTCGTTGTCACTGGATCAAAATCCTGCAATCACCACCCGACAAGACGGCGGGAGCAGCATCACCACGGGGAACAGGAGCAGTTTAAAAAGACGCATCCCCGCTTTCTCAGGGAAAATAGGGATGGACGATAAATACAACCTTATTGAGGATCCCACACACACGCATATACACACTGGGAGCAAAAATTAAACATTACGGACAGCGACTGCATGCTAATCTTAGCAAAATGCATTTTTATGATATTTCAACAGCCTGAGATACTGGAAGATTTTTACATTATGGTAAGGAAAGAGAAAATTATATTGGTAACCATGAAACTCTGTTATTAATCATTTATGGTGCACCTCAAACAGCATCTAAGAAAAAAACATATAAATCAATAGCAACAACCGAGGTAAAGGAAATTATCTACAGTGAGAAGCACAACATGTTTCACAAGTTAATGGTGCTGTAACCATACAAACCATTTCCAATACTCTCTCTATGGCAACTACTGGCCACAACCAACGACAACCATAACTCTGAATCTAGACCCATGGACCTAATAACTCGATTGGGTGAGGGGTGCGGGGTGGGGGTGGGGGGGAAGGGCTGTCCACGCCCGGTCAGGTGATCGCTGCGAATTGGTGCCAGGTGCGTAGCCAGCACGACCTGTGCTGCCGATTGGCTGTGCGCCTGTTTGTGAGGGCGAGAAACTAGGATCCCTGACGTCATTATGGAACACGCACTTTGGCCGAAGACAGCAGGAATCAGTTAACAAGGTGCACATTGGAATCACTGCAGGAGGTCCAGAGATGACATTCAGCTTCTCTGTCTAGCACTGGAGGCCTTGGCCTAAGCTGTGCACAAGAGGAGTGAGATCCTGTTCCACCTCACAAGGCAGGGAATAGAGATGTCTGAAGATGTTAATACCAGGACCTTAGTTCCCAGGACATGGGTGTAATGCCACAAAAAGTTCAATGACCTCACCAGAGTTGCCAAGGTATCACCTCAACTACTCTCTCTCCTGCCACCTCACTACTCACAACACTTACCTTCTTTCCTTCACCCTCCTACAATCATTGCGCCACACCACTCCATCCCCCACCCCCCAACACTCAGCACTATTGCAACCTTCACTTCCCCACCCCCCAGCTTCACATCTTGCTCACAACAACTGCACTAATCAACCATGACAGGTATATTCAGAAACAGCTCCCCAGGCTGTCACGAATACTTCCTTCTGGCTTGCAGGAGAAGGTATGCACAACAACATGAGCTTGCAAAGGTGATTGGAAAAGCCAGAGACCATTTGCTGGGTCAAAATCCTGGAACGTACTCCCTAACAGCACTGTGGATCTGGGACTGTCGGAGTGGGGATGGGGGGTGGGGGGTAGGGGGTCACTGGAGGAGACATGGTTTCTTTGCATCACTCCTTGTTTTCCTATTCTCACCTCAATGTCACACTACACAGTCAGCATGACAAACTGCAGCTACCCTTAACCTTCTTGTCTGCTCACCGTTTGCAATGAAAGTTTGTCTCTCTCTTTCATTTCAGTTTCTGAAAGCGTAGAGTTCCCAGTGGCACTCGGAGAAGAGGAGGAAAACCTTCCTGAAGTTGCAGCTTCACTTGATCTAACCCCCGGAAAGCACCGGTCCAGAGACAGGCTCCAGGCCTAGTTTAGAGAACCACAAGGTGAACGACAAGTCACAAGTGTGCAGGAGGTGTGGATTAGAACACTACAGGTGTCAGCTCACTAGCAGGCGAGATTGTATCTAATCCCTGCTGCAGAAGTCTCACATGCTCGCTTTGTGAGTCCAGACCATAAGTGAAAGCACATGGACATGTACTAAGAAATGCTAATGACACTGGACAACCTACCCCATGAGTCCGTGTGCAATGATTGAATGTATGGAGCAGTTCAGCTCCAACTTTTGTTGTGGGCTTCACATAGAACTTGGAGACCACTCTGTACAGGAGGAAATCAGTGGTCAGCTCTATGAACATGGCAGTGGACAGCACCATGATGGAGCTCCTGGTATCAGCTTTGACAGCTCATAGTTCAGCCATGGAAACACACACTGCTGGCACCTTGGCTCCAGTGTTGACAATTGGTCCAGTACAGCCACAACACTGGCATCTACCAGGCAATGTGGAAAATTGCCCAGGTATGTCCTGTCCACGCAAAGCAATCCGGCCAATTACCACCCTATCAGTCCACTCTCAATCATCAGCAAAGTAATGGAAGGGTCATCAACAGTGCTATCAAGTGGCACTTACTCAGGAATAACCTGTTCACTGAAACGCAGTTTGGGTTCCGCCAGGGCCACTCAGCTCCTGACCTCATCACAGCCTTGGTTTAAACATGGACAAAAGAGCTGAACCTCTGAGGTGAGGTGAGAGTGACTGCCCTTGACATCAAGGCAGCATTTGACCGAGTGTGGCATCAAGGAGCCCTAGCAAAACTGGAGTCAATGGGAATCAGGGGGAAAACTCTCCACTGGTTGGAGTCATACCTAGCACAACCTAGTGGTTGTTGGAGGTCAATCATCTCAGCTCCAGGACATCACTGCAGGAGTTCCTCAGGGTAGTGACCTTGGCCCAACCATCTTCAGCTGCTTCCTCAATGACCTTCCTTCCATCATAAGGTCAGAAGTGGGGATGTTCGCTGATGATTGCACAATGTTCAGCACCATTCACAACTCCTCAGATACTGAATCAGTCCATGTCCAAATGCAGCAAGACCTGGAAAACCTTGGGCTGATAAGTGGCAAGTTACATTTGTGCCACACAAGTGCCAGGCAATGACCATCTCCAACAAGAGAATCCAACTACCACCCCTTGACATTCAATGGCATTATTGTCATTGAATCCCCCACTATCAACATCTTGGGGGTTACCATTGACCAGAAACTGAACCAAACTAGCCATATAAATACTATGGCTACTAATATAAATGGCTACAAGAGCAGGTCAGAGGCTGGGAATTCTGTGGCGAGTAACTCACCTCCTGACTCCCCAAAGCCTGTCCACCATCTACAAGGCACAAGTCAGGAGTGTGATGGAATGCTCCCCACTTGCCTGGATGAGTGCATCTCCCACAGCACTCAAGAAACTCGACACTATCCAGGACAAAGCACCACCACCTGCAAGTTCCCCTCCAAGCTGTTCGCATTCCTGACTTGGAAATATATCGGCCGTTCTTTCACTGTCGCTGGGTCAAAATCCTGGAACTCCCTCCCTAACAGCACTGTGGGTGTACCTACACCACATGGAGGCAACTCACCACCACCTTCCTAAGAGCAATTAGGGGAGGGCAATAAATGCTGGCCTAGCCAGCGAAACCTACATCCCGTGAAAGAATTTAAAAAAAGGACTTCTAAATTGTCAATGTATTCCTGCACTCGGTTCTGCACAGAGCAGTAGAAGAGCTGATGCACAGGAGAGTGCTTTTAGGCTCCCGGGGAACGAATCCTGCTTTGTCAAAGTGACAGATTACACGTGCCCTCACCACCCACTCTGCCAGTGCCCTTGTCTGCAGGGTTTCAAGGGCCATTGGGCTGCAGTGTATATAGAGGAGAGCTGGGCAATAAGGCTTCCCCACCAATAATGAAGTCTTGAGTAATTTCTCAATCATTCTTTTTAATAGACAGCAATTCCGATGAGCTCCAGTTTGCGGTCTCTCTGACTAGATTTCCCTTATGTGCTGTGCCCAGGCAATCTTTTAGGTCCAAGCATGATAAGAGGAAATTACAAATGTGTATGTTCAGACTAGGGACGGCTAAAATGAAATGCTTTTGATTCATTCACCCCAGCTTAATTGGATATTTAAATCAGTGACTTGACTTCTTTTATTCATGCCTCTCTTAACGTCTTCTTTCCTCCACTGTAGCTCTTGTCCTGCCTTGTTCTGGGGGCTTATTTTGCTGCCGTCTTCTCTTCGCCTGCATGAATCTTTTTGTTTCTTGTTAACGGACTTTATTTTAATCTCAGCCCTGCACCTTTCCCTCACTGCAGCACCTCTGTGTCCCTGCTCCTTGTGGCTGTTGACCTTTCACTTTCCTTTGTAGCCTTTTGCTCGTCTCTTGGTTGCAATCTCCCCTTTCATCTCATAGTCATTACTCTGCCACATGGTGGGAGCTGGAGCTGGGATTGGGCAGGCGGGGGGTGGGGAGGGGGGCGAGGGAGAGCAGCACAGGCCAATGGCCCAACCTCCGGGCTCTGCCAACCTGGAAGTTTTGTAAAGAGCCTTAGCTTTTAAATGCATGGAGCCTTTATGACTCAGTCTCATTTGTAACTGTGGCTAGAGACACCACAATATGTACAAGACTGTCTCCCTACACCATGAAACACTTGCCGTTCGAGGCTGGATTGGACTGGGTGTGCCTGGAACTGGTTTCAGATTGCACAGTGAACTCCATTTATATATACACTGAATCTGTGCCAACTCTGGGGAAACTTTCATTTCGGGAGCATTCGGAGAGAGTTGGACTGTCACACATGCCTTTAATCTCATCTGCCCAGCACATTTCCTTCCCCATCGCTCTGTGTATCACTCCCCATTCTACTCAGTAGATGGCCATCTTTCACATAAAAGGCCATTTCTGAGGTTCAGTGGACTTGTGAAGTTTTCTCACAGACAGTGAGCACTGCAAACAACAAAGTTCTCCTTGTTTTCAAGGGCATGTTGTTTAAAGGGACGGGTTAATGTCACCTTTTATCTTCGACAGCACCTTCCAAACCCGTGACCTCTACCACCTCGAAGGACAAGAGCAGCACAAGGGTAGCATGGGAACACCTGGAAGTTCCCCCAAAAGCCACTCACCATCCTGACTTGGAAATATATCACTGTTCCTTCACTGTCACTGGGTCAAAATCCTGGAACCCCCTCCCGAACAGCACTGTGGGTGTACCTACACCACATGGACTGCAGCGGTTCAAGAAGGCAGCTCACCACCACCTTTCTCATGGGGAAATATGGCTGGGCAATAAAAAATAAATGCTGGCCTAGCCAGTGATGCCCACGCTCCTTGAAGAATATAAAAATAAATGACACGCATGACCTTATGGAGGGGAAGTCTCCTTTGTTGTATATTTTATATCTTTGATTTGTCTCAAAGCAATGCGGGGATGACACTAGTTTCAAACTTGCAATAGGTTTTATTTGTAGTGTTTTAAAATGTCCACTCCCATCCTTCTAGCAGCTTTCATCTCTCTCTGTGAGATCTGTTTACTTTTCTCTGAGTCCACACCCAGACTTAACCAATCAAGCACAGTGAGCATCGTTAGTAAACAGACTGACATAATCAAACACAGGACAATTGAACCATTGAACACTACATCCCTGTCACTCACTGACCTGTAACATTGTGGGCTGAGTAATACGAGATGTCGGATTCCCTGCCATCTCCCCACCACCCCGGCTAAAATTTCAGGGTGGGGAACCTGCCGAGGGGAACACCAGTAGCCCCATAGCTAAGCTGGGGGGTGAGACTTCCACCTTACTGGATCAGGGAGTCCCAGTTTCGACAGCTGTTCGCCAATCAGAGGCAGGCGGCTCTCCAGAGATTTGGGACAGAGGCACGTGGCATTGGATCAGGACTTGAGTATGTGTTTGGTATCTCGCCTGCTGCTAAGTTGGCAGGTCCCAGCGAGGGGGGAGGGAGTGAGGGGTCGGGGTGCTGGGGTTTGAGAGGCCATGGCGGGGGGAGGAGGACAGCCTGGGTGTTGATAAAACCTTGGGGGGAGGTGGCACACACAGGTAGATAGATATTAATTGGCCTAATCGCGGTGGGGGCATGGGTGGACAGATAGACAGTGGGCAGGCCTCCCGCTGGATTTAATCAGCCCCCCTACCTTCAAACCCCTCGATGGGGGGGAACATAAAATTCAGCCCAAGGCAAGTAAAATTGTCCTACAGTCAGCACCCTCAGAAGATAATATGGGGAGGGGGGCGAACATTACTGAGTACCCCGAATGTGTGCTAAGCGGAAGCAATAGACAAATAGGCAGGTGCACACCCTGTAAATCTCCAGCATTGATATTTTCAGCTTTCTCTTTCTTCTAAAATAGAAGAATTGAGGATATCATTCTTAACAAGAACAGTCCACTGGTGGACAATCTCTGCTGTTTAAATCTGTAGCAGCTTGGGGGGGAGGATATTCAGTTGCCTGCATCATGAGGGTGTCAGCTGATTTATAGTTTTAGACGGGGGGGGGTGGGGGGAAGCTACATTGCATTTTTGAGAGGAATTTTTTAATAAGAAGCTTACCACAAGAAGGTTATATAACCGATTGTAAACAAATTTCACAGCACCAATCATCTGTCATGTTATATTCTTAATCCTCATTTTCACTCAAAGTGCTTAGTAGGATGACTTCCACCTTCAGGTACCACGCCCTAAGAGGGTGTGGGTGACTATGGGCTTCCAGTGGATTGGTCCATGATTATGCTTGGCAAAGTACTGCAGTGGTTTGCCGTTGCCTCCTGCTGACCAGGAGACTCTCCCACTCTTACCTCCTGCCCTCAGGCACATTGCAAGGATTTACAGGCCGATAATCAACCTGTTTGGCTACATTATGAACGCAGCTTCCGCGGCCATCGAATCCTGAATCAGGGTTGAAACCCAAAGCTTCTGGCCCAGAGATAGGGTGCTACCACCGTGTCACAAAACCTCCACACAGTGACAAGACAACTCGGGTGGAAAGATAACTTAAAGCTTCAGTTTAGACACTCTGGCACAAGCAGCTACATGCTAGAGGTGGTTGACTGTATGATAGGATACCCTACATTCAACTATTTCCCCCTTTCCCATCATTACACCGCCACTGTCTTGGTTGTCTTCTGCTTTCACCTATTGCTTGACCACCTGACAGAGAAGCGACCATGAAGACTTATAAGCCGACACTCTCCTTTGCATGTCATAAACCACTTTTTCATGCAGATCATATCCAATGGCATATTGTACCATTGTTGACTAAATACTTTTTTTTTAAAAAAAGAATATTCTTCTAGCGCTGTTCTTTTGGTAAATTGGTTTGACAGCAGGATCAGCCATTTGGAAATGGGACTTCAATTCTGAAAATAAAATTGGAAGGAAGAACTGTAATGTTTGCATTGGCAAAATAATTGTCAAATGTAGATTTGCACCTGTCATATAAGTGGAGAAATGGAATTGTGTTCCAGGCTCAATTATATAAATACTTCTTTATTCGTAACATATTTTGCATTCAATCACAGTTTTAGCATTGTGAAGAAATGAATGATACATTAGCTTGTGAAAGTTTGTTATTCTTAATAAAATACCCCAGAAACTACTATAGAAATGTTTCTGAAAAGCCAACGCAGGACAGTTCATTTCTTAGAAATTAGCGTGACAATGCAAAGGAAAATATTACTGAAAACTGCAAAAATAAAACCTGGGATAAAATGTATCTCAAAATGAATGCAGCTTCGAAACCGTTTCAGTTCAGTATAGAAAGTGGGTTAACCAACATGTCAAGAAAGAAACTTCCAGACACAATCACTTTACTCCTGTCAGCTAAAGCGACTATAAAAGGGGTGAAAGATTTTCCACATTAGTAAAGATTAAGTCAGTCCATTTTGTATCCTGTTTTTACTTTGCTGTTAACGCAGTTATGGATTTAACAGCTTCTCCTCTTTCATGTATCTCTACCAACTGAAAATGATTACACTTTCTAATCTGGCTCACCGTGACAAATTGTCGTAGATGTTACCTCGTAACATAGAACACACTTTTGCTTTTACAACGTAATCAAATCATACATCACATTTTGACAAAAGTCATTACCAAATGGACTTCAAAGTTGGCTTGCGGTGGTAGAATGGAAAGTTCCTTTCTGTGATGGTTGCTGAAGAGTCCTACAAAAAATATTTTTGGACAGGTTCAATCAATTTCCCATTGCATCTGGATTCTGATGGAGAAAACTATCCGTTGCGATCTTAATCAGTTGATCTCATTCAATCAAACCTTCAAGGTGGCATGGGAAATGGAATTGCCATTGCCACACACTGATATAGTAAACGGTTCCCTCTATTGAGCTTAATTGTAAAAGGAACTACATCTACCTCAAGACTGATTGATGCTTGACATTAGGTGCAAGAAGGGGGACATTTCTATTGTTTAGTGCTGTTCTTCTTCATCCTTCCCCATAAATATTAAAGACAGGCAGCACTGATCATAACCACCATCTCATGATCACTGGGATTATGTGCTGGTACTAAACAGCATCTTGACATTTCAGCAGTTTCTCAAAATACCATTTGCGCCGATGTGACAAATGAATCCTTTGCATTTTGAGATTCATTATTATTTCATACAGATGCATGCGTACAGATAGACACAAATGGATATGCAGAGAGATACAAATAGATAAATAGTTACAGGTGGATGGTATAGCGAGATACAAAGAGATAGATATATAGATATTGATTCACATATATACACACGCACAGGTATCTGGAAGAAAACTCCTAAGTAACAAATCCTATGTAATGTTTAAATTAAATTGCCTCTTCTATCTAACAAATAAAGAATTCATACAAAAATGGCAAATTTTGGAAAGAATGTGCTATTCTTTATGATCAGAGGAAGTTCCTGAATAAAAGTTCTGAATTAAGCATATTTATTCAAGCAGGGCCTTTTATCAATGCAAGGTGTTTTCACAGAAACATCCCCAGGAGAATAAAAGATGCAAATTTATTTGGTCTCTCAAGCTTTGTGCTTTTTTTAATAGGTAGAAAAACTCAGATCCTAAACAGATGGGACAGCTATCTATAGCTGCAGAATTGACTCATCTCAATGGAACCAGCAATGTGGCTGAATAAAAAAACAATTGTTTCAATCACATCAAGAAATCCCCTCTCACTGTACTGGTGTGTGAAAAAGAACTCTGCATAGCTAAAAAAAAAAGAGCTACCAAAATAGAGCAGAAGGCTGCGCATGTGAAAGGCCAAGTGTAATGAGAAAGGGAAACTGAAAGTAATTTATGTTGTACCTTTTATATCTGGGATCTATGCAGAGATGACAGTAGTTTCTATGTATGTAACAGGTTTAATTTACAGTGCTTTAAAATGTCTACTCCACGCTTCCTTTATCTCTGGCTTCCAGCTCTTTCTACAGGTTGTTTACTTTTCCCTGAGTCCACATCAAGGCTTAACCAGTCAAGCAGAGTGAGCGTCAATAGCAAACAGACTCACATAATCAAACACAGAACAATTGAACACTATAACTTCTATCCATCCCTCACATTAGGAAGATATCCAATTCCTTCATTTATATGAACAGGAATGTGTCTGTAGCCAGATGAAGATATTTCCTTCTTTTATAATCACTTTAATTTGTACCTGGGAAGATTAAGATATTATAATATCATATCATGGTATTATAAGTTTGCAGGGTAGGCAATAGGTTGATTTATTCATGTTTGTGTAACTACTGGTTATGGGTGATGAAGGAATGGAGAGAGAGAGATACTATAAACTCATTTTGCCTCTGAGAAGAATTATATTGAGAACCAAAGAGCTGAAAAGGAGAGGATGGTGTCATCTGATAAGCTATCTACAGAAAAGGAACTAGTACTGAAAGAATGTGGCGGAATTCAAATTAGAACAGGCCCTGCAACCTGGCAATGCCCATCCTAGAAAACTGAGGGAAGTCAGTATGGAATCTTGTGGAGGTGATGGTGATCTCCCCGTGTCACCTCTTCTTGGGAATGCCCGTGGTTTCTTGCGCCACTCAGCCGCCAGACAATCCAGCAGATGTGCAGCCTTCCTGTGGGATCAAGGATCCCAGAGGCGGAAGTCCCACCCACAGAGAGATGCCAGCCAATCAGAGACCATGTGCTCAGCAGCCTCACCAGGGATGCGGTGTCTGCTGTCGGTACTACACCTACCCGGAGGCCTCAAATTGAGGGAGGCCCATGGACAGATGAGTGATGGCGGGAGGGGTGTCATGGGGTGGAGTCATAGGGAAGGGGTTAGCAGCAAGGGAAGGGGTTAGCAGCAAGGGCAGGACCACCCCCCCCCTTACCTTCAATGAGGTACTGGCAACAAGGGACCCCCACCCTGGGAGCCCTCAAGCAAACCCACAAACAAACAAAAAACATTGGTTGTGCTCCCTGCATGGTGGGCTCCCTGCCCACTGCTAGAATGATGCCCTCAGGTGGGCACTAATTGCCCACATCAGGGCCTCAGTTGGCAATGGGGCAGGAAGGTGGTGTTCCCCATGTGCCGTTCTCCCTCCTGACTAAATGCCCCCCACCACCAAACTCACCACAGGAGAGGGCACAAGATTTCACATGTGGAGGACATAGAAAAGGCTCTAACGAGAATCGTTCACATTTGGACACAGACATTGTGCCCTTGGACTGGAAGGCTGCAAATCTATCAGCTCTGATTAAAAAAAGCTGAAAAAGGATATACTATCTGAGTGTGGATCAGGCAGCCTTGTTAATAGCCTGTTAGTGAAGAGGGAGGAGCTGAAATCAATCTTTACTCAGTTTTAGGCTTATTCACAAAATGAAACACTACAAAAGTATCGCTCCTAACTCCACAACCCTCCACCAGGGTCACTTTATACCCTTTTGAGTAATCCAAATCAAATAAACTAATAAACTAATTAAATTAATGAACCACCCCTTAAAGGAGCACTGTAACATAAAACAAAACTTTCAAGGAAATTTAACAAATTAAATGAAAATAATATTTCTGGAGCTGATGATGCACTCCAGCCCCTGTGGCACCAACTGGGCATGGAAAACCTCAAGCGTACTGACGGGCACCACATGCCCGATCTCCAAGGACACCCAGGTTGGCTGCCTATAAAAGGTGGGGCAGGCATTCAGGTCAACCATCTTTCACATAAAAGGCCATTTCTGAGGTTCAGTGGACTTGTGAAGTTTTCTCACAGACAGTGAGCACTGCAAACAACAAAGTTCTCCTTGTTTTCAAGGGCATGTTGTTTAAAGGGACGGGTTAATGTCACCTCTTATCTTCGACAGCACCTTCCAAACCCGTGACCTCTA
Organism: Cetorhinus maximus; assembly: GCF_964194155.1. Classification (NCBI taxonomy): domain Eukaryota; kingdom Metazoa; phylum Chordata; class Chondrichthyes; order Lamniformes; family Cetorhinidae; genus Cetorhinus; species Cetorhinus maximus. The sequence goes on from NC_135893.1 coordinate 101,876,770, forward strand.
CCACCTTGAAGGACAAGAGCAGCACAAGGGTAGCATGGGAACACCTGGAAGTTCCCCCAAAAGCCACTCACCATCCTGACTTGGAAATATTTCGCTGTTCCTTCACTGTCACTGGGTCAAAATCCTGGAACTCCCTTCCTAACAGCACTGTGGGTGTACCTACACCACATGGACTGCAGCGGTTCAAGAAGGCAGCTCAACACCACCTTCTCAAGGGTAATTAGGGATGGGCAATAAATGCTGGACCAGCCAGCGAAGCCCACATCTCGGAGGATGAATAAAATGAATGAATAAAAAAAAGTTCTAAGCGATCGGCCCCTTATCCTGAGACTGTGCCCCCGTGTTTTAGATTCCCCGACCAGCTGAAACTATTTCTCAGCATCTACCCTATCCAACCCCTTCAGAATTTTGAAGGTTCCAATGAGATCACCCTTCATTCTTCTAAACTCCAGAGATTATAAGCACAACTTACTCAGCCTCTCATCATTAGACAACCTCCTCATCCCAGGGACCAATTAAGTGAAAACAAAAACAAAAATACCTGGAAAAACTCAGCAGGTCTGGCAGCATCTGCGGAGAGGAACACAGTTAATGTTTTGAGTCCGAATGACCCTTCAACAGAACTAAGTAAAAATAGAAGAGAGGTGAAATATAAGCTGGTTTAAGGGGTGGGTGGGACAAGTAGAGCTGGGTAGAGGGCCAGTGATAGTGATTAAGTGAATCTTCGCTGTACCACCTCCAATGCAAGTATACCTTTTCTTAAATGTGGAGACCAAAACTGCACACACTACCCCAGACTTGTGCCATTGCTTAGGACCGTATTATAGTTTCCTGAAAAAAGCCAATATTAGTCCACCCGCGTCCAAATCAATGTGTGCACAAGTTTTCTGAATTGACACTTTTTTGATTGTTGCTGATATTTAAAGCAATACAGAATGGTGCTTGTGGGTCACAGTGTGACACTGGTGAGTCGCGGAATGATACTGATTGGACACTGAATGATGCTGAGGGTCACAGAGTGACACAGCTAGGTCACAAAACAGTCCTGCCGCGATTAAAGTCAGTAAAGTCATCGCTCAGCAAGTTGGCTGTATCAGAGGATGGGCTTTATTGGATAGCGAACTCTAAAGCTACTGTTGGCTTATTTGAAATGTGAGCTTCATTAAGAAAGCAGCTTTTACACCGTCAGGATGTCATGCATCAGCAAACTGGATCTAAAATGGGTCGTGGATATTAGCTTAACAGTAATTTATCATATGAATGTCCGGTTGGAGCCACTTAAGGCATTTATAAGGTGGGGAATGATAGCAACTGATAAGTTTATGCTCCTGTTCCCTTTTAAAAATGTATCAATCCCATATCTCCAATGGAATGCCATGTTTCAATGGAGTTGGCTCCGATTAGCGTTTTCCTGCTTTGTCATTAGGGTCGATTCATTTCAGAAGATGTTCTATCCCATTTCAATTTATAAAATGAACAAACTACCTGTGGAGGGAAATTTCGGACTGCACATGTTGACTAATCAGATGAAAATCCAACTGCAGTTTTTCTGTAGCGGAGAAAGGAAGGAAAGCCTTGCATTTATATACCGCCTGTCACAACCTCAGGATATTCCAAAGCACTTAGAACCAGTGAAGTACTGTGGAAGTGTAGTCACTGTCATTCATGGGGGGAACGCAACAGCCAAGTTGCACACAGCAGGATCCCACAAACAGCAAGGTGAGAAATGTCCAGACAATCTCTTTTAGTGATGTTGGTTGAGGATTAAATATTTGAGTATCTCTGGAAAAAGAGGCATGTCCGAGCTTTTCGTCTTGCACTCATCAGGACGCTTTAAAGGATACCAATATAAGGGGAAAACAACAATTTATACTGTATGCGAAGAGAGTGTTGATTGGATGGCAAATGGCATTGTCGTGGCAAATGCACCAGTGATGCACAGTTAACTGCCAAGTGTTGTTTGAAATTTAAACCAGGCAGCTTGACCCTGATTGGTCAAGGCATTGCCCTGAGGAATGAGTCAGCGAATGGCTGTCACTTACTTTGTTTAGCTGGGACAGGCGCAACATGTGTACAGGTTCTTTCTGTCTGCAATATTTCCAAGGGTATCCGTGAACCCCCCAGCTCTTCTTGAAAATAGTGCCCGTGGGATCTTTTGTGCCCACCTGAGAGGGCAGGACTTTGCTGCTGTATTGGATGTTGGATGCCCCATTTCTGACTCGTTGCTTTGCTTAAGTGATATCCCCGGTGAATTTTGGATTAAATTTGCCACTGGGAGATCAGGGGGCAGAACATTTTGCCAATCAGGGCCAAACGCGCTGTCCAAGGAAAATCATTGTGCCTCATTTTGGGCACATTGTTTTATGCAAGATACCAAGGTAATGGAGAGGATGCAGAAAAGATTTGCTGAGATGATACCAGGGGTGTAAGGCATGAATTATGAGGAAACACTAGCAAAATTCGGGGGGGCACTTCTTATGAGAACAAACACCATTAAGAGGGTATCTGAAAAAATATTCATAATTCTGAGGAATTTAATAAGGTAAATGAGGAAAACCTTTCCCACTGATTTGTGGACTGGTAACAGGAAGGCTTAAATGAAAGCAGAATCCATCACATGTTTTTAAAGGGAAGTGGGACACCATCTCACATCACTGGTGATGCACTCTAACAATTAGCACAATAGCTTATCAACCCTTTATACTACACCTCCCCCATAAATTATTTACATTTTTATTCTACTCCTATTAAACCCCCAAGTCACTGTCAGGCTCACCAAGTCAGAGGGAAGGACTTAACTAATCTGCCTGACTGTGTCCTCGTTTCTTTTGGAGGAGGGGTAGGAGCACAGGCATCCTGCGGAGGAGGGTGTGAACAGTCCACTGAGGTGGTCGGTGCATCTTTCTTTTCACCTGGGAAGTTAACCCAAGCCTGAAAAGGCCATTTGCTGGTAGACACCAGCGCCGATCTGTTGTGTTTGAGGTCTCCGTGGTCAATGTTGACTAAATAAGAACAAGGATGAACCAAGGGACTCAAAGCACGGCCAGGTTGGTTCTGGTCCCAGGTACAGGTAGGCTCCCCAGGACGAATTGTTAGCAGTTCCTGCACTTTATGGTGATAGTTGAAGGTGACAGCCTGGTTTGCATGACAGTGATGCTCCTTCTGCTGGATCTTACCCAAGTCAGTCTCTGTGACACCTGGTCAAAGAATATGCAGGTGACTCGGGAGCTGAGTACATAACCTCTGTAGTATAAGGGTCTGGCAGGTATATGGTTAATGTGGGATTGAGTGCAATACCGCTCACACAGTGATGTACGAATAGGCCACTCAGCCCCTTGAGCCTGCACTGGTATTCAACAAGACCATGGCTGATCTGATTGTAATCTCAACTTCACATTCCTGCCCACCCTCGATAACCTTTCACCCCCTTGCTTATCAAGCGTCTATCCAGCCCTCCTTGTAAAAATATTCAAAGGCTCTGCTTCCACTGCCTTTTGAGGAAGAGAGTTCCAAAGACTCACGACCCTCTGAGAGAAAAATATTCTCCTCATCTCTGTCTTAACTGGGTGACCCCTTATTTTTAAACAGTGACCCCTAGTTCTAGATTCTCCCACGAGAGGAAACATCCTCTCCACATCCACCTTGTCAAGACCCCTCAGGATCTTCAAACAAGTCGCCTCTTACTCTTCTAAACTCCAGCGAATACAAGCCTAGCCTGTCCAGCCTTTCCTCATAAGACAACCTGCCCATTCCAGGTATTAGTTCAGTAATAAAACTAGAAAATGCTGGAAAAACTCATAAGGTCTGACAGCATCTGTCATCTAGCTGGCCCAGCCACACCTCATGAATGAATAAATTTAAAAAAATAAATAAATTCAAAGCAAACTGCAAAATCCAATTTGCACACAGAGAGGCTTATTTTTCGCTTGCTTTCATTTTTATTGAAAGCATTATCTTATACTCTCTCACAGCAACCCCCACAACTCCATACTCCTCCCTACCCCACTCTGTCTCCCAATCCACACTCTCCCTCTTCCTGGGAATGAGACCTTCTCTGGCGTTTTGCTGTTTGAGGAGCATTTGACAATTCTTTCCATTCACTGGTGGACTCTGAAACTTACTACAAGGCTCAATTCAATTGAGATCACAGCAAAAGCCAGCAAACAATATCGTTTAATTTCAGATTAATCAAATATCCATTGAATGGATTTAGGGGATGGCTTTCCTGTCACCGAAACGATTTAGCAACATGAATGATTCAGTTTGGGATTTACTGTATCCTTATTCTTCTGTGTCCCGCAAATCCTTATGAACTCATGATTAGTATGAATAATTTATTTTGCTATTCTCTCTCATACAGTGCAGACTTAATTTATTTGGATATTAATCCTTCTGAGGCCACAATAGGATTTTTTTTTTCTTTCAATAGAGTTTTCTGGTTTGCCGAGAAAGATTCTGGAAGCCGACTTTAGTGAGTTGGAAGTTCACAATGGAATAGTTCGCTTGATGGTTTAAACCTTCAGCTCTCTGCAAGGGTGAGATACAGGCCAGGCAATTCACCATGGCAAAGGCAATTTGGCTGATGTTGCAGGTTACCTGGCTGCCAGCTAAAGAGTGGCATTAGACACAGCCTGAGAGCAGGACTTCAGAAATCCACTTGGCTGAGGGTGTGTTATGGCACAGCAGATGGTAAATGCTGAGCTGCTCAAGTCCCAGAGGGAAACTTGAAACAACTGCCACAACTGCTTGCAATTTGTACTTTGCTTTCGAGATGTGTGCCTTGAATTCAATAATAATAAGATCGAGTCTTACAGGTTTTTTTAGAAAACTAAATTAAACATTTATTAATAAAAGGAATAATTTTAAGCATATACATAGGTCCACAAATTACTACTATGATAATTCCTAGCTCCCCTAATTAATCTAACTCACAGTTACACCTCTGTTAAGGCAACAGTAAAAACAAAATAGATTTTAACTGACTCAGGCAAAGCACATGATACCCTGGATAGGGATATTCACAATGAATTCTCTTAGCTTCGGTTCCTATAGGCAGCGGCTTGGTACATAGAGGCTGGAGGCTTTTCACACTTGCTAGATCTTAAAATGCCTTCCTTCCTTACACCTAACCTCATACCCTTCATACATATTTCTTCCTTTTTAATGTAAATCCCATTGTTCCAATATATCTTTGGACTCCACCTTTCTAATACTAAAACTCTTTCATAGTACCGAGTTTATCAGTAAGCTTTGGGAAAAATAAACACACTGTTTGATTTCTTCTGGCTAAGTGTAACATTTCACCCTCTCTGAAATTCATGACTACTCTGGTTTATCTCAAAATGTAAATTTTCCTTTTACACCTCAGATTCTAAAACTTCAGCCATGTTTACTTATTTAGCATTTCAAACCTATCTTCTCTTCTGATACATCAAAGCCTTCAGGCCAGCTGCCTTTAATTCAATTAAGTCCCTCACACAAACACTCACACACACACACGCGCACACATACACGCACAGACACACACTATCCAGACCCCACTATTCCTACATTACAATAAATCCCAATAACCTTATAAAAATGATTATATTTTCATGAGAGGCTGTGAGCAATTCGTTATCGATTGCTCTAGCAAAGGGCCAGCACACATGTGATGGGCTTAAAGGCCACATACTTTATTGCCTCCCTTTTACAATTTGACACCATTGCTGTGAGGAACTGAAAATAAGTAATTTATGGAAAGAGAAAAACATTGCAGGAATGCAATGTTAGTTTACAAAGAACAAAGGAATTTGACTGGAAATGAAGGGAGTGAAAATCCAGACAAAAAGAAAACATATTACATTGTGATTGTGAGTGGGAGGACAACAGGTAGAGAATAAATCAATTGACATGGTTCCTACAGTGATAGAAGTTTTAATACACAAAGCCATGGTTGTCAAACTCAATGTACAAAGTAGGCCTGATCCGACATCATGGCACTCGGTATGAGCCACATTCAACTGGCACTGCCACGTGGGTTGGTGTTTTGCCGATTCCTTGCGCGCAAAGCGAGTGCAATTCAAAGCAATTTCTGATTGTGAGGCCCTGTGACTAACCTTGGCCGTCAGCCTGACTCCACCAGCGGCAGCCATTTCCGAATCCCTGCTTAAAGATATGACATCAGAGTCTGATCAACCATGTCAGTCTTTTGCCTTATGCCACATGGATTTGGCCTTTACTGCAGTCGGTCAGAAGCTCTTTCGAAACTCCCCTCTCCTTCATTGGATGCACAGGGAAAGCAAAGTGATTTGGATATCGATCTGACTCAGTACCACAGCTCGACAGGACCTCGGAGAACAGATGAAGATGGTGGGCGATGTCTGCTCCCGAATCCTGGCACAGTCCGTGCTGATCAAAGCAGTGCCTGCACTGGCTACACTTCGCCAAGGATTTGGGCACTGAACTGTTGCCGCCTCCTCCCACCGTTCTTGACTTCCAAGGGGCTCTAGGTTTAGGAGAACTGCCATTTTTCTCGGTTCTGTTTGTTTGCTCTGAACCCTCACTGTCTCCTCCTTGAATGTTTCCAGTCCGTTTTTGCTAACTCACATCTCAGCTGAGTAAAATTGGCCTTTCCCCAGTTAGGAACATTTACTCCTCTTCTATCTTTGTCCTTTTCCATAACCAAGTTCCAAGGGTGGAACTTTGCACTCCCGCCAGTGGCAGGAATCATGGTTGGCGGGGACACTAAAGTCGGCGCTATGGAAAAAGTCAGTTTCCTGCCGGCAGAAAACTAGTTTGGAATCTTGTTATTGTGATTTTGATGGAAGGTTAAAGGCGGGTTGAGTTTCCCACTGATCTATGTCAGGAACCACATTTGCATTCATTTGCATCTCATGAATGCTCATTAAAAGGCTACTTGCCAGGATTACATTCCCCCTCCAAATTAAGTGCCCCGCCAGCGGATAATTAAGACAGTTTGTTTCCCGACTGTATATAGGTGGCGCACACCTGGAGAAATTCAGTTTATCCACGACTTGCAGGTCTGTAGATGCTGCTTCAATGTTCCTTTAAGAGCGTTGCTGTGAAATATCGGGTGCCAGGACCCCAGATACGCCAAGGCTGGGCACAGGAGGCATGACCAGCGAGGAGGGGTGAGGCGGAGGCAGGACTGGGGGGGGGGGTGGGGATGTGTGGAACACAAGAGGGGAGGGGGGGGGATGGAGGCAGGACAAGGGGGTGGTCAAGGAACAGAGTGGAGTAGTGAAAGACTGTCCTGGGGCAAGAGTTATAAGGCATGTCCAAGGAAGAGTCAGAAATCGTCCTGGGTCTGAGGCCACGCTCTCGGGGGCATATTGGAGAGATTGTCCTGGGGCTGTACTGGCCATGTTGGAGGGCTCTGCATGTCACGCATGGCTTGGTCATGGTCCAAGGTGGGGGAAGGTCCCTCTGAGCAGTGATGGTCCATACACAGCATGGCATGCAGGCCATGGTCAGTCTCCCAAGGAACTTGGTCCTGGGGGTTCGAGGTCATGGTATTGGGAGACAGAGGGCACAGTAACATTCAGGGAGGCATCTGGATCCCGTATGTCAGGAGCTAAAAAGGCAGGAGGGGTGGGTTTTGCATGGTCTGATGGAGGGGTGTCCCAAAAAGTAAGGGTGCATGAGGCCTCAAGAAGGGGAGGGATCAGGTTGACAAAGGGCAGGGGGACATCAACATTAAAGGGTTCGGTGGGGGCGAGGAGGACAGGAATATCCACATGGACAATGATGGGTTCCAAGGGTAACTGGGGGGAGGCTGGATAGTGACAGGGGGAAGGGAAATTAGGAGGATGGGAGGAACTTGGTGGGTGATAGAGGGAGTTTAGAAGCTGGTCTCCCAGACGAAGGTCAGCAGCATCATTTTCAATCTCACCTGAGGGTGACGCAGCTTGAAAAACAAGATAGAAAAAAATCATTGGGGGAGGGGGTCTCAGCACAGCAAATCTTGGCCGATTGAAAGGACACCCTATAACTGCCCTGCTCAAGCCACGGGGGGCGTGGCTCAGCTGAATGCTGGATCCGAGGGTCTCATGCACAATGGATGAGCTTGGATCCTTTACTAATGGTGAACATCCTGGCAAGAATACATTAAGTTTAGGTGCTGTGGTCTTAACTGGCACCTGATCCTTACAGAGGCAATGTCAGAATGGATGTAGGGTCAAACAATCAAGGGCCATGTCTGCTGCGCAGAGGCAGCATGGGCCCTACAAGCCTCCATGTTCCCAGTGCACTGGTCATGGTATTTATTCAAGGCACCATGTAGTCAGGATGAAAGTGCACAGATTACATAGGAACATAGAAAATAGAAGCAGGAGTAGGCCATTCGGCCCTTCGAGCCTGCTCCGCCATTTAATATGATCATGGCTGATCCTCTATCTCAACGCCATACTCCCATTACCCATCTCTCCCCATACCCATTGACGCCTTTAGAGTCTAGAAATCTATCTATTTTCTTCTTAAATATATTCAGTGACTTGGCCTCCACAGCCCCCTGTGGTAGAGAATTCCACAGGTTCACCACCCTCTGAGTGAATAAGTTTCTCCTCATCTCAGTCCCAAATGGCCTACCCCATAATCTGAGACTGTGACCCCTTGTTCTAGACTCCCCTCAGTCAGGGGAAACATCATCCCTGCATCCAGTCTGTCCAGCCCTGTCAGAATTTTATACGTTTCAATGAGATCTCCTCTCATTTTTCTAAACTCCAGTGAATACAGGGCCTAGTCGGCCCAATCTCTCCTCATACGCCAACCCTGCCATCCCAGGAATCAGTCTGGTGAACCTTTGCTGTGCTACCTCTATGGCAAGTATATCCTTTCTTAGGTAAGGGTTAGGTATGGATAGTTATTGTCAAGACCTCTGGAGGACAATTACCTGAAGCCTGACATTGGATCCTAGGACTTGGGTCTTCAGAGTCTAATTTCGACCCTCATTGTGACTGCACAGTCACATCCGAGGGGAAGGATCAGCCACCTGTCGTCCTCCAGGATGATATCATCTTGCAAGGTGTGGCCTTGGTATGTCATGTTCAGACTGAGAACAAGTCAAGGGCTAGGTACTGGATTTCTGCCCTGTATATGGGGGAGACCATTCAAGGGGAACTACCATTGATTGCTCAATTGTATCTGTTCAGATACAAGCAGGAGTGGAGAAGGCATTGCTGCCTTCTTGATAGCTTCGGTTAGAGTGAGAAGAACAAGGGCCCAGCACCGATTGGCACAGCTCAAGAAGGCCATTGCCCTGATGATCAAGGTCCAGTAACATTCTGCTACAAGGCCCTTAATAGAGCAGACTACTGGCCTCTTAAAGATGCGCTTCCAATGTTTGGACTGCTCAGGTGGGGCTCTCCAATACTCACCTCAGAGAGTATCCCACATCATTGTTGTTTGCTGCATACTACACAACCTAGCACTACAAAGGTGGGATGTGTTGCCAGAGGGAGACATTGAGGAGCTAGACGTCTCCTTGGATGAGGAGGACTTGGAAGTATATAACTCTGAAGAGTGCGAGGATTCAGATGAGCCACATGAGGATGCCATTGCATGGGTATGACACGTGCCTTGACAACCTCATAGCAATAAGATTCCAGGAGGAATAAGGTGAAGACACGTTTTCACGATTGAAGTTCTCTTCAGGCTTTGATGCAGGGGACACAGCAAAACCTTCATTTTCAGCATCAGCATATCACAAAAGGACATCAATCTCACAATGATCACAGCATAAGTCATCTTGGTTCCTAATGGTAGGGTCATGGAAGGCACAGTTGCCTAAGGAACATGTGGCTGCTGTGGAATGTGTTCAGCACTCCACTAGCGCACCTCCTTAAGCAACCGCACATAGTTCTTTATCTTTATTCTCTCATGGGGTGTGGGCATTGCTGGCAAAACCAGCATTTGTTTCCCTTCCCCAGTTGCCCTCAAACTGAGTGGCTTGCTAGGCCATTTCAGAGGGTAGTTAAGAGTCAACCACATTGCTGTGGGTCTGGAGTCACATGTAGGCCAGACCAGGTAAGGATGGCAAATTTCCTTCCCTAAAGGACATTAGTGAACCAGATGGGTTTTTATGACAATCGATGTTGTCATGATCACCATGACTCAGACTAGCTTCATATTTCATATTTCATCACTGAATTTAAATTCCACCAGCTGCTGTGGTGGCATTTGAGCCCATGTCCCCAGAGCATTAAAAGCTGGGCCTCTGGATTACTAGTCCAGTGATATTACCACTTTGCCGCCATCTCCCTTTCAAGTGTAGCCCTTTCGACCATGGTGTCAACAATTCAGTGGGAATGGTATCCTCCAAGAGGCTGAAATGTCATTGCGCACATGGGTGCCCTCACGCCAGACAGACAGCAGCTTAGCAGGGCGGCACTGACAGTAAAAACATTCGTCAATGGTTAGCGCCTGACCGTCTCCAGAGGGAGCTACATCTGGACAGCACCACCTCTCCAAATGCCAGCTTTCATGCATGAATAATGCAGAGGCCTCGTTTTGTCACTGAGCCATCGGACATTAGGACACAGTGAGCTGTTACTCTGCAGCATGCACCCAGAGCTGCGAGTTACGTTCGCATTGTCCTCACAGAGAGTGGCTCAGCAGGATCATCGTTTGATTATTGACAAACACCCAGGACCCTCCATTTGTCAGAAGCCTGCCAAACCTATGTCTTGCATTGCCTTGGCATTTGGGAGAGAGCATTGCTTTCAGAGCGTCACAGTCCTCGATATTGTCCATCTCACAAAAGTCAATCCTTTCTATCTACCCTGAGTCAATGAGTGCACAGTCATCGGATGAATTCCATATCAATTTGCGTTGTGTGAATTTACAGAGGGATTCCGTGAAGCATTGCGAGGCAACCATTCAGGAGCAAAGTGCGATCCTCACAGGTAAGTGGACAGCTTCATCAGGACGAGCACACGCTCATTCCCGTCTGGCAGACATTCCAAACGTCACCGAGTGAAACCAACTTCCATTGTTCAGCATCATGCATGGGGAGAGTGGGAACTAAGAAAGCAATAACATTCAGCCTTAAACACAGAGACAAAAACACACTGCAGGGAGGCATGAAAGGCTATGGTGCTTGATGATGAATGCTACTTTTCTCAAAAACTTAGTCATAAAATAAACGCCATTGCAAACTACACTTGGGAGAAAGGACTCCAAAGTTGGTCGCAACAAATGCTTGTTACATCCACAAACTACAGACTCCAGTGAGACAGCATCAGGATAATCACTAACCTTAATGACCAATTCTCATGAGGCCAAGTAATGGCTGCCTGAGAGGCAAGGGCTACATGTGTATTGTCCAACCATCATTTTCACATAGAAAGTGCCTTTGTTCATCTCGCTGATGTGGAACTAAAGATGATTCACTTTGATGAGATTGAGTGAGACTTAATGGACCTTGCACCTCATCAAATAGCCATTCAATACCTGAGACTTGGAGAGGGATAAATGTGAATCACACTTTCTTTACAGTGACTGAACACCCACACCACCATTGTGCAATCAAAACTTTTAAATTTTTCTATCCTGTTATGACTAGGTGAGAAAGGGTGAACTGGCTCCCCTCTATTCAACCTCTTCAGTTGGTCACAACAAAGGTTTAAGTTTCTTTTTCACAGGCATTTGCCTTTTCTGAATCAGAATATATTTAACTATTTAAGCCGTGAGCAATAGGGGGCCAATCAAACAAGGTTTCCCTGAGTCAAGGAAAGAGCAAATTCATGAGCCACTAAACCAGAGGGAGCAAATGATAAAAAGAGGACGTCACACGCGCACACGCCCACATGCACACACCCACACGCCCACATGCCCACACGCACACACACACGCACACACGCACACACGCACACGCCCACACGCCCACACGCCCACACGCACACGCACACGCACACACGCACACACACACACACGCACACACGCCCACATGCACACGCACCCACACGCACACGCACACACGCACACACACACACGCACACGCCCCCACGCACATGCCCACACGCCCACACGCATCAGAAATAAGGGAAGTTAGAGTACAATAAAAAAAAGTTAAAAGAATCTACGATTAAGTGTCCTTTGCTTGCCCTGGAGACATAGGGCCGAATTTTCTATGCCTGCCGGCGTCATGGCGGGCCTGAGTGGACAATATGGTGGGAAGGCCAAAAATTGTTTTCCCACCGACGCACACCGGGAACTTCATTGTAATACGTCTGCATATCATTATAAACCCAGCCCACTGGAATCATCCCCCCCGCCAACGCTGGATCACCCAAGCACATCGATGTGATTCACACTGAACACAAGTTATATGCAGCTGGCGAGCTGCACTTCACCCGGGACTTTGAGGCTTATTTGCTTCAGGCAGTGCCAGGCAGTGCCAGGCAGCTACAGGCAGCGCCACATCACTTTCCGGGGGGCTCAAGGGCAGGTCCCTATCTACCAGACCAGCCATAAGACGGGGGTTGGCATTTCAACGGCTGCAGGCTTGCTCGGGGAAGGGGGAGAAGTGGCCTCAGGCAAGGGAAGGGGCTGCAGGGTGAGGGCTTTGCTGAGGAAGGGGGGTGAGAGAGTGAGAGGTGATGTCCCTTGAGTTGGCAGTGAGTGAGGTGCCAGTGAATGTGTGATGGGCTTGTGTGTGTGTGAGTTTAGAGCGATGAGATGGTTGCCTTACCCTGGTGGTGCAAATGAGATCATTCATCCTCTATCTGCACTGGATGGTGAACATCTTCTGTACAGTATTGGCACTGACCACCACTGCCACTGCCTCCCAAGCCAGAGTAACACGGATGGGCCTCCTGCAGCTAGAGCGGGGGGTAGAGGATCTTGCGGGGGTCTCCAACTGTGTCCAGAAGGTGTCCCAGGGATGCGTCACTGAATCAGGGGGCTGCAGTCTTCTTGCCTTTCGGGGCCATGTCTTCCACTCAGCAGCCCTGGGCTGGGGGCACTGAGGGGTGTGTGCGCGGCTGCAGTTTAAATATGGTGCCCAGCGTGATGAAGCGGTGAGGTGACAACGTGCAGGCGAGTTGGAGACCGCCTGCCAGTGAAACGACGTGTTTCCTGGGAGTGGATGATTAATTAGCCAGAATTAGGACGAAACAGCATGAAAACCCGCCATTGCGGCCAACGGGTAAAACATCCTTTTACCCGCCCGCTATCGCAGTTAGTACAAATCTGGGACGATGCCGCTTCTAGATTCTTAAACGTTGCGGCCAATTTGGATTTGCTGGTTTCTTGGATGCGGTCAGATGTAGAAGATGCAGCAATTATTACGAGATCTCAATTCGCTGGTAGATTTTTAGTAAAGTTGAATTCCGAACTGGGTAATACACTTGTTCCAAAAGAGAAAGAGAGAGACAGCCCAGCTTTTAGACTGTTCCCTCTGCTGAAAACTGTCTGGACTCTCCCTGTGTCAGTTGCAATCTCCCTGCAGTAGCTGCAGCCCGATTGTTATACTTCACCCATTGTGGATTCGCCAAGGGGTTTTGGGTGGGTCTGCCTGTGGCAGCCATTGTTTCAATATCCAGCACTTGGCATTTTAATGTCTTTTCCTCAGACGGTGATGAGTTTTGAAGGGTCTCTGGACTTGTTTGTTTTTTACTTTCACCTTGGAAGGCGGCCTTGTATTTTTAAAGAGTTTGTTCTATCTAATTTCAAATTGCAAAATTTCCAGTCAACTTCCAGTTGAAAGTTTGAAAACCATATTTTCAAAATTTAATGGGCATAGCCTCATGCGAAACCCTACTACTACATCTAGGTGCTGCCTTGACATCCGCAGTAGAGCTGGAGCAGCCTGATGACTGCTCTGTCCTGTTGTCTGAGATGACCTTGGCAGACGTCCTCTGGTGACCCAAGGCCAAGGGGGCCCCGGCCTGCTAAGGGTCTCCTGCTCTGGGACCTGCTGGAGCTGACGGGGGGGTCACAGACAGAGGGATTTTGGAGCATCAGGACACCATCCCTGGTTCCTTGGGGAGAAGGGGCACCTGGAGGGAGGTCAAGGTGCCCTGTCCCCCCTCTCACCTAACCACTGCTGGAACGCACCCGTGGCTAGAGCGATGGAGCACAAATCCAGCAGAAACAGCTGGACATGGGTCTCCCAGGCAGCCGCCCCACCCTTCCCATGGAGACTTCATGGTGGCAGGTCCCAGTTGGAATTCTGAGGGAGAAATGTGCAGCTCCATTCCCAGTGCAAGGGAAAGGGAGTGGAATGGTAATCCGATGGTGACTGCCACTCCCGGGAAGTCCTGGGCCATAATTAAAAACAGACGGAGAAGACAAAGGAAAGGAAGAGGAATTTAAGGAAAGTCTAAGCAGGCAGTATCTAAATCTTTGGTTAAAAATGGTAATTTTGAGCACTCATTTTAGTTGAGGAATATTATATTAATGAAGCTTTTCCTTGACATTTTAAACAGCTTTGTGACTGTAACGGTATTGATCTGCTAGTAGTATAATGCACGAGATGAGAAAGGACTGGGAGCAGGGAATCTGGAATTCCCCAGGACACACCAGCCTGAAGGTCAAAGTTGCCAATCTTCCCTGATCCCAGAGCAGCCATTTATCACAGGATAAGACATAATCTGATTAAACCACATAAAAACAAGGTCTGAAGTCTACTGTCATTGATGTTCCTCATACTTAAAAAACTGTTAAGAGTTCCTGGTGACTGACCTTTAGCACAGCTGACTAATTCCCTGTCAGATGTGTTCACTTCTTTTACAGCAACATATCAGGGCACAATTTCTCCTGCAGAGATTTATTCAAACTCTTTCCTCCTCCAGGCCATGCCACGCTGGGTCGCAGTGGAGGAAATGTACACAAGGTATAAGTGGCGAAAGGCAGCACCATTTCCAGTGCACATTTGCAATTTTCTGTCAAACGTTTATTTCTTTTATTTTTTATTTTTTTTGCTGGCTAAAATATATTCCCTTGTTTGAGCGAGGGGCTTGTGGAGGGGAAGCCCAGTTGGGCCTCGCACGGTAACGTCACCCACAGGAGCTCAGCCTTCGCGACAAATGCAAATGCTGCAGGCTGCAGTTCCCCAGAATGCAACAGCTTGTGGCTTGGACCACCCGGGAGATCATTCCAGCGCTCCCTTATGCACCAGAATATCTTTAGCTTGCTGCTAGAGGAAGTGACTTGTGCTTAGGAGCGAGGAGGGAAATGAGGAAGCTTGTAATCCACAGGAGAACCCAAAAGCATGAAGGTGAACAAGGGACAGATTTTCCTGTTCGCCAGGTGGAGAGCGTAGAGGGAGATCAGGTTGGGGGGGGTGGGGGGGGGAGGGAGTGTGGTGGGACACTCTGCATCTATGTGACTGTGCAGTCAAACTATGCTATTCATTACCGCTCACAATAGTATTTGTGCTGTAGAATGATGGTCAGTGAAACGGTGATCAGTAGAATGATGATCAGTAGAATATTGATCAGTAGAATGATGATCAGTAGAATGATGGTCAGTAGAATGATGATCAGTAGAATGGTGGTCAGTAGAATGATGATCAGTAGAATGGTGGTCAGTAGAATGATGGTCAGTAGAATGGTGGTCAGTAGAATGATGGTCAGTAGAATGGTGGTCAGTAGAATGATGGTCAGTAGAATGATGATCAGTTAGAATGATGGTCAGTAGAATGATGGTCAGTAGAATGATGGTCGGTAGAATGATGGTCGGTAGAATGATGGTCGGTAGAATGATGGTCGGTAGAATGATGGTCGGTAGAATGATGGTCGGTAGAATGATGGTCGGTAGAATGATGGTCGGTAGAATGATGGTCGGTAGAATGATGGTCGGTAGAATTATGATCGGTAGAATGATGATCAGTAGAATGATGATCTGTAGAATGATGGTCAGTAGAATGATGATCAGTAGAATGGTGGTCAGTAGAATGATGATCAGTAGAATGATGATCAGTAGAATGTTGATCAGTAGAATGATGATCAGTAGAATGTTGATCAGTAGAATGATGATCAGTAGAATGTTGATCAGTAGAATGATGATCAGTAGAATGATGATCAGTAGAATGTTGATCAGTAGAATGATGATCAGTAGAATGGTGGTCAGTAGAATGATGGTCAGTAGAATGATGATCAGTAGAATGTTGATCAGTAGAATGATGATCAGTAGAATGTTGATCAGTAGAATGATGATCAGTAGAATGATGGTCACTAGAATGATGATCTGTAGAATGATGGTCAGTAGAATGATGATCAGTAGAATGATGGTCAGTAGAATGATGATCTGTAGAATGATGGTCAGTAGAATGATGATCAGTAGAATGATGGTCAGTAGAATGATGATCAGTAGAATGATGGTCAGTAGAATGATGATCACTAGAATGATGGTCAGTAGAATGATGATCACTAGAATGATGATCTGTAGAATGATGGTCGGTAGAATGATGATCACTAGAATGATGATCTGTAGAATGATGGTCAGTAGAATGATGATCAGTAGAATGATGGTCAGTAGAATGATAATCAGTAGAATGATGGTCAGTAGAATGATGGTCAGTAGAATGTTGATCAGTAGAATGATGGTCAGTAGAATGATGGTCAGTAGAATGATGATCAGTAGAATGATGGTCAGTAGAATGATGATCACTAGAATGATGGTCAGTAGAATGATGATCACTAGAATGATGATCTGTAGAATGATGGTCAGTAGAATGATGATCAGTAGAATGATGGTCAGTAGAATGATAATCAGTAGAATGATGGTCAGTAGAATGATGGTCAGTAGAATGTTGATCAGTAGAATGATGGTCAGTAGAATGATGGTCAGTAGAATGATGATCAGTAGAATGATGGTCAGTAGAATGATGATCACTAGAATGATGATCTGTAGAATGATGGTCGGTAGAATGATGATCACTAGAATGATGATCTGTAGAATGATGGTCAGTAGAATGATGATCAGTAGAATGATGATCAGTAGAATGATGATCAGTAGAATGATGATCAGTAGAATGATGATCAGTAGAATGATGGTCAGTAGAATGATGATCAGTAGAATGATAATCAGTAGAATGATGATCAGTAGAATGGTGATCAGTAGAATGATGATCAGTAGAATGATGGTCAGTAGAATGATGATCAGTAGAATGATGGTCAGTAGAATGGTGGTCAGTAGAATGATGGTCAGTAGAATGATGATCACTAGAATGATGATCAGTAGAATGATGGTCAGTAGAATGATGATCAGTAGAATGATGATCAGTAGAATGATAATCAGTAGAATGATGGTCAGTAGAATGATGGTCAGTAGAATGATGTTTTTCCCTTCTGGGTCACTGATGCCAACGCTTACTTACTGACTTTATCTGACCTGTCCCTGTCTTTTTGGTTGTTGTCTGGAAGTATCGCCCAGTCCTGTATTGATTTAAGAATTATGTCCTTGCCTACCCCAGAACCAAAAAACTGTAAAAGCTGGGAAATAAGAGTACTGGTCCCAACATTTTTTTCCTTCTGCTCAACACTACGATCATAGGATATCCTTTGGAAGGTTTTTTTAAAATCGTTTTGATTTTTGCACTTAAGGATGCAGAGCTTTAAGAGCTTTTCAGTGTGGCAGTGCTGAAACTCCTGTAGAGATACCAGTAATTTTCACCACTCCTCAGATACTGAAGCAGTCCAGGTCCAAATGCAGCAAGACCTGGACAATATCCAGGCTTGGGCTGATAAGTGGCAAGTAATATTCGCGCCACACAAGTGGCAGGTAATGACCATCTCCAACAAGAGAGAATCTAACCATCGCCCCTTGACGTTCAATGGCATTACCATCACTGAATCCCCCATTATCAACATCCTGGGGGTTACCATTGACCAGAATCTGAACTGGACGAGCCATATAAATACTGTGGTTACAAGAGCAGGTCAGAGGCTGGGAATTCTGCGGCGAGTAACTCACCTCTTGACTCCCCAAAACCCTGTCCACCATCTATAAGGCACAAGTCAGGAGTGTGATGGAATACTCTCCAATTGCCTGGATGAGGACATAGCTGCTAGACTGGGTCTGCGGCAGGTGGTGAGGGAACCAACAAGAGGGAAAAACATACTTGACCTCATCCTCACCAACCTACCTGCCGCAAATGCATCTGTCCATGACAGTATCGGTAGGAGTGACCACCGCACAGACATTGTGGAGACCAAGTCCCGCCTTCACATTGCGGATACCCTCCATTGTGTTGTGTGGCGCTACCACTGTGCTAAATAGGAGAGATTTCAAACAAATCTAGCAACTCACGACTGGACATCCATGAGGCGCTGTGGGCCATCAGCAGCAGCAGAATTGTACTCAAACATAATCTGTAACCTCATGGCCTGGCATATCCCCCACTCTACCATTACCATCAAGTCAGGGGATCAACCCTGGGTCAATGAAGAGTGCAGGGGGGCATGCCAGGAGCCGCACCAGGCATACCTAAAAATGAGGTGTCAACCTGGTGAAGCTACAACACAGGAGTATTTGCGTATCAAACAGCATAAGCAGCAAGTGATAGACAGACCTAAGCAATCCCACAACCAATGGATCAGATCTCAGCTCTGCAGTCCTGCCACAGCTCACTGGAGCAAGAGGCTCCACAAATATCCCCATCCTCAATGATGGAGGAGCCCAGCACATCATTGCAAAAGATAAGGCTGAAGCATTTGCAACAATCTTCAGCCAGAAGTGCCAAGTAGATGATCCATCTTGACCTCCTCCAGAGGTCCCCAGCATCACAGATGCCAGTCTTCAGCCAACTCGATTCACTCCATGTGATTTCAAGAAACAGTTCAAGGCACTATATACTGCAAAGACAATGGGCCCTGACAATATTCCGGCAATATTACTGAAACACTTGCCAGGCCCCTAGCCAAGCTGTTCCAGTACAGCTACAACACTGGCATCTACCCGGCTATGGGGAAAATTTTCCAGTTATGTCCTGTACACAAAAAGCAGGACAAATCCAACCCGGCCAATTACTGCCCCATCAGTCTACTCTCCATCATCAGTAAAGTAATGGAAGGGGTCATCAACAGTGCTATCAAGCGGCACTTGCTTAGAAATAACCTGCTGACTGACACCCAGTTTGGGTTCCACCAGGGCCACTCAGCTCCTGACCTCATTACAGCCTTGGTTCAAACATGGACAAAAGAGCTGAACCTCTGAGGTGAGGTGAGAGTGACTGCCCTTGACATCAAGGCAGCATTTGACCGAGTGTGGCATTACGGAGCCCGAGCAAAACTGGAGTCAATGGGAATCAGGGGGAAAACTGTCTGCTGGTTGTAGTCATACCTAGCACAAAGTGAGATGTTTGTGGTTGCTGGAGGTCAGTCATCTCAGCTCCAGGACATCACTGCAGGAGTTCCTCAGGGTAGTGTCCTAGGTCCAATCTTGGTGGACTCATTACTTCTGAATTCAGTGCACACATATTCTCGTAATAAATACAAATTGCAAGACCATTGTGATAGCGTGACCAAGTTTCCCTTGTGGGTTTGGTCCACCTGGTACACATCATCTGCCACGTCATAACATCGTCATCATCCATCCTGAATCTTGAGGCTATGAGGTCCTGCTCACCGCGCCTGCCTCGTCTGGCCAGCGCAATGGCCTCGCTGTCGGCATCCTCATCTTCCAGGACCTCATCGCCCTCTTCCCCTTCAACGTCCTCTTCATAAGAGGAAACGTGCAGCTCCTTCCATCTCCTTCTCAGCCAGGTCTTCCCCCATTGCAGTGCGAGGTTGTGTAGCACACAGCAAGCTGCAATGATGTGCGATAGCCTCTGGGGACTGTATTGTAGTGCTCCACTGGACTTGTCGAGGCACCAGAACTTCACTTTCAATATGTCTATTATTTGCTCCACCAAAGTGCAAGTTGCTGCATGAGCCTCATTATATCTTCACTCTGCTGCAGTCTTAGGCCGCCACACAGGTATCATCAGCCACGGCCTCTGCGGGTAACCCTTGTCCCCAGGGCACCATCCCTGCAGCCTCTGTGGAGTCTGGGAGATGTCAGGAACCTGAGACCTGCTAAGAATGTAGGAGTGGTGGACGCTCCCTGGGGATTTTGCACAGACCTGCAGGATGTGTTTGTGGTGGTCACAGACCAGCTGAACATTCAGCGAGCGGCAGCCCTTGTGGTAGATGTAGTTGACTCCTGTTGCCACGGAGCTCTGAGCGCCAAGTGAGTACAGTCGATGGCAGCCTACACTTGTGGAAAACCAGAGATCTTCACAAATCCCAGCGCTCTTGCTTCCTGGTTTTCCTGATCCTGGGCAAAATGCACAAAGTTCTGTGCCTTTGTGAAGATGGCGTCCATGTCCTCCTGGATACACTTGTGTGTGGAGGCTTGTGAGACCCTGCAAAGGTCACCTGTGGAGCCCTGGAAGGAGCGACTGGCATAGAAATTAAGCACCGTGGTCACTTTCACGGCCACTGGCAGTGGATACCCTCCATGTCCCCGTGGCGCCACATCCTGCAAAAAGTGGCATATGTGACCGACCAGTTCCCTAGACATGTACAGTCTTCGGCAACATTGGTTCTTGATCACCTGCAAGAATGACGGGTACCGTCTATAGACCCTGGGCCTAGTGAGGCGCCTACAAGTGATGGCTCACTGTGGATCTTCAGCTACGTCCGGGTGTTGCTCCTCCCTTTGACAAGTCAGGCACCTCCGTCGCCTCTTTTCTGCTCCCTGGAAACCATGAGCCAAGCCATTAGATCACCAGGCTCCACGATCCTGATGTTCTCCTCCAGCAGGATCAAAGAGAGGGAGACACGAAGGTTCGCGAATGTCTCCTAAGGACCCCTCTTGGTTAGGTCTCCGGTTGCATCTCAAGGTCCCTTCACACACGCAGGCGAGTGCTGGCCACCACTGGGATGGCCAGTGTGCAGTGCGCTCATTGGCTGTCCGAAACCCCACCCACCTCCACCCCAGTCCACTTGACCGATTGGCGGCAGCTTTAGCCACTGGACTGCAGGCTGTGCTCTCAGCTCAGGCACAGGCTGCACTGTTAGCTTGAAGCATGGGGGAGACTGGTCCAAACCTGAATAAAGACATTGCAAGGAGCTGTGAGCATCTCCACCAGTGACTGCTCCATGGCCGCCTTTCACAAGAGGACTCTACAACTTGCCCAATCGGCCAATTGTTCTGCTGTCCCCTAAAACACACATTAATTTGCCGTCTGCACCCAAGGGGTGAAAAATTCTGGAGCACTTGGTGACACGTTCACGCTTTTGCGCTGCTTGAGTGGGCAGAAAAGCTTCAGAGGCCCGACTCCCAGCAATTCCAAGTGTGTGGCCGCTTCCCTCATCCTTCTCCACATCCACCCCCCACACCCCCCACACCCCCCACACCCCCCACACCCCAGCATGTGCGTGTGTACTTCCATCAGCCTGTTGCTGCCTTTCCCCCCGCTCCGGTCTGACCCGCACCGGAGCCCTTGCCCGAGAACCACACTAAAAACCGGCCGAGAAAAAGCGACTTGCCTGTGCCCCGCTCTGAGTGTGCGCGCCGCCTCTTCCCTGAGGTCCTACAGGTGATCCTCGAAAGCGCCGTGCACTCACCTCCGACATCCCCTCGAAGTTCAGCTCGCTGGGTACACACCTTTTAAATTGAGTGTATTTAAGACGGAGATAGATAGGTTCTTGATTGGTAAGGGGGTCAAAGGTTACGGGGAGAAGGCGGGAGAATGGGGTTGAGAAACTTATCAGCCATGATTGAATGGCGGAGCAGACTCGATGGGCCGAATGGCCTAATTTCTGCTCCTATGTCTTATGGTCTTATGGTCTAAAAGCCGTCGTGAATCACTCCGTTCTGAAGTCAATGCCGACGTGGGAATTAAATTTGAGGCGGGGGGGCAGATCCCAGCGTTCGGGGGCAATAATGAGATGCAAATGCATTAAAATGAAGTTCCTGCCATTGGATGGTGGGAAACATGGACGCCACTGATGGGGGCGGGGCCGACCGTGTCCTGGGGTTTACATCACCGGGAAGGGCGACAAGGGCCAACGCTTGATCTTCTCCGTCCATACCGCCAAACACACCGGCCGCAAATGGGAGTGGAAACTCCCGGCTTATCATTCCTCACAGGAAGATGTGACAGCGCTGTCGTTTCTCAAAGGGATTTCAAAGTGGGTTCCGTCTCTCAGGGGGGCGTTTGCTGTTATGTCCTTTGCCTGAACAATGATTTGGCCTGAAACTTTGCATTTTTTCTTTTTTAAAAACAAGAACGAAAGTTCAATTCTTCAGCCACTTTTTAATGGATTTTCCAGTGATTCATTCGAACATTTTCATTTCTTCTCCTGAGATACTGGGGCTGGACGTTGTTACAAACGGGCAGTCATTTTTTGAGTGGTTTTTGGGGTATTAAAAAAAGAAAAGAGTGGACATCTGAGGCTGATCACTTCAAAAACGCCCCAACTAAATTCAACCAAAAAAAAAGCTGAGTCTAAAGCGGAAAAGCCAGAAACTAAAACAGAAAATGCTGGAAAAACTCAGCAGGACTGGCAGCATCTGTGCAGAAACAGAGTTAACATTTCGAGTCTGTCTGGCTTTTCACAGACTCGAAACGTTACCTCTGACCCTCTCAATGTGCATAAGTCATTAAAAGTGGCAGGACAGGTTGAGAGAGCAGTTAATAAAGCATACAGTATCCTGGGCTTGATTAATAGGGGTTATAGAGTACAAGAGCAAGAAGGTTATATTGTATTTATATAAGTCAGTAGCTGAGGCCAAACCAGATTATTGCATCCAGTTCTGTGTGCCACACTTTAGAAAGGATGTGAAGGCATTAGAGAGGGTGCTGAAAAGATTCACTAGAATGGTTCCAGAGATGGGGAGCTTCAGTTATGAAGCTAGATTAGAGAAGCTAGGACTGTTTTCCTTAGAGAAAAGGAGGTCGAGTGGAGACTTGATTGAGATGTTCAAAATCGTGAGGGGTCTGGACAGAGTTAATAGGGAGAGACTGTCCCCACTCATGAAAGGATCGAGAACGAGAGAGCACCAGGTTTAAAGTAATTTGCAAAAGAAGCAAAAATGATATGGGGTGGGGGGTGGGGGGAGAAACGTTTTTACGCAGCGAGTGGTTAGGGTTTGGAATGCACTGCCTGAGAGTTTGGTGGAGGCAGGTTCAATTGAAGCATTCAAAAGGGAATTAGACTGTTATCTGAAACGGAAGAATGTGCAGAGTTACGGGGAGAAGGCAGGAGAATGGCACTCGGTCAGTTGCTCATTTGGCGAGCTGGTGTACACATGATGGGCTGAATGGCCTCCTTCTGCAGCAGAGCAATTTTGTGATTCTGCGCCTTGCTGTCTGTCTAACTCTGTCACCATTTCTCTTCTCCATGCCTTTCTTCCATCCCTCAGCTGTGCTAATACTGGCGATTATTGGTTTGGTGATTGTACAGGTTCATAGCCGCAGAGTTTATTGTATTTTGTGTTTTTAAATACTTCTTGAAGGAGATTTCAGTGTGTGACGTTTACAAAACCACAATTAAATATAACGGGAAACCTACATCAACATTTTTTGAACTTTACAAAATGCCAATGATTAACATAAATATATCGATGATTTGATGTTGGTTAACCTTTTTGTAGCTTTCCTATCTGTGTGAAAATGCCACCAGAGGAACATAACTGCCAATATGCTGGTAATTAATTTCCTAATTTTGGAGATATGTTTAAGACTGGAGCTGGTATTAACGTGTGAATGGAAGTGATTATTGACAGCGAAATGTCTTCACTTCATTAAAAATAAAAGGTCAGAATGAATTACAGTTTCTGGCTGTGTTGTAGCTCACTCCATGGTCAGAGTTGCTGTGGCAACAAATATTTTCCCGTTCATCTTGTAGTCTGGAGCCATGAATAATGTGGCAGAGGCTCCAAAGCTCCATCTGCATCGCGGATGGAGAAGATCAGGCGCAGGATTTTCCCCCCCGTCGGAGGGGAAGTTGATGGGCGGGCGTGTGCCAATTAAGGCCCGCCCAGCGCAACGCCTGCATGAAAGTGCTATGCGCTCCCTGTGCGGGCGGGGGGTGGGGAATCCCTAAACCTGAGAGTGCGCTCTTTCACGCATGCGCACGAAGGAACGCGCCCATCTCCCTGCGGCTAAGTGCAGCCTCAGGGAGATCGGCTGTTCTGTGACAAATATTAAAAATAGAAATAAAAAGAAATGCCTGACATGGGGTCATGTGACACTGTCACCTGAGTTGGGACATGTCCATAATTTTTACAAAAACTTTAATAACATTTTTTTAACACCTACATGAAACCTCATCCCTGCCCGTGGATGAGATTTCCTGCTTTTTCTAATCCCCGCTGGGGTTTCTGGCCTGACATTAAGGTTGGATGGGCAGGTCCATTAATTAGCTAAATGACTCTGTCAATGGCCTCAATTGGCCATTGACAGGTCGGCGGGCGTGCAGCTGATTTTGCTGTGTCCCCACCTACTGGAAAATTTAAATGGGGCGCGGTGATGTCGGGAGTTCCGCCTGAGTGTCAGCAAACAGGCCCCACCCCCCGTTGGTAAAATCCTGCCCCAGGAATCTCTGCCGCTCACCACTGGCAGCTGCTGGAAGGATTGACATGTCGACACTCAGTCTGTTTGGCTGTGTTATCAATTCACCTTCTGTAGCCATCAAGTCCTGAGGTGAGACTCGAACCTGGAGCTCCTGGCTCAGAGCCAGGGGGCACTGCACCACACTGCCTCCCTACGGTTGGGTAAGCTGTTACCAATGCCAGCACCTGGTGAATAGAATCAACAACGTAGCAGGAAACTTCACAGGACAAAGTTAGACAATGAACTGGGGGCGAGGGTGTGTGGACCAGCATTTAGAGGAATACACAGGACTGGGGGCAGTTTGGGTAATTCTATCTCAGCTTTTTGTTTGTGTAACGAGTGCCACATGAGCTTAAAGACAAAACCAACCCTGGGATTGTCTCCAATGCAGGGGAGGGTCATCTCCAACCGCTCCCTTTTCCCACCAGCTGCTTTCTACCCCTGGAAAATCCCTCCCTCAAATCACTGCATTTTCAAACTCCAAACTATCCAGCCCTCTGGCCCTTCTTCATTCACCACAAAATGTTGCTGTCGGCCTGTTGCTCACCTGAAGCTTTGATCCACTTTTTTTTAAAGTAAAACCCTTACTCTGTCCCAGTGAGACTCTCACCTGCACTGCCTCACACACCTGAGCATGCCTGGCAAACACCTAGTTTCATCACCCAATGGCTAGATCACATCAAGCACTATAGAACGCACTGTCCCCTGCCTGAACCAGTTAGTACTCCCAGATTATATTGTAAACTAAAGATAAACCCTGGCTTCATTTCTCCAGCACAACTGTCTCCTTAACGCCCTCTCCCTTTCCCCTTTATCACCCCTCCAATTGACAAACCCTCCCTCTTTCCTTGCAGCCTATTCCTCTCCAAGTCACTTTCCCACTTAATGATTTTCTAGTGGATCGGCCAGTAACACTCTTTACTATTCCTCCCTCCCCTAAGGTTACACATGTAAAGGAAATATCTTTCAGAATTCTCAGAATGAATAGTATTCATCTTGGCTTAATGGGCCTGGGAGAAAGGACAAAGGAGACTGCTTGATTGGCACCCCATTTACCACCTTTAAACGTTCACTCCCTCCACCACCGATGCACAGTAGCAGCAGTGTGTACCAGCTACAAGATGCACTGCAGGAATTCACCAAGGCTCCTTAGATAGCACCTTCCAAACCCATGACCACTACCGTCTAGAAGGACAAGGGCAGCAGATACATGGGAACCCCACCACCTGGAAGTTCCCCTCCAAGTCACACACCATCCTGACTTGGAAATATATCGCCGTTCCCTCACTGTCGCTGGGTCAAAATCCTGGAACTCCCTCCCTAACAGCACTGTGGGTGCACCTACACCACACGCACTAGAGCTGGCCACCATCACCTTCTCAAGGGCAATTAGGGATGGGCAATAAATGCTGACCCAGCCCCGCATTCCATGAAAGAATTTAAAAAAGCTGGCTGTCATCACCTCCTACTGAGATGTGACTTTCCACATACTGACTGACCTGTCCGACTTTCACACACATTGTCAGTGACTGCTTCCTGCGAGTTTCTTTGTTGCCTGAGAAAAATTCCCTTTGCCTTATGAACGCAGCACTTAAACAGAAATCATTCCCAAATCCTTCCCACGCTGAAAAAGTGATATAAAAAAAACCCTGAATCAAACGTCCTTAGAAACACAGGAGCGTGGATCAGGAATAGACCATTCAGCCTCTCCACCATTTTCTACCATTTCCTGCGGAATATTAGATTAGCTTAGTGGTGGCGGGGGGCCGGGGGGTGGGGGGAGGGGGGGTGGGGGTGGGGGGAGCGGGGGGCCGGTTAGGGGGGAGGGGGGGCCCAGTTGAGATGAATTTTACACACAGGCCTGGATTTTCCCTCCACTATCCCCAAAATCAGCAGGATAGCAAACATGACCAGTAGGATGGGGAGACCTCCCGATGCCCTCCTGACCTTTGCTTTGAACCCCTGCCCTAGTTGGAAGGCCCCCAGCTGCCCCTTTTCCCTGCCTGTTAAATGATGAAGGGCGGTGGGGTGGGGCTGGGGTGTGGTCACGTCTGGGCTGCCACTGGCCTGTGGCCTTCAGCTACTACAGTTGTTGGAGAGTGTGTTCTGCTTCCTTTCAGACTCTCTCCACCTCTCCTGGTTCTGTTGAGTTTCTGCACTGCAGCACTGCCACATCACCCCGGAACCAGGGGTAGGGCAAAGATTCTCAGCCCAACACTCCTCTAACGGGACCCAGGAGGGGTGGATAAAAAAACCCAGTAAAAACTGGGAAATAAGAGGACTGGGCCTGAACTGCAGCGAATACCCCAGGCTGTTTGTTTCTTTATCTGCTCTGTAAAAAAATGGTCAATTGATTTTCCCCTCTTGAAAACTGCAGCCTGAGTCAAGCCACAGCAGAAGGTTTTATGAGAACCTGGGTTGGAGGTGACATGGCTAAAATACCAGTGCAGACAATCGACTGGATATCACCAGGCTACATCTTCCGTCGATCGAACTTGTGTGAGACAGGCAGAGAGAGAGAGAGAGAGAGAAAGAGAATCCTTCATTAACTCCTCATTGGAAACATCATCGTGCACCACAGACGTAGAAACACTCTGGCCATTGGGATGCTTGAATAAAATACCTCTCTTATTCTCTTGGCATTGTTACCAGCTCATTTATTTTTAACGTTTTAACACCTCTGACAAAATAATGAAGAAAGGAGCCTGAGATGTCGAGCTGGATATTTTCACATTCATATTGTGTAACCATTTTTGTAAATAAACGTGAATATTATTCTGCCCAAACCCGAGCTTGAACTAAAGCAAATGGCACATTCTCTCTGGCATTAATAATGCAAGACCTGAAGAGCTTTAGTTATATATATTTCTTCAAATAGCACATTCAGGAACAGAGATTATACAAAAGAAACTCTCCGCCGCACGCGCTCACCAGGTATGCTTTTGTGTGGCTCCTGAAGGCATCATCACAAAAGAAGGTCTCTCACGGATTAATTAAATCAGCCTCTTTGCAACCATTTGATCAATAATTTCATCAAGTTAAATTTGCTAGACGTTAAAGGGAATTTTAACCCCTAAAAGCGGGTCGACCTGGATCGGATGAAATGTAAATGTTAAAAATCTCAAACCCAACCCCAATCCATCTCCAACTCCCCCCATTTCTGGTGTTAACGGAGGGGGGCCGTCAGCTCCCAGGAGAGTGCGGGGTTGGTCATCGAAATATTATAATGAGGCTGAGTGACTCAGATGTAACCTGTCATGTTTCTATGGGGTATGAGGAGAACATGGGAGTACGGCATTGAGATGCAGGATCAGCCATGGTCATGTTGAATGGTGTAGCAGCCTCGAAGGGCCGAGTGGCTTACTCCTGCTCCTATTTTCTATGTTTCTAGCTACCAGGTTTAGCATTGGCTGGCTATGTTTGCCGGGGCTTGGGGAACTCCGCAGCTAAGCAGAGGTTCTTGGAAAAGGCAAGTGCTTTTACAGCACTGCTCGTGGGCCAAGAAGAGCAGAACTGTTTCCTCTCAGCCTATCAAGCACACCTACCTCAGTGTCGGCTATCGGACCCCTACCTCTGAAATGCAAAGCCCATCCCCGCCCCTGGGATCACCATCCCCCCAGCAACCAGAACCCCCCCCCCACCACAGATCATCAACCCCTCCCCACCAGGCAAGGATAGGACCATTCACCCTCGGATTGGAAACCCCCCCAGATCCAACCCTCCTCCCCCCACCATGTTACCACTAATCGAGCTGCAGACTGTGGCTTCCTCTGGAACAGTTCCCACCCAACAGGGCCCTAATCTTTCAGGGAGTCCACAGGGAGCAGTTTTTGTCATTGTTCTCTCTGGCGCCTAGGTCGCTGCCGGGTGGTCTGTCCAGTTTTATTCGTTTTCAACTTTTTCGGAGCAGTTTGATTTCGGTGAGTGGTTTTTTTTGGGCCTTTTCAAGGGCAGTTAAGAGTCAACCACATTTCGTCCACTTGCTTCTTTCTGCCTCTTATCTTGGCATCTCCGAAGCTATAAACTCTTTGAGACTCCCAGTCTGGATGAAGATAAGGTTATCTTTCCCTTGAGTTCTAGAATTTCCCCTATAACTACCACTTGCCTTTTCCAACATTATCACTCTTCCTCCCAGGACAGTGGTAAGGCTCAGTTCTTCCCTCCCCTACATGGCAATTTATACTATTCACCCACTGCAAATTTATCAATTAACTTCAGAGCCCCCTGCACCCACCCTGCCCCAAGGAGGCTCCCTGTGTTGTCGCGACCTCACGGAATCCTTACCGAGCAGAAAGAGGCCATTCAGCCCATTGTGTCCGGCATCAGCTCCCTGGGTGAGCAACTCACCTTGTGCAGGTTTGGGGGGAGAAGGTGGGAGAATGGCACCTTCTCCCTCTTCAGATAACAGCCTAATTCCACTTGGATACTTTGACTGAACCCTCAGAGGAGTGGGGAGTGCACACTCTCAGGTCGTGCATTCCAGACCTTAACCACCCTCTGCGTGAAAAAGTTTTTATGAGCTTGAATGAGTCCCCTGGCAAACAACTCTCTCAGAAGCCCCTAATGCTGCAAGTTTCACACACAACACTGGCTACCACTCCTCCACTCTCATAACAGGAATTTGAAATAGAAATAACTAAAAGTTGCTGGGTAGGGGAGGATGGTGGTGTCGTGGTATTGTCACTGGACTGATAATCCAGAGCCCTTGGCTAGTGCTCTGGGGGCACAGGTTCAAATCCCACCATGGATTTGAAAGCTAGTCTCAGTAACAGTGACCACGAAACCATTGTCATAAAACCCCATCCTTACCTGGTCTGACCTACATGTGACTCCAGACCCCCAGCAATCTGGTTGACTCTCAACTGCCCTCTGAAATGGCCAAGCAAGCAAGCTACTCAGTTCCAGGGCAATGAGGGATGGGCAATAAACACTGCCTTGCTAGGGACACCCACATCCTACAATGGAATAATTAAAAATAAGCTTCAAGTCAGGTGAACTCCAGATTCTGTTCTGATGGCTCCCTGGCAAACTGATATCTCTCAATTGCACAATCCTCTTAATTCCACTCAAAACCACATGATCAGTGCAGGCTAACAGCCAATTAAAGCATGTGTCCCACTTTGAAACTCTTTCAAGTTATCAACAGTCACAAATTGCAACTCTTTCAAGTACAATCACAGTTCTTGGTTTCCAGGAGTGGGACATGAACCCACAACCCTCTGATTCAAAGGCAAGGGTGCTATGAACTGAGCCACAGCTCCCACTTTGAAAGTGGCCACTGGTACTTTCATGCTTAATTAAGAACTAACGTGTCAAACAAAGCAGCCCTGTAAGGACATGCAGAATAAAAACATTATAGTGAACAGCCGTCTGGAATTATATCTTCCCACTCAGCCCGTGTACTGAAGTTTAGGCCAAGCTTCCCCTTCTGGCCTGTTGCACCTTAACTGAAGCAGTAAAATGCCAACTCCACCGTCACATAAATCATGAAGCACCCTCTTAAAAAGCAAGAGATTTGAGTTGCTACTCTTCTCAAACATAAACGATATAAATTGACAATTGCTTTATAAACCTCATCAACATCCTGAGGGTTACCACTGACAAGAAACTTAACTGGACCAGCCATATAAATACCATGACTACTAGAGCAGGTCAGAGGCTGGGAATTCTGTGGTGAGTAACTCACCTCCTGACTCCCCAAAGCCTGTCCACCATCTACCAGGCACAAGTCAGGAGTGTGATGGAATACTCCCCACTTGCCTGGATGAGTGCAGCTCCCATAACACTCAAGAAGCTCGACACCATCCAGGACAAAGCAGCCCCGCTTGATTGATATCCCATCCACCTTAAATATTCACTCCTTCTACAATCCAAGCACAGTAGCAGCAGTATTTACCATATACAAGATGTACTGCAGCAACACACCAAGGGTCCTTCCACTGCGCCTTCCAAACCCGTGACCTCTACAAACAACAACAACAACAACAACGACTTTTATTTATTGTCCTCTGAAAGGACTAGGGCAGCAAATAGATGGGACCACCACCATCTGGAAGTTCCCCTCCAAGTCACTCACCATCCTGACTTGGAAATATATCGCTGTTCCTTCACTGTCGCTGGGTCAAAATCCTGGAACTCCCTCCCTAGCAGCACTGTGGGTGTACCTACACCACAAGTCCAAGAACATGGCAATTAAGGATGGGCAATAAATACTGGCCTTGCCAGTGGCCTCCACATTCCATGAACGAATAAAAAAGTTTTGAGAAAGGGATAGAGTTTTCACCTTTCATGCCTGAAGTCATGACTGTGGAACCAATGGCGGAGGAAGAGAAGATGGGCCGAAGGGCCTATGACTCGAAGATAAACACTTTGCAGAGAGCACTTTGCGGTGTCAAGGTAAAACTCGGGACTTTCAGAGGTACTCCTGGTGACATGTGCAAGGCCAGTGAGGGAGAAGCAGATCTGAGGAGTTAACATGTGGTTTGATGGACATAAGGGTTCAGGTTTGCACAACATTGGCATGAGCTTTCAGGGTAGAGGAAATGCTATCCTGTATATTTTGATGAACTTCAATAAACTGAATGGGTGCCAGTGTCTCTGAAGAGGGTGAACAGAACAATGGGGTGGGGGCAGCTTTTAAGGATAGAGAGAAGCAGCTAAGAGCCTGTGTGGTGAAAAGCAGAGCAATCAAAAAGGTTAAACTGAATGGGGAGAGAGATTACGGAGAAAGGGGTGGTTGGAGGGGGGAAGGCAGGGGTGGGGGGAGGGTGGTGGGAGGGGGGAGGGTGGGGTGTGGGGGGAGGGTGGGGGGTGGTTGGAGGGGGGAAGGCAGGGGGTGGGGGGAGGGTGCGGTGGGAGGAGGGGGGAGGGGGAAGGTTGGGGATGGTGGGAGTGGGGAGGGTGGGGGTGGTGGGAGGGGGGAAGGCAGGGGGTGGGGGGAGGGGGAGGGCAGGGGTTGGTGGGAGGGGGGAGGGTGGGGCTGGTGGGAGGGTGGGGGGTGGTGGGAGGTGGGAGGGTGGGGGGTGATGGAAGGGGGGAGGTTGGGGGGTGGTGGGAGGGGGGAGATTGGGTGTGGTGAGAGGGAGAGGGTGGGGGGTGGTGGGAGGGCAGGTGGGGGGTGGTGGGAAGGGGGAGGGTGGGGGGTGGTGGGAGGGAGGAGGGTGGGGGGTGGTGGGAGGGTAGGGGGGTGGGGGGGCGTTGTGGGAGGGGGGAGGGTAGGGGGTGGTGGGAGGGGGGAGGGTGGGGAGAGGGTGGGGGGTGGTGGGAAGGGGGAGGGTGGGGGGTGGTGGGAGGGGGAAAGGTAGGGGGGAGGGTGGGAGCGGGGAGGGTGGGGGGTGGTGGGAAGGGGGAGGGTGGGGGGTGGTGGGAGGGGGAAGGGTAGGGGGGAGGGTGGGAGCGGGGAGGGTGGGGGGTGGTGGGAAGGGGGAGGGTGGGGGATGGTGGGAAGGGGGAGGGTGGGGCTGGATGGAGCAACAATGAGGGGAGAGGGTGATCACAAGTACACGTCTTCCTTCTGCTCAGACAGGGATCACCTTACAAAAAGATCAAAGTTAACTTCTATTGGTGGCCACTGACGAATCCCAAGTGCCCAAAACTCAGCACCTGCTCTAACCCAGAACATTGCAGTTTAGGCCCTGATGCCTAAATAGACATTGGGCCCCTCATTTGCACATGTAATGTTTAGGTGGCCACCAAGGATGCCTGAAAAATGTGCAGACTCAACGGGCAGAATTTTGCCCTTGATGGGTGTGTGGGCCCCACCAGCTCGGTGACGGGCGGACAGCTGACCCCAGCCACCAAAACAGGGCCCACCGCCATTTTGAGTGGGCAGGCCAATTAAGGCCCCGCCCAGCGGCCTGCCCGATGGGAAACGCTATGTGCTTCCTGTGCAGGGGGGGTGGGGTGGGGGAGAGAGGGAATCCCCAGCTGTCAGAGTGCGCTCTTTCACACTGCTCCCTGAGACAAAGTCCTGTCTCAGGGAGATTACTGACAGTCCAAAAAACTTTAAAAATAGAAAAATTAAAAAATTATTAACATGTCCCCCTCATGTGACAATGTCACACGAGATGGGACATGTTAATAAATATCGCATAAAATGCATTAAAGTTTTTAAAAACGGACATGAAAACTCATCCCGCCAGTGGATAAGGTTTGATGTATTATCAGAAGCCCGCTGGGGCTCCTGGCCTGCCCGCCAGCCTTAAGGTTGGACGGGCAGGTCTTTAATTGTCTTAATTACACTGTCAATGGACTCAATTGGCCATTGACAGGTCGGCAGGCAGACAGCTGATTTCGCTGTCCACCCGCCTTCCTAAAAATTTAAAGGGACCGGGATGATGTTGGGGGGTTCCTCCCAACAACATCCTGCGTCATTTTCCTGTCGGCGAGTGGGCCCCGCCCCCAAATCACCGACGGGAAAATTCAGGCCAATATTATATTGGTCAATTGCTCTGTGCTTGACTTTGAGAGTCTGTTTGCTATTGATGCTCACTGTGCTTGATTGGTTAAGCCTGGGTGTGGACTCACGGAAAAGTAAACAAAGCTGTGGAAAGAGCTGGAAGGCAGATCTAAAGCATGGAGTAGACATTTTAAAGCACTGGGAATAAAACCGGTTGCACACAGGAAAACTAGTGTCATCTCTTCAGTGCTCTGGGATATAAAACATACAATCGACATCATCTCTCTCATGCTTCCTTACCCCAAGGTCAGGGAAGTAGAGGCCCAATTTAAAATGGAGGGACATGGTGCCATAACCTTGGCAGAAACTTGGGCTCAAATTTTCCAGCCCCCCCCTGTGTCAGGGCCGGCGACCCCCTGAAATCTCCGTTCACATCGGTGGGACAGGGAGGATCCCACCAGCGTGAGGGACTGGAAAATCCCAGCCATGTTGTCAGTTGAGATGAGAGTGGGAAACGAAACTTGCTGGCTATAAGATGTTCAGGAGAAATAGCGAAATGAAAAAGGGCGGTTGGCCTCGTTAATTAAGGATAATATTACAACTGATGAAACAAAATGATCGACGCAGTCAGTCTGGATAAAACGAACACAATGTTAAGGGCTCCTGGTATATTGGAACTGAATTACAGACGTCTGTGGTGAGATTAATGAGAAGTTTAGAGAAGATTGGGGTGAGGACAGAGTTAGAACAATGGTGGGGGGTTCGGGGGCTTTCGCTATCGTAAATTAGACAGGCGTTTACGGTCAAAATAGGGAACGTTCCCTTAATCAGCATCTTGCGTCTCCGACAAGGAAGGATGCACCTGGTGTTGGGCAATGAGGCAGGAGGAGTACACAGCCTGAAGGTAGACGCACACTTGGGAAATAAAATAATTAGGTTGAAAATAGATAAAGTAAAGAGGTGTTGGGCGATGAATTAACTTATTTTCGTGGCATGAAAGGGATCCAGTCCCGATCAATTAGTTGAAAAGAAGTGGAAGATTAAACAGAGACCCAATCGCTGTGAAACATTTAATTCTCCCTCTATTTTTAAACCTGTAAGGTAAAGGTTGAAACCAGTCTGGCCATGAGAAAGGAGAGAGCACTTCAAAGGTAGGGCGGCATTGATAAAAAGGGTCTAGAGGAGAAATGGGATCTAAAAAGGAGATTATGGTAATTATAGGAGGAAATGACACAGAATAAAACCCAGGAGAATATAACGGATATAGAAAGGAAGCAAACAGAGATTAAGAAGTCTAAGGGTGTGTGTGAGATAAAAGACTGGCAGTCAAGATAAAGAAAAATTGCAAGGGCTTTATAAGCATTTAGAAATAAAAGGAAAGTCAAATAAATTATGGGAGCACTTAAAGATGATGAGAAGTACCTTGCACTTAAATGGAATGACAGATGCTTTAGAAGAATTTTGTTTGAGTTTTTTTATGGAGGAAGATGAAAGTAGGGACTATAGGACGACCTGACACAGAACAGCCACCACTGGAACTAACATTCAAGAAGACATATTATAGAAGTCGAGAAGTCATGAGGCCGGCCTGTTAATGATTGGGAAGAATTGGAAAAAGAAAATGCTGGAAGCAAATCACTGGGAAAGAGATGGTCGAAATATGGGAATTGTGACAAAGGATGGAAGGATCTCAAATATCGCACCACTGCTTAAGAATGGGAAAAAAATCAAACTCAAAAATCATAGGCCTCTCAGCTATGAGTAAAGGCCAATCTCTCTATCCTAGCCTTGTCCATAATGCAGTGCACCGGATGTGCGTTGTACCTGGAGCGTCATCACCGTTCCCAAACTTTTAGTTGAACCTCATTAAAATAAAGCAGGAAAGCAACTGGCACACAGAGGAGTGGGGGAAGTGTGGTAAAGTGGAGTGCTATGTACCTTTAAGGGAATGTGGTTAACTGACCACGTGACTGTGGTGACCAATCGCTATACAGCACGGGTTACTTGGGTAACTGTCCAGAGCTGGAGCTAATTGAAGAAGCACACATGGGCCAGGATATTGAGGTGGGCGAGCAGGGGGCGGGGCCCGCTCGCCAACGGGTAAAATGACGCAGGATGACGTCGGGCGGAACTCCCAATGTTGCCCCGCGTCATTTCAATTTTCAGGTCGGCGGGGGCGCAGCCGAATCAGCTGTGCGCCCGCCGACCTGTCAACGGCCAATTGAGGCCATTTAAAAAGTAATTGAGCTACTTAATGGACCTGCCCGTTCATCCTTAAGGTTGGCGGACAGGCCGGGAGCCCTGGCAGGCTTCAGACAAAGCATCAAACCCCATCCACGGGCGGGATGAGGTTTCATTTGCTTTTTAAAAACTTAACAAAATTTTAATTAAAAGTGACGGACATGTCCCAACTCATGTGACGGTGTCACATCACATGAGGGGACATGTCAGGGAAATTTTATTTCTCTACGTTTACCATTTTTAAATTTGGCGCCGATCTCCCTGAGGCAGCACTTAGCCTCAGGGAGATGAGTGCGCTCTTTCCTGCGAATGAGCGCACTCCCGGCTGAGGGAATCCCACACCACCCCCCCCCCACCCCACCCACACAGGGAGTGCATAGCGCCTCCTGGCGGACGTCACTCTGGGCGGGCCTTAATTGGCCCACCCACGTAAAATGGCGGCGCACCCCCCCCCGATTGGGGGCACCGACGGGGAAAAATTCTGCCCATGGTGTTAGCGCTTTGTTCTTAGTTCCAATAAACCACCAGTGTTTGTTCAGTCAATCGGTCTCTCTGCCTGTATTGTTTCAAGCACCGACTGACGTGTTAATATCAAAGGGCGCAGTTAGCGTACATCGGACACAGCAAACCTGATAACCTAAATCATAAAAGGAAGGGTGGGAGTTATTTCACTGGTGGCGCTTCAGGAGAAGAGTAGAATACGGCTGCTTTGATCTGTGTGAATTACAACCTATAATTATTTTCCAATTCCTTTTCCAAGTTTTCATGTTCCAATTTAGCTGTTTTAGTGCCAGTGTTTCCCTTTTCACTGCTAACTTCTACTGGCTTATGTCAGGGGGACAGGAGAAACATTCAAAAAAAAGATGTGGGGGGGATTTTAGGGTGTATGGGACTGTGGGCTTTTAAACAGCCAGCTATCCACGAGAGCAAAATACTGCGGGTGCTGGAAATCTTGAGATAAAAACAAAAAGTGGTGGAAAAACTCAGCATTTCTGAAGAAGAGTCATATGGACTCAAAGTGTTAACTCTGTTTCTATCACCGCAGATGCTGCCAGACCTGCTGAGTTTTTCCAGCATTTTTTTTGTTTTTATTTCAGCTATTAAAGAAGTTTGGAGAGATTAGAAACCCCCCTGTTAAAAAGAAACCCTGAACTACAATTTGCATCTCTCGAGCCTGCGCATGCTGTGTCACAGCAGGTATATAGCAGCGACTGCTCGAGGCGGAGTCTGGGCACCCCTCCTGTTAGCCTTAGGGATGATGAAATCAACGCTGCCCAAAATAAAAACAGAAAGTGCCGGAAAAACTCAGCGGGTCTGGCAGCATCTGTGGAGACAGAAAGAAAACTAATATTTCTAGTCCAAAGTGACACATCTTCAGAACTGGTCCCGTTCTAATTTTGCAGCATCTGCTGTACTTTGCTTGTATTACTTTGCTGCCAAATCTAGGTGCAGGAATAGAGCAGCCTTGTACATATGGGGAGATGGTGGTGCTGTGAACTGTAAGGGCAAAGGTGCCCTTTTGGAGCATTGGTGTTCTGCTTGGCATGGACGAAGATCTGAAACTGTGCTTGAAAGGTAAAGCTTGAGTGCACTTGGACATCCAGGGGAAAGGAATCTCGGAAGGCGAGATTGAAACCCTGGAGGTGGATCCTTGTTGAAGCCGCCTGAGTGAGAGCGGCTCTTGGAGAGAATTCCAAGGCGAGATCTTCAAATCTGGGGATCAGAAACCCTCATGAGAAAGGCAGAGTTTCAGTGAGACCGATTGGCTTAGGGCGAGTGGGTTATTGAGAAATCCATGGAACCTGTTTTGGTCACACCTGTCATTTACTTTGGTGTGTGGTGTGTCTGGCCACAGTTACCAGTTGGTTCACATGTACTGCATATTTCCTCTGAATATTGGTGTATAAGATAGATATGGTAAATCTTTCTGAATTTATATGTGTCTAATGATATAGCAGGGGTGAAGGAATTGTGAATATTTCAATTATTTTCTTGTGTTTGTATTGAAACCTTTTCAATCTTTTTGTTGATGTAACATTTTTCTTGTCTTAATGAATACTTTATTCTTTGTGTTAAAAGTTCACCAGCAGACTCGTGTGAATCTGTTCAGTAACTTTCCTCCCACGCTTTCCAAAATAAAAACAAAGTTAGGATGTGTTAGGCCAGGTTTCACCCTGGGATCTGACTTGTCCAGTATTAACATCAGCTAGCATCGTAACAAAGTGGGGGCTCGTCTGGGATTAAAAAATCCTTGGGTTTAAGTAGGGCCTCTGAATCTTTAAAGAAATGAGTATGTGGAGGTACTGGGCATTGTAACAGGGTTTGCTGTGAAGAATATTACACTGGTTGGAACTCAAAAATGGCTTTGACTGTTGCTAAGACTTTTCTGGGAGTGGAAGATGTGACAGTAGGTTACTTGAAATCCTTGAATAAGGTTATACTAAGGGAGTTAGCAGATAAATTGAAGGTACAAATAAAATCAGGATCTCGTAAGGATGATATGATTAAAGTAATGACCCAGCATTTAGAATCAAATAGGCAGAAACCGGAAATTGGCGTATCACAGCTAAAGTTAGCAAAAAATTCAATTGCAAATGAAGCAGCTGGAGACAGGAAAAGGAAAAAGAGGTGAAAAAACTCGAATTAGCAAAAGAAAAATAAATGGAAATGGAAAAGCTGAAATTGGAAAAAAGGAAAAAGTTTGAAAGAAACAGAAATAAAGAGGTTTGAACTTGACCTTCAGAGAGAAAAGTCAGCAAAGGAGAAAAGAGATAAAGGA
Organism: Cetorhinus maximus; assembly: GCF_964194155.1. Taxonomy (NCBI): domain Eukaryota; kingdom Metazoa; phylum Chordata; class Chondrichthyes; order Lamniformes; family Cetorhinidae; genus Cetorhinus; species Cetorhinus maximus. The sequence continues at coordinate 101,914,738 of NC_135893.1, forward strand.
AAGAAATAGAGGGTAGAATTTTGCCCCTGGTTGGCGGGCGGGACAGCCGATCGCTGCCGCAGAAACAGGCCCCACCGCCATTTTGAGCGGGTGGACGAAAGAGCGCACTGCTCCCTGAGACTAAGTGCTGCCTCAGGGAGAGCGCTGACAGCTTTTGAAAGCTTAAAAATAGAAAAATAAAAAAATTATCAACGTGTCCCCCTCATGTGACAATGTCACACGAGATGGGACCTGTTAATAAATGTCACAGAGACTTTATTAAAGTTTTTTAAAACCGGCATGAAACCTCGTCCCGCCGGTGGATGAGGTTTCATGTTTTATCTATTCCCCGCCGGGGCTCCTGGCCTGTCCGCCAACCTTAAGGTTGGACGGGCAAGTCCTTCAATTGATTTAACTATCCTGTCAATGGCCTCAATTGGCCATTGACAGGTCGGCGGGCGGACAGCTGATTTCGCTGTCCGCCCGCCTTCCTGAATATTTAAATGGGGCGGGATGAACTCCCGACGTTATTTTCCCGTCCGCGAGCGGGCCCCGCCCCCAACTCGCCGATGGAAAAATTCTGCCCAGAGAGTTTCAAAGAAAGAAAGAAAGAACTCAGACAGCATGAACTGGCTTGGGAAAAACTTAGGGTAAAGGACGAAAGAGAGGCTAGTAGTTCAGATGAAGAATTGAATTTTGATATAATGAAGAGTCTTTGCCTGGTGCCTAAGTTTACAGAGGATGGAGTTGAAAAATATTTTGCCTCCTTTGAAAAGATAGCTGCGAAGTTAAAGTGGCCAAAGGATGCTTGGACCTTAATGTTACAAAGCGTCCTGTTAGGTACAGCTATAAACGTGTACACTAGTCTGTCAGAAGATCAATCTGCAGATTATGAAGTGGTTAAAAGGGCAACACTCAATGCTTACGAGCTTGTCCCTGAAGCATATCAACTGAAATTTCAGACTTTAAAGGAAAGGCCGAATGAAAATTTTATAGAATTTGCAGGGGAAAAAGAAATGCTGTGGGATTAGTGGTTTTGATCCCTGAAGTTAGAGAAAATATTCGAGAATTTGAGGGAAATTGTGATCAGGGAAGAATTACAAAAGAGCATTCTAGTAACCATTAAGGCTTGTTTAGATGAGTGCCAAGTATCAAAGATCTGAGAAGTGGCAGTTTTGGCTGATACCTATGATATCTCACACATGTGGGGAAGCGGTCATATGGGAATCAACAGAGAAACTGGAGGAACGGGAAAGAATCTAGCTTTATGGAGAAGGCGGAAGATGTTCCAATCAAGAAAAATAATAGCGTGGAGAATAAAAGGGCTGAAAATAAACTGGTGTGCTCTTATTGCCTTAAGACAGGGCATATCAAAGTCCATTGTTGGAAGCTGAATGGTAAATCGGTGGCAGTGGTAGGAACTCTTATAGAATCCTCAGGTAAGGCTGTGCCAGAAAAGGAAATTGGCTTTGAAACTGTAGCAGTGTTCCAGGTGAAACGTGTTCCCTCAGAACACACTAGAAAGGGGCATATGGCTCAGGATAGTCAAGAGAATTCTTCTTTGATTACAGCTAAAGGGAGTCAGGCTACTGGAGGTTCTGGATGTTTTACCTCAAAGGGAGAAGCACTCCCTTACTCCTCCAATAAAACAAGTAAACACGTGAAAATTTTGAGAGACACTGGGGCAGATCAATCGTTGATGGTAGCTGATGATGCAATTTGTGTTCCAGATAGTTTGATGAGGGAAAAGGTATTAATAAGAGATACCCCAGGAATTTATAAACCTGTTGCTTTACGGAGTGATTTGGCAAACGGAATTGTCACGGTGGGAGGTCACCTATTGTAGGGGTAAATTTTATTCTGGGGAGTGATATAAAGGGCAGTACAGAAGCAACTGAAATGCCTGCAGAATTGAGAAGTAAGAATTGTCAACAGAAAGGACTGGAATTGCAAAATAGTCTGGAAGAGTCTATGAGCAGGGACACTGATTTACAAGGGCTTGTCAGTGTTGACACACAGGGTACAGCAGCTGGAATCCAGGCAGATGGACAGTTTGCAAAAAAAAAAGAACATTTAAAACGTGCAGAGGAATAGAATGAAATGGTTCGCGAATTACAGAAAAGAGTTGAAAGATTGGAATGAACAGTGCGGCTCCCGAGTGAGGAAGTGGTTGCTGTGACTCAAAGAGAATTCAATAAGACCCGTCTGAATTGGGATCAGGAGCAACGACAAGATCTTAAAATGTTGAAAGATCAAACTAAACAAGGGCATGAAACCCTTTTGTGTGAACATAAACATAAAAAGCCTCTCAATAACATCATTGAAACGGCCAAAAGAGATTTTGATCAGTGGAGAAATGAATTGTTAAAGAACAAAGGTGCTGGTTTGACCTTATTGTCTTGAAATGAGAATTTACCATGTTTGAGCTCAGAAAAAGAGCTTTAGAATGGAATTACATTTACAGTGAACAAAAAGGGCAGCATTTGGGCTTTGGACTTAAATGAGACATTCTTTACGGAGTTAAAGATCAGAAATAAGAGAGAAAAGAAACAGAAGCTTTGAGTTATGTTAATTCTATAATGTGTAAATTCTGCTAATCCTACTTGTTACATGTATCGATTTTGCTTTGGTTAAACCTTTGTAATTGTGCAAAATGATGTGTGGTTGTGAAACAAAATGCTTGGCAGTTAACTGTCAGCCATCAGTTAACTCATGCATTCTCTACCAGCAGAGTCCACTTGCCAACCAATCAGCACTCTCTTCTCATGGAGTATAAATTGTTGTTCCCATTACATTTGGTATTCTTGCGAATTGGCCTGGAGGGTGCAAGGCGAAATGCTTCAACAACATGTGTCTTTTTTCAACAATACTCAAGCTCTGTATTACCAAACAGCTATTTTCTTAATTAACCCACATTTGTCCATGCGATTATTAATTTTGTCCCGAATTACTGTTTCTAGAAGTTTCCCCACCTCTGAAGTTAAATTGGCCAGTCTGAAGTTGCTGGGCTAACCCACTTTTTTGAACAAGGGTGTAATATTTGTGGGTTCTCCAGTCCTCTGGCACCACCCCTGAGTCTAAGAAAGACTGAAAAATTATGGCCAGTGCCTCTGCGATTTCCACTCCCACTTCCCTAAGTATCCTTATGTCTTGTGGCCAAACGCCAGTTTAGCCCACTTTTAGTGCTGGACACCATCTTGGCAAAAGCGTTGAAACCTGCACTAGGAAACTCGTTAAGGGGCTGATTGTGATTTAAAATGCCTGCCAGCAAACATTAAGGAGACATTTAGGTAGCTAGAGTTTTGACCTCCTTTCCTAACAGCGTCCAGTTTGTTTGGAAATAAACAAAGTGCCGATGTGGATTTCAAACACTGCTTAAAGGGACACTCACTATTCCACGGTCATCAACCCCGCAGCTGTGAGGAGGACTTTCGGAAACATGACGGGGCACTTTCTGCGGCATTTTGTCAAGACTTCGCCAACACCATTAACAATTATTCCACAAAGTACCCCGCAACGCACCCTCTCCCACCCCTGCACCCCCCACCCCACCACACACACCATCCCATCAGATCTGGCCATCCTCCCTCCTCTGGACCTCCTCCCCCAGAACCTCCAGTGCCGCTTCCAGGAACCGCTGAGCTCTCTCTCTCAGCCCATGAACCCCACCCATCAACGTTCCGCCGTTTGCCACCTATCCCATTCCGCACCCGTCAGAGGAGCCCACGTACGCTCCTCCATGAAAATTGCTCCATGCTAAAATTGGGTGGTAAACTTGGGAGGTTTCTGGTTCGGCACCTCCAGGTAAGTTCAAAATATGATAATTAGCAATTAGGACTAAAATCGTGTGTGAAATCCAGACTTCCAGGTGAGCGTGCCTTGTTAACACTGCACCCATTGAGCACCCATTTCCACACGTTATCCTTTCCTTGCACGGTTCAGCTGGTGCCTGATAACACTTTGAACATTTTTTTTTAACTTTCTCTTTTCATGAGCCGGTTAACAAGTGCCACTTGGTGTCAGCTGTGGCTCAGTTCATAGCACCCTCGCCTTTGAATCAGAGGGTTGTGGGTTCATGTCCCACTCCCGGAAACCAAGAACTGTGATTGTACTCGAAAGAGTTGCAATCTGTGACTGTTGATAACTCAAAAGAATTTTTGTGAAACTAAAAAGCATTGATTTGACAGATTAAGAGAGAAAACCCCCCCCAACAACATTAATTGATGTCCAATTTTCTGGTAATTGGCCTGTTACATGCCAGTCAGTTTAGAAACCATTAGGAAGAGTGCAGCTGAAATGTTGTAGGTTCAAGCTCTATTCTATCGGTACACTTGTTTTTTAAAAAATTTATTCTTTCATAGGGTGTGGATGCCAGCATTTGTTGCCCATCCCTAATTGCCTTTTGAACTGAGTGGCTTGCTAGACCATTTCAGAGGGCAGTTAAGAATCAACATGTAGGCTAGGTAAGGATGGTAGATTTCCTTTCCTAAAAGGGCATTAGTGAACCAGATGGTGTTTTTAATGATAATTGCATAGTTATAATTACTAGGATTAGCTTTCAATTCCAGATTTATTAATTGATCCCACCAGCTGCCAAAGTGGGATTTGAACCCATGTCCCCAAAGCATTAGCATCTCTAGATTACTAATCCAGGGATATTACCACTAAACCACCCTTTCCATCTATTTAATTATTCAAATCGGACTTGTTATGCACCAGTCAAATTAGAGGGCTGTAATAAACTTGATGTACCAGACAGGTTTCTTGTTACAAACAGTAAACTTGATTTACAGAGCTCCGGAAGAAGCTACAAGCTTGAACCAGCCCATGCTTAGGGCTGATTCGCCTGTACAGTCACATGATCCCCAAAACAGTCTGAAAGGTTTTACTTACAACCGTTACATTCCTCCCGCTTTAATTTTGTTTTACATCTCTTATTTACAAGAATATCTTAATCCATAACTTATACAAATATCTGCAGTTCATGTAATTATAAATTAAGTCTCTAAGGTGGTTTTCTCATTCAGGTAGAGTGACGTTAGCTCAATGACTTGAGATTCTGCCACTGGATCGACATGATCAGGAACTGCAGGATCAGGGACATCCTTAGACAATGGCAGTTCAGGTTTATTTACTTCAACAGAGACGTCAGGTATGCCTTCGCTTTGTCGATCTGGCACCTCGGGGATCAAAGGTTTGACTTCAATTTCAGGTGGAGTAATCGGTTGTTGGAGTGTCTCTCTACTTCTTAGATGATCCACATGTTTCCTAACAATCCAGTTATCCACTTTCACTTGCTGTGACAAAGGTCCTGTTTCAGAGACAATGATGCCAGGAACCTATCTAGGTCCAGTTCCAAAGTTTCGCACAAAAACTGTCTCTCCCACAGTCAACTTTCGATCTTCAATGTGGATATCATGATTCACTTTCTGACTACTCTGGTTCTTCTCTACCTTCCCCTCTAAGTTTGGAAACACCAGACTTAACCTTGTACTAAACCAACGTTTCATTAGTAATTCAGACGATGTTGAACCCGGAGTTGCATGAGGAGTCATGCAATGGTTGAGAAGAAATCTTTAAATTCGTATTTCTAACGTTCCTTCAGATAATTTCTTCATTCCTGTTTTAAAAGTTTGTACTGCTCTTTCCATAGCCCATTGGACGAGGGGTGATGTGGTGCTGTTTTGACATGTTTAATCCCATTTAAGTTCATGAATCTCTGGAATTCTGTACTAGTGAAAGCAATACTGTTATCTGAAACAGCGGTACACTAAAACACTGGCACAGCCTTTCAACAGTTGCGCGTTGATGATCACCATGAACATGGTACCTAAAAATGGACCTACACAGTCTATGGGTGGAATCATTCCAGATTTGCACCAAGTGCAGTTGCGGGCGGGTAAAAAGTTATTCTACCTGTCGACCGCGATGGTGGGTTTTCACGCCATCTCGTCCCAAACCTGACACATTATTTATGCACACGTGGGAAACATGCCGTTTCCATGGCGGGCGGGCTCTCTTTCCTGCCATCACTCCTGCCCACCATCACCCCGCTGCTGCATCACACGGGGCACCATATTTGAAGTCCAGCTGTAAGCAGACATCTCAGTGCTTTCAGACCACCTCTCAGTGCTTCCAGACCACATCTCAGTGTTTCCAGACCACATCTCAGTGCGTCCAGACCTCGTCTCAGTGCTTCCAGACCTCATCTCAGTGTGTCCAGACCTCGTCTCAGTGCTTCCAGACCTCATCTCAGTGCTTCCAGACCTCGTCTCAGTGCTTCCAGACCTCGTCTCAGTGTGTCCAGACCTCATCTCAGTGCTTCCAGACCTCATCTCAGTGCTTCCAGACCTCGTCTCAGTGCTTCCAGACCTCGTCTCAGTGTGTCCAGACCTCGTCTCAGTGCTTTCAGACCACCTCTCAGTGCTTCCAGACCACATCTCAGTGTTTCCAGACCACATCTCAGTGCGTCCAGACCACATCTCAGTGCTTCCAGACCACATCTCAGTGCGTCCAGACCACATCTCAGTGCTTCCAGACCACAGCTGCTGCTCGGAAAACATGGCCCTGAAACTGAAGAAGATTGTAGTGCCCAGGTTCAGCGACACGTCCCTTGAGCGGCCTTTTGGATGCTGTGGAGGCCCACCTGGATGTCCTCTACCACCCGCTCTGGCCGCAGGACGGGCAGCAACAGCACTAACCCACCTTGGGAGGCAGTAGCAGCGGTGGTCACGCAAACACCCTTCAAAAGAGGACAGCCACCCGGTGCCACAAGAGGGAGGTGATGGTGTGGCCGTGTTGTCGCTGGGCTAGTAACGCTTTGGAGACCTGGGTTCGAATCCCGCCATGGCAGATGGTGGAATTTGAATCCAGTAAAAATCTGGAATTAGAAGTCTAATGATGACCATGAAACCATTGTCAATTGTTGTAAAAACCCATCTGGTTCACTAATGCTGTCCTTACCTGGTCTGGCCTACATGTGACTCCAGACCCACAGCATTGTGGCTGACTCTTAAATGCCCCTCTGAACAAGGGCAATTAGTGCTGGCCTAGCCAGCAATGCCCACATCCAATGAATAAAAAAAAGGATGAATGATCGTCTCTATTCTGCCAAGGTACGTCACTGTTCTCATCACCCTCAACTCACAAAACAACCACAGGGCCCTCACTCACTTCCAGTTCAAGGGACGTCACCATTCACTCTCTCACACTCACCCTCACTGTCCTCATCCTGTCCATGGGACCACTCAACATCTGCACAGGCCAGGCAAACTTATCACCTGGCCCTGGCAGGCGTCCTGCTTACACTATTGCCATCTCTATTCATGCAGGACAAACTGGCACACGAAAAGCGAGATCGCAGACCGGTGGCGGAATGCCCGAAATCAAAGTCCTCTCGGACGTTGAAAAGAGAATCATCCAGCCAGTCAGCGAGGATCTGGACTGTTCCTGTGCTGATGGTGAGGTCGGTGTTGCTCTATCAAGTGAGGATCCAGCAGTGCAACATCCATCAGACAACCAGGCTGTGAGTGATGTGTCCTGTTTCACAGGCCACTGCCATGCACTAATTATCTCCCCTTGCCTTCGCAGGCACATCTGCCAAACAGCTGACAGAGTCCATGACCCAGGGCCTGCAGTCAAGCCCTGAAGAAACCTCTGGAGAGGAACCTGGAGGCACCCTCCCTGCAGTCCCGTCACCCACACCCTCCACCAGCGCAGAGACACACACCTCAGTGGGTCCTAGCTTTACAGTAGACCCAGGGTCACAATCTGGTGAGCACATCGCACTGTCTGATCCACAGCAGGCGGAGGCTGGGACTTCCCAGGCGTCCGGCACTGGGAGGAGGATTGCTGGAGGCCAGAACGTTGCTGAGTCTGAGTCAGATAACGAGCCTCTGGATCCAGATTCCCACACAGTCCTGGGTAGAATCAGCTGAACCAGCGGGGAAAATAGGCAAATTTGAAAAGTAGGTGAATTAGGCACAAAATCTCAAACACTCACACGCTTCACAATCTTTCACACTGGCTCCAGATTCACTCCAAAGGATCAGGCCAGGTTGGAAATTGTGTGTTTCTGCCCATTGTGCTGAATAGGCAAGGCTTTGAACTCATTCCCTTAGGCACACAGGTACTGGGAGGCATTTTTATAAAGATTTTCATACTAAAGAAAATTAATTGACTGAGAAGCTGCCTAGTGCGCACCAATGAAACTATTAAGTGGTTCAGCTCAGTTCTTTCAAAATCGATTGCAGTGATTTTCGATCAGGTGACTCGCAGACCGAGGGAACGACGCTGTTATTAAAGGTTAGCCTGAGTTTCTCAGGCAGCGGGCGGGCTCAGCGGGAGAGAGCGGGGGGTGATGGTGGCAGAGCTGAGCACCGCCCGCAATCGGCTCCACGCCGCTATTTTACGCGGGCGGGCCAGTTAAGGCCCACCCAGCGTAAGGCGGGAGCCTGGGCGCTTAGCGCAACCCGTGCGGGCGGTGGGGAGGAGGGAGAGTTGGGGCCCAGCGCTCTTTCAGAGCTGCCTCAGGGAGACTGAATCGATATTGAAATAATTAAATAAATGGAGAAAAAGATTTAATTGAACATGTCCCGTCATGTGGCCGTGTCACGTGAGACGGGGACGTGTTTTTATATTATATATATCGGAAAATGTATTTATTTATTTAATAAAAGCTTCAGGAAAACTCATCCCGCTCGTGGATGAGGTTTCCTAAAAAATGTGAAGGCCGCTTGGCCTTTTCGCCTGCCCGACAACCTTAAGGTTGGACGGGCAGCATAAACAATGACCTTAATTACTTCCTTCATGGCCTTAATAGGTCGTTTAATTATCGGCTCCGGCGCGCGCCTGCCAAACGAGACATCGCGAGACGGCGCGACGACGCCCGGACACAGGCCCAACGTCATCGGGCATCATTTCACCCACCAGCTTGTCGGGCCCGGCCCCACACACCTCCTGAAAAATCCTGCCCTCTCCCTTCTGACAATGACCACACTTTCAGCTGAAACGAATAAAACTGGAACAGGCTGCCACTCTTCAATACATCGAGGCACACTTTTAAAATGAAGAGATAATGAAAGGAAACAATGACGGTCAGGATTACAGCTGCAGCTCATCTACTATTTGCTCATTGGTGCTGATTCCTGGAAAGTTTTTGCATGGGTGATTGTGTAAATTACATTTTCAGGGAAATGAGATGTAACCCACCCAGCGCAATGCTGGATGCAACGTCCAAAGTGAAACTGTACCCTTAGATGTGTCTTTGAAAAAAATCCAAGTATTTAAAATTGTCAATTAATAGCTTGTTAATTGGAGAATTGGCCCAGTGAGTGAAGGTTCCTGCAGCCACAGCTGAACTTGCCATTCCCTCAACAACAGCCGCAAACTGACCTTCCCAGAACTTGAATAAGAACATTCTAGAACTGCAAGGAGCTTCTGGGCAGCTTGGTGAGCCAAACAAGTATCGAGACAACTGGTTAAACACTGCGGCCATCCAGATGTCATGATGTGCCACTGTCACATGACTGAAGTTAAACATTACAACGTTGGCATTCTTAATGACCTAATATACCTGCCCAATGTGGTGCTCTTGAATGCTAGGTTGTATCGTGGGCATTATTAAAAATCAACACATGAGCGCTATGTCGGTTTAAATAGACTGAGAAAGCAGAATGAGTGTTAATGCTTGCAATGTGAAAAGTGCTCTGTGTAGGTTTAATCATATTGAATCCTTTATTGTCATAGTGCTACAACTCACACCTAATAAATCAGTTCAACTTACAAAGGATGGTTCAACTGAACACATTCAGGATCCCAGTCAAAGGGGCCCTGGCAACAATCTGAAATTAAGCCAGTCTGTTCACAACCTTGGTGTCACGTTCGGTCCCAAGATGAGTTTTCAACCTAATATACATGCCATCCCTGCAAGGGCAGCTGACACATGGGAACACCACCACCTGGAAGTTCCCCGCCAAGCCACTCACCATCCTGACTTGGAAATATATCGCCGTTCCTTCACTGTCGCTGGGTCAAAATCCTGGAACTCCCTCCCTAACAGCACTGTGGGTGTACCTACACCACATGGACTGCAGCGGTTCAAGAAGGCAGCTCACCAGCACCTTCTCAAGGGCAACTCGGGATGGGCAATAAATGCTGGCCCAGCCAGCGAAGCCCATATCCCGTAAACAAATTTTTTTAAAAGAATCGCTCGACTTTGCCTCTTTCTCAGCTTATCTTGTGCTGAAACTCTTGAGCATGCCTTCATTGCCTCACTCCTGGCTGCTCTCCCACATTCTACCCTCCATAAACTCGAGGGCATCCAAAACTCTGCTGTCCATATCTCGTAGCAAGTCCCGTTCCCCTTTCGCCTCTCTGCCCGTTGACCTACATCAGGTCTGGGTCAAGCAACATCTTGATTTTAAAATTCTCATCCTAGTTTTCAAAGCCCTCCACAGCCTCACCCCTCCCTATCTCTTTAACCTCTGCCTCCCGAGATATCTGCGCTCCTCTGATTCTGGTCTCTTATGTATTCCAATTATAATTGCTTACCCATTGGTGGCCGTGCCTTCAGTTGTCCAGGCCTCAAGCTCTGGAGTTCCCTCCCTACACCTCTCTGCCTATCCACCTCACTTCCTTCTTTTAAGACACTCCTTAAAACATAGATAGCTTTTTGACCAAGCTTTTGGTCTTTTGGCCTAATAGTTCCTTATGTTACTCGATATCATACTTTATTTTGTAATGTAAAGATGCGATATAATGGTTGGAAGTTCAATAATGAGGGCACTGTAATTTGTAAAGCTTGGGATTAAGGAGATATGATTAATTGGTAACTAGGATTTCTTTGCCCCTGCAAAGAATTAAATATAATCACTTCTCCTAATAACTTTTTAGGCATGACACAAATTAGCCATGGCAAAAATGTTAAAATCAATGGAGATCATCACAGAAATGTTGGAAAATCTTGAATGTTTTGTGCATCCAAATTACTTTTATTTTGCTGCATTTCCTTACTCTATCCTTTCTGAGCTCACTCCCTTGTCTCCTCTCTCCCTACCCTCTTTCTCTTCATTTTCCCTTTTATTTTTTAAAACTTTCTGTTTATTACTTCTCCGTTTTTAACCCCTGGCTCGTTGGCCCCGGCAACTGCAGGAAGCAGCAGCGCTGGGATTTGTTCTGCTTGACAGGAGGAGCTGTGGTCATCTTTTCACAGAAGCTGGTGCAAAAGGCCTGGTCAGTGTACGACAGAAACCAGCCGAGCGGGGTGGAGTCAACTCAGGCACCTCACTGCCCCGAACTCGAGCGTCGGGGGCAGGGATGGTATAGGGAGAAAACCTGGGGGGTGGAGATACCGAAAACAAGAAAATAGAGCTTTGGAGCTGGAATCAGCTCTGCGGAGAGGTCGCTGGTGTATTTTCAGGTTTAAGCTAGATGTTCTGCTTGACTTCAGTTGCACTGACCCCTCCTACATGCCCCATAAGCCAACAGATACTTCATTTAACATGGGCCAAATAAGTGAGGATTTTTTTTCTTCTGTAAGACATGTAATATTCGCGCACTTTGCTATTCTTTAAGGTTTAAAAGACAAAGACACTGTAAAGGTGCAGCCACACGTCTTGCCAGCTGCAATCTTACCACAAGGCGGCTACAGCAATTCTCAGCCGATTTCAGACTGACTGATTCCTGAGGGGGAATTTAGGAATATTGGCTGGAATCTCCTGCCTCCTGCAGGAAGTGAGGAAGGAGGCGGGCCGGCGGGCCTGAGGATTTTGGTGGGTCGGCGTTCCAATTTTTAAGACCCAGGCTACTGAAGGAACGGCCGCCAATGGTCAACTGTTTAAACTCAGGGATGCATAAGACTGAAGTTGGAGGAGTGCAGGGATCTCAAAGGGTGTAGGGCTTGACAAGGATCATTTGCTCCTTCAGAAAGGAAGCTTCCTGTTTCAGAGCCCTGGGCATGTTCTGGAGTGCCTGGTGACTGGTCTCTTCAATGACATTGTTCCACCTCCTGAATGAACAACTGCAACTTCATCACCTGAGTGGCAGCATTGACTGTCCACCTTTCCAGGTTCCTCCTCCTGAATAGTCTTAAAAGCCCCATTCACTCAGTCCTTGACATGATACCCAACATGTTCCCACCTCCACTAGAAGTAAGTTCTGGGTGGGAAGATCTCAATCCTCCCATCCCACCTCCACTTGAGCCCTTTAAGTGGTCAATTAGCAAGCACGTAAGGACCTCTATCCACCTCCACCCCAAACTTCCCAGCTCCAGGCAGGCCTGACGTGCATGACTGGTAAAACTCTGTGGGCTGGAGGGTGGGGGTGGAGGGGTGCCCCTCGATCTGCCCTAGGCTGTGCATGATCCAGGGTATGGACATGGGGCAGGGGGTTGCCCACTGACAACCAGCCCCTGCCCTTGCAGCTAATCCCCCCCAAGGCCTCCCTCATCTCACAGCGACCACAACCCCACCCCCCCACCCCCCACCCCCAGCACCCCCACGAGACCCCACCTAACAGCACTTGCCTTTTTGTTGGGTCACGCCCACGATCCTGGCGCTCCGGGGGGGGCTATTGTTTTGGCAGCAGCCATGGCCTCCTCCGCGGCACTGCCAAAAGCAAGAGCTGTCGGCTTCCGATTGGCCGGCAGCTCTTGGCGGGCGGGAAGTCACCTTCTGTGGTCCTCAGGCTGGAGGGAGGCCTGCGGCTGGTCAACTAATTGCCTGATGGGCAGAAGGCGTGGTGGGCCTTCCCCCTCAGGATCAGCACGGGTGCCTCGCCACCAATTCAGGCAGCGAGTGAGACACCCGTCGGGAATGAACGATTCCGCCCATCGCTCAAACTCATTTCAAAGGGCATGGGAAAAAAAAACACCTTTTTGCACTCCTTTCCCTCAACTCTCTTGAATAGTCAATGATGTACTTGGAATTAAATGGGTTTCAGTTCTGGACACGGTACCTCAGGAAAGATTAACCTGGAGTTGCAGATTGACAAACAAGGTCCATAAACAAGACTACCCTGGTCAACCCATAGTCTCAGCCTGTTCCTGCCCCTCTGAACTTATTTCATCCTATCTCAGCTCGATTTCTTTCTCATTGTGCCGTCTATTCCTACCTACATCTACGACTCTTCCGATGTCCTATGTCACTTCAACAGTTTACACTTTCCTGTCCCTAACTGCCTCCTCTTGGACGTCCAATCCCTCTACACCTCCATCCCCCTGTCAGGATGGGCCCAGAACTCTCCGCTTCTTCCTTGAACAGAGACCCAACCAGTCCCCATCCACCACCACCCTCCTCCACCTGGCTGAACTTGTTCTCACTCTGAACAATTTCCCCTTCGGCACTGCTCACTTCCTCCAAATAAAAAGTGTTGCTATGGGTATCCACATAGAACCATGGAACCATAGGAAAGTTACAGCACAGAAGGAGGCCATTCAGCCCATCTTGTCCATGCCAGCCCGAGGAGACCCAGGTGCCCTTTCTAATCCCACCTTCCTGCACCCGGCCCATAGCCCTGCAGTTTACAGTACTTTAGGTGCAGATCCAGGTACTTTATAAAAGAGTTTAAAGTTTCTGCCTCTACCACCAACTTGGGCAGTGAATTCCAGACACCCACTACCCTCTGTGTAAAAAAGTTCTTCCCCATGTCCCCTCTACACCTTATGCCGCTTATCTTGAATCTATGTCCCCTGGTTCTAGAATTCTCCATCAAGGGAAACAATTTTATCCTGTCCACTCTATCTATTCCCCTCATAATTTTGTACACCTCAGTCAAGTCACCTCTCAGCCTTCTTTGTTCTAAGGAAAATAACCCCAACCTATCCAATCTCTCCTCGTAGCTACACTTTTCTAACCCTGGCAACATTCTTGTAAATCGTCTCTGCACTCTCTCCCAGAGCTATTACGTCCTTCCTGTAATGTGGTGACCAGAACTGCACACAATACTCCAGTTGTGGCCTCACCGGTGTTTTATACAATTACAACATTATATTCTTACTTTTATATTCTATACCTCTGCCAGTGAAGGAGAGCATTCCATATGCCTTCTCTACAACCTTGTCTATTTGAACTGCTACCTTCAGGGACCTGTGTACTTGTACGCCAAGATCTCTCACTTCATCTACCCATCTTAGTATATTCCCATTTATTTTGTAATCCCTGTAACTGTTTGACCTCCCTAAATGTATGACCTCACACTTCTCTATGTTAATCTACCGCTTTACCGCCCAGTCCGCCAACCCATCTATATCGTTTTGGAGATTATGGCTATCCTCTACACTATCCACTACTCGGCCAATCTTTGTGTCATCTGCAAATTTCCCAATTGTGCCCCCCACGTTCACGTCCAAATCATTAATATATAACACAAACAGCAAGGGTCCCAACACCGAGCCCTGTGGAACACCACTTGAGACAACTTTCCATTCGCAAGGGTATCCATCGACCATTACCCTTTGTTTCCTGTTACAAAGCCAACCTTTTATCCAGTTTGCCACATTACCCTGAATCCCATGGGCTTTTACTTTCCTGACCAATCTGCCATGTGGGACCTTGTCAAATGCCTTGCTAAAATCCATGTACACAACATCCACTGCACTAACTTCATCAACCCTTCTTGTCACTTCCTCAAAGAACTCAATCAAATTTGTGAGGCAAGACCTTCCTTTAGCAACATATATCCTAGATATGTCTGCCTTTTTGGAACATAATGGAACATTCATTATTCAGTCCTACTTGGGCCCCCTCCCTCATCTTTTCCCGGTACATTGATGACTACTCGGTGCTACCTGTTGCTCCCGCCATGAACTGGCAAAATTCTTCGACTTTGTTTCCAATTTCTACCCTTCTCTTGCCTTCATCTGGTCCATCTCTGACTCTTCCTGTCCCATTCTTGACTTCTCTGTCTCCATTTCTGGAGATGGGCTATCAACTAATATTCAGTACAAACCCATGGACTCCCACAGCTACCTCAGCTGCACTTCCTTGCACCCTGCTTCCGGTAAGGACTCCATTACGTTCTCCCGGTTTCCCCATCACTGTCGCATCTGTTCTGATGATGTAACCATCCACACCAGCGCTTTCGATATGTTTCCCTTTCTCCTCAACAGAGGGTTCCCACCCAACGTGGTTGATAGGGCCATCCACCATGTCTGTTCCATTTTGTGCACTTCTGCTCTCACCCCTTCCCCTCTCCCCCAGTACCATGATAGGGTTCCCTTTGTTCTCACCTTCCACCACTGCTCCCTCCCCACCCCAGGCTGGCCTGATGGGTCCTAGAATGGCTGATAAACCCAATGCAAGATTCACAAACTCTACCACATGCGGGAAGGTGGTGCTTGGAGAGTTGGGTAAATGAGGTGTTTGGAGGACTGTGCAACGCCTCGACTTTGACTCTGCATGTTCCCGACAAAGCCTCTCGATATATCTGGTGCCTTCCCAAATGAACCTTCTGCATTTTGGTCGGTCACAAGCCAGGGACACCCATGAGTCGAAGGGTACGTTTGACCTCTTCAGGGAAGCTTTGAGGATGTCCCTAAAGGGTTCCCACTGTCCTCTGGGAGCCTCCTGTCGCGACCAAGTTCTGAGTAGAGCCATTGCTTCCAGAATCTGGTGTCAGGCATACGAATGACATGTCCTGCCCAGTGGAGCTGGTTTGGAGTGATTAGTGCCTCGATGCTGGGCAAGTTGGCTTGGGAGAGGACGCTGCTGTGGGACCACCTTTCTTTCCACTGGATTTGGAGGATCTTGTGAAGGCACCACTGTTGGGACTTCTCCAGTGCTTTGCAGTTCCTGCTGTAGGTTGTCCAAGTCTCCAAAGCATATCAGAGTGCAGGGACCACTACTGCCCGGTAAACCATAACCTTAGTCTCGGTATTCAGATCCTGGTCCTCAAATACTCTTTTCCTCAGTCAAAGCTCGAAGGCTGAGCTGGTACATTGGAGGCGATGATGAATTTAACTGTCTATGTCTGTCTTCGATGAGAGGAGACGCCAAAGATATGGAAAATGGTCCATGTTTTCCTGGATCTGGCTGTTCATTTTAATTGATGGGAGGAGTTGTTGTGCTGTGGGCGCTGGTTGGAAGGGATAAGTATTGGCCAGGATGCTGGGCATAACTCCCCTGCTCTTCACCAAAATGTTGTCATGGGATCTTTTACACCCACTGGGGGCTGGATTAAGTGAAAACTTTGAAACTGAGATTGATGGATTTTGGTTAGGTAAGCCTATTAAAGGATGTGGAACCAAGGTGTGTTAATGCATCCCCAATGATCTAACTGCACATACTCGAGGGGCTGATGGACCTGTTTCTATTTCCCATGTCCTTATAGCTGCGTTTGGGTCAGACTAATGCCAGGAGAAGAGGCAAAATGACAGACTTTTTAAATTTATTCACAGGATGTGGGCATCACTGGTTCAGCAGTATTTATTGCTCATCCCCAATTGCCCTCATGCAGAGGGCATTTTTTAAGAGTCAACCACATTGCTATGGGTCTGGAGTCACATGTAGGCCAGACCAGGTAAGGACGGCAAATTGCCTTCCCGAGAGGATATTAGTGAACCGGATGAGTTTTTATAAATTCTACAACAGTTTCATGGTCATCATCAGACTTTTAGTTCCAGATTTTTAGTGAAATCACATTTCACCATCTGCCACAGCGGGATTCAAACCCCAGTCCCCAGAGCGTTACCCTGGGTTACTGGAACGTGAGCCCAGTGACAATACCACTACCCCACTTCCCTGGGCACTGGACACCCTGAAGTGCTTTACTGCCGATGAGTGCTGTCACTGTTGTAATGTTGGGAACCACTCAGTGAGTCATAGATGACACATGCGCTGAGTACCTGTTTGGAGCCTGGAGACAGACAACCTTGAGAACAGCTGTCACCAGACAGACAAGAGATGGAAAGTCAGGCAAAGAGAGCCAGCCCGAGCTCTCACTCAGGTTTGAGGCAGGAAACTGACAATTTACTAAATGGAAGTGAGGAAATGAGGGGGTGAACCTCCTTCTTTTGGGGGCGTTATACTTGCAACCTTCTCACTAACATTACCGAACAGAGGAAAATGTCCCCGCGTGTGATTATCAAGGAGTAAAATAATTTCTAAGGCTACCTTTGATGCAACATTCTCCATTATTCCATTATCTCGGATTGCCCAGTCCTTATCACTACATATAAATCCTCCAATATACGTGTACTGCAACCTAAAATATCGGCGAGATGATCCACTGTGTTTTAATGTGCTAAGTGTGATGATGAGAAATCTATGTACATTTATTGCTTTCTCGTTCAATACTTGTTCTAATTTTATTTTTAATTTAAAATTACCAGACACGGGCAGAATGGGAACAGATATTTTGTGTAGCCTCTCTCTCTCCAATGATGCACGTTGTACCTTTCAAGTGTCCTCTAAGTTAACCTACTTGAAACTAGCCCACACAGTGCCTAATGTATGGATACAATGGTGCTTAATCTTGTCAGAAAATTCTCTCCCTGCCATCTGGCAGCAGTGAAGGGTGGAACCCTTTCAGCCAAACAGCCCGCCCATGTTTGAGAAAGATTTACACAGAGTCTTACAGCTGATTGGGCCTCACATTAAGTGTTACAATATATATTCATGTGGTGCCCTTGATTGGCACCACATCCACAAACATTCGCTCCCTCCACCACCGACGCACAGTAGCAGCAGTGTGTACCATCTACAAAGTGCACTGCAGGAATTCACCAAGACTCCTTAGGCAGCACCTTCCAAACCCACGACCACTACCATCTAGAAGGACGAGGGCAGCAGGTAGATGGGAACACCACCACCTGGAAGTTCCCCTCCAAGTCATTCACCATCCTGACTTGGATATATATCGCTGTTCCTTCACTGTCGCTGGGTCAAAATCCTGGAACTCCCTCCCTAACAGCACTGTGGGTGTACCTACACCACATGGACTGCAGCAGTTCAAGAAGGCAGCTCACCACCACCTTCTCAAGGGCAGCTAGGGCTGGACCATAAATGCTGGCCCAGCCAGTGAAGCCTACAATGAATAAACAAAAAAAGTACAAGAGCAAAGTACTGCAGATGCTGGAAACCTGCAATTAAAAACTGAAAATGCTGGAAATGCTCAGCATGTCTGACAGCATCTGCGGAGAGAGAGAGAGAAACATTTAACATTTCAGGCCGACAAGCTTCCATCAGAACTGGGAATAGCTCGAGAGGTGACCATTTTTAAGGGATAGGGAGTGGAGAGGAAAGAACAAAAAAGGGGGAGGTCCATAATAGGGTGGGAGAGATGAAGTGACAAAATGGTTATAGGTGTAAGGGCACAAATGATGGTGAAGGGACAAAGAAAGTACTAATAGGTGTATTTAGAGAAGGTGTAAATGTGAATCATCAGCAACGAATGCTGTCCAAAAACAAAGAAAGCAGAAAAGAACAGAAGCAAAGGTTATTTTATGGTATGAGGTGGGGCCGGAAAACGCGGCGAGCTGTTCAAAGGTCCATTGACTTTGGCGGGGCCGGAAGGTCTCGCCAGCAGGAGGGGCCATAAAATTCCAGCCCGTGATTTGAAGCGATTGAACTCGTTGTTGGGTTTGGAAGGCTACAAGGTGCCTAGTCAGAAGGTGAGGTTTACCTGGATCTTCACCGGTGGCCAAGGAAGAGAGGCCATAGTCCGAGTGGAGAATTAAGATGGCCGGTGACCTGTAGCTCAGGATCATGCTTGCGGACTGAATGGAGGTGTTCCACAAAGTGGTCATCTAACTAACATTAGTCTCCCCAGTGTAAGAGAGACCACATTGTGAGCAGCGGATATAGTAGATTCAATTGAGAGACAGACAAGTAAAAGTTTCATTTGGAAGGAGCGCTAGGGGCCTTGTACAGTGAAAAAGGAGGAAGCAAAAAGGTGGGTGTTGCATCTCCTGCCCTGGAATAGCAAGATGCCATGGGAAGGGTATGGAACACTGTGGGGGGTGATTGGGATTAGATTCATGTGGGGTTGGAAAGACAGTTGGTTGTGTATAGAATTAGGTTCTAAGTAAAGAAACTACTTGTTTGTACAAGGCCATTGTCTCCGATCTTTGATGATTCAGCACCTCGTGCTCTAACTTGCTGACAGGATCTCTCTGTGACATGCCACACTCTGTTTTCTATATAGGATCGAATATGCAGCCCTGAAACTGGCCATTCAGGCCAACACGCCCATGCTGGTGTTTATGCTCCACACAAACCCGCTCTCAACCCTCTTCATCTAACCCAACCAGCATAACATTCTCCAACAATAATAGCAACAGCTTACATTTATATAGCACCTTCAACGTAGTAAAAGGTTTCGAGGCGTTTCACAGGGAGCATTGACAAAGTTTGTCAAAAGCCACAGAAAGAGATCAAAAAGCTTGGTGAAAGAGGTGGGCTTTAAGCAGAATTGGAAAGGGGGAGAGGGTGGAGCTTAGGCCCTGGGCAGCTGAAGGCAAGGCCACTAATAGTGGAGCAGTTAATATTGGGAGGCCAGAATTGGAGGAGCACAGCAATCGGCTGGGCCTGTACTCACTAGAGTTTAGAAGAATGAGAGGGGATCTGATTGAAATGTATAAAATTCTAACAGGGCTAGACAGACTGGACGCAGGGAGGATGTTTCCCCTGGTTGGGGAGTCTAGAACCAGGGGCCACAGTCTCAGGATACGGGGCAGGCCATTTAGGGTTGAGATGAGGAAACATTTCTTCACTCAGAGGGTGGTCAACCTGTGGAATTCTCTATCACAGAAGGCTGTGGAGGCCAGGTCACTGAGTATGTTCAAGAAATTTATAATTTTTTGGATATCAGGGGCATCGAGGGGTATGGAGAGAAGGCGGGAATACGGCGTTGAGATAGAGGATCATCCATGATCATATCGAATGGGAGAGCAGGCTCGAAGGGCCGAATGGCCTACTCCTGCTCCTAGTTTTTATATTTCTATGTTTAGAGATGAAGTGATGGGAGGGGGGAGGCAATGGAGAGATTTGGAAACAAGGACAGAAATGTTAAAATCCTTACTTTCAAGGTGCTTCCAGACTGAGAGCGAGCACAGGGGTGATGGGTGAATGGGACTTAGTGGGAGTTAGCTTAGGAAAGGGGCAGCAAAGGTTTGGATAAGCTCAAGTTTGTGTAGCATGGACGATCGAAACCAATACAAACAGCACTGGAATAGTCATATCTAGAGTACCAAAGACATAGATGAGGGCTTCAGCAGCTGATGAACTGAGGTAAGGGCAGAGCTGTGTGATGTTACTGTCTAGCTTTCATTTCAACGTATCTATGGTATTTGCTGTATTTTATGCCTCAGAGCCATGCAGAGATGATACACTCCAGGTGATATGTGTGTAGGAAATTTATTTGTAAGAGTTTTAAAATATCTCTGCGGTCACAAAATGGCTGCACACGCTCACTGCTCTAGCTCCCAGCAACTTTCACAGTTTGTTTACTTTTCTCTGAGTCCTCACCCAGACTTAACTAATCAAGCACAGTGAGCATCAATTGTAAACAGACTCACATAATCAAACACAACAGTTGAACACACCATTCATTTCAACTTTCAAAACCGCAGTGGAAGGAATTTTACTTTTTAAATGATTTCACGTAATGAAATTTTAACAGGTTACTTATAACACTTCCCTGACCTAAACTTACGATTTTTAAAAATCATTTTGCTCAAAACCTTTCCGACCTAATCCTTTGTTCCAATGACTTTTTAACATGAATTTACTATGACTGACCCAGCAGCAGTTACTGTGGGCATGGCTCTGAGGCCCTGCGGAGTACGAACTGTCACTTACGCCCACGTTAGAGAACACGAGGGCCACACCATGAGGGAATCCTCCCTCCTTGCAAGTAACGTTCTCGCCTCCGCCTTCGTGCTAGGCAAGTGCACACATTACCGCCGCTGAGCCCATGTATGATGTTAAGCTGCATTGAAGCCGGGTGTTTGAGCTATACCTGTCCTGGGTAGCTCAGGTTGAAATTGCAGCGATTTTCCTAATGACTAAAACCGATTAAACTCTGGAATTTGTGTTAGCTCTATGAGTAGTGATCAAATTAAACTGTCTCGTTAATAGGACTGTAAGACCCCGCCATAAAGAGTTACCACTCTGGAGATTTTTTACAGGGTGTCTGGTGAGGAACAAAGTAATCCCAATACCCTTGTTACTCTAGAGCTGGTCATTAAAGCTATTGACAGAGTAAAAATGTTATTGCACAGATGCACGTTAGAGGTGTGATATAAATGGAATGTTTCAACCATTGCCGTGGAAACCCATGTTAAATGTCACCTTACTTACCATGTTAATGATGCAACTTTCAGACTGGTGAAAGCGGTCTCAGTAATGTATTCCAAACCCCTTTGATGCAATATCATTGTTATGTAAATAAAATGCACAGCTCGGGAAAGCTACATTTAGGGGTCTCACGGAAAATGCGCTGTTGCTAAAGTGGGTTAGCCATTTCTGTTGCAAATAGTCAATTTTGTTTCATTATATGTAAAAGGCCATTTAAAATGATGAAATATGACTCGTTAGATGATTCTTTAGTGACAACGCAAAGAATTACAGATAGATTGCACCTAAATATGCCATTCAGCTCAGTCAGTCTGTGTTAATGCTAATTTTTGACAGGAACCATAGTTCCTTGTCCCCTGTGCCCGCTTTGTTCCCAAATCCTCTATCTCTCTTTCCTCCGTCCACCTATCTAACACATTCTTATTGGCATGGTTCACTAACTCCAATTATAAGCCTCACAACTTGCTATGTAAAAAAAAAACCTTCTATCCTCTGTTCTAGCTATCTTACATCTAATCACATAACTGGGGTTAGCTCAGTTGGCTGGATGGCTTGTGTGTGGTTCAGTAAAATGTCAAATGCATGGAACATAAGAACAAAGGAACATAAGAAGTAGGAGCAGGAGTAGACCATTCGGCCCCTCTAGCCTGCTCCGCCATTCAATAAGATCATGGCTGATCCGCTTGTGTTTCGATTTCCACATTCCCATCCAACCCCAATACCCTTTGGTTCCCTTCCCTAACAAGAATCTATCTACCTCTGTGTTCAAAATATTCAATGACCCCGCCTCCACCACCTACTGAGGCAGAGAATTCCAAAGTCGCACAGCCCTCTGAGAGAAAAAAATTCTCCTCATCTCTATCCTAAAAGGGCGACCCCTAATTTTAAAACAGTGCCCCCTAGTTCTAGACTCACCCCCAAGAGGAAACATCCTTTCGACGTCCACGTTGTCAAGGCCGTTCAGGATCTCATATACTTCAAACTCAAATCACCCCTCACTCTCCTAAACTCCAGTGGAACTCCAGTGGAACAGGCTTCTATCCCAGCTCTGGCTGAGGTAGACTTCAGCCCTACCCCACAGTATAATCTCAGTATAAGCCATGGGCTGGGGTTTCCCGGCCCTGTCATGGGGGATGTGGTGGGCCAGCCTAAAGTCTTCTGGTGGGTCCGGGAGATCCAGGCGGTGGGCAGGACTGGAAAATCTCAGCCATGGTTCAGCAACCCTGCCGATGAAGCATCTTTATACTTATATCAACTCCTTCCAGCTCCCATAACCTCTAGAAAACAATCTATTTCTATCTAGTCTGTCCCATTCTTTAATCATTTTAAAACCCTCAATCGAATTGCTCCTCTGTTCCAACAAAAACAGCCCCATTTTCAAATCTTCCTTTGTATTTGCATTTCCACATACAGCAGGCACCTCAAAGCACTGGACAAACACTCCCAGTGGTGTTGTCACAAGGTCCTTCAAATTCGATGGCAATAAATGTGGTCCAACAGCAGCGTCCACCCCCAAGCCAACCGGACAGGACATATTGATCATATGCCTGACCCCAGACTCCCAAAGCAACTGCTCTACTCGGAACCCCGGCTGTGGCAGGAGACTCCCAGAGGACAGCGGAAACCCTTTAGCGATGTCCCCATGAAGAGGTCAAACAACCCGCTGACACATGGGAGTCCCTAGCATGTGATAGACCAAAATGGAGAAGGTTCTTTCAGAAAGGCACAGAACAGATAGAGAGATATCCTGGGAAACATGCAGGGGCGCAGTCAGGGCAGCGCACGTACCCAACCCTTCAGGCACCACCTGCCCCATGTGTTAGAGTCTGGGGGATCACACATCAGCCATCTCAGAACCCATGGGGCTGGAATAGGAGTGACATCCTCGATCCTGAGGGACAAAAATAGGTGGGAAGGCAAGTGGCAAGGATGGCACAAAGGGTCTACAGAGGGATATTGTGGGTTAAGTGAGCGGACAAAAACGTGGCAGATGGAATATAACATGGGAAAATGTGAGGTTATGCACTTTGGCAGGAAGAATAGAGGAGCTGAATATTATTTAAATGGAGAAAGACTGCAGAAAGCTGCAGCACAGAGGGATTTGGGGGGTCCTCATGCATGAATCCCAAAAATCTAGCATACAAATTCAGCAGGTAATAGGGAAGGCAAATGGAATGTTGGCCTTTATTTCAAAATGAATAGAGTATAAAAATAGGGAAGTCTTGCTAAAACTACATAAGGCATTAGTTAGACCACACCTAGAATACTGTGAACAATTTTGGTCCCTTTAACTAAGGAAAGGTATACTGGCATTGGAGGCAGGCCAGAGAAGGTTCACTAGGTTGATCCTGGGTATGGAGTGATTTTCTTATGAGGAGAGTTTGAGTCGGTTGGGCCTGTACTCATTGGAGTTTAGAAGAATGAGAGGCGACCTTATTGAAACATATAAGATTCTTAGGGGGCTTGACAGGGGAGATGCTGAGAGGTTGTTTCCCCTTGTGGGAGAGTCTAAGACCAGAGGGCATAATCTCAGAGTAAGGGGGCACCCACTTAAAACAAAGATGAGAAGGAATTTCTTCTTTCAGAGGGTAGTGAATCTGTGGAATTCTTTACCGCAGAGGGCTGTAGAGGCCGGGTCATTCAGTATATTCAAGGCTGAGATAGACAGATTTTTAATCAGTAAGGGAATCAAGGGTTATGGAGAAAAGACAGGAAAGTGGAGTTGAGAATTATCAGATCAGCCATGATCCCATTGAATGACGGAGCAGACTCGATGGGCCGAATGGTCTACTTCTGCACCTACGTCTTATGGTCTTATGGACTGCCTAAGAGGAAGAGGAAGAAATGCTTGATGAAACCAAGCTTGTCTCACTGATGACCAGTGGACATGAGGCACACTGGTCAAGGAGCCCTGTTGGCCACTGCCAGAGCAAATCATCAGCTGAAGGAAAAGGAAGACATGTCAGAAGCCCTGGTGGACGGTCACGTCGTCAGATGTGATGGGGTGGAGAAAGTGGGAGGACCAAATTGATTCCTCTCAGTAATGGAAGACGCATACTCCGTAGCATGGGAGCGGGTGAGTTTACAATAGATCTCAGTGAAAAGCCTCTGTATAGGAATTTAACTAAATAATAAGGTTGGAAAATATAAAGAGAAAAGTGGAGTGCTGGGGAAGAATCAACAGCCAAACCAATCACAAAGGGAGTTAATAGGCTGAACGACCTCCGACTGCTTAACAGTAAACTGTCGTGTGATGTTAAAAACTCACAGAGAGACGTAAGAGGGACAGAAGGATGTGCAATTAGTGAGGGTAAAATTATGGGCAAGATATTTCAATGGATAATGGGGCAACAGGCAGCAACCAACAGTGCTTGTAATACAGTCACCCATCAGAAAACGGCAATCATGGCCATTTGCAAAGCACAGGGTAAAGTGACCATCTGAACAATGGATTCTATCAGCCATAAAATCAAAGAATAATTGCAATAAAAATGTTGCGCAGGGAAAATAAGATTAAAAAACAAGGTACGGAAATGCTGTTTTATCTCTATACTGAGGCTGCCTCTTTAATAGTGCGACTGCCCAGTTTTGGTCTGATGAAATAATAATGAGAGTAGCAGGGGAAATACTGTCTTCATGAGAGGGTGAGCTGGCAGGAGAGCCATACAAGGCACAATTCAGTATATTGGGAAATTATTTTATTGCAGCGTTAGTATTTCCAGTCAATAGTTTATGTGGAATGCAGATCTCGACGTCTAAAACAGCCAGTTAGGGGATTGACTGGAGTCTCACTAGATGCTAAAACAGCGAGCTGATGGTTACTCTCACATTTGAGAGCTACATGAATGAATTGCGACAAGTTTATGGGCAGTGCAAAACTGACAATAGGCAGAACAGCAGACCAATGGGGAAAAAAAATACCATCACTGATGAATAATGAAACTGACCATCAATCTAACTGAGAAGTGTTCTAGCAAAGCTAATTTGCCTCAGTTGGTTGATCATGTCAAACAATTCGCTATTTTCACCATTGATGCTTCACATTGTATGCAATGAATTATTGACCCTTATATCTGGCTAAAAAGGCCACAAATGTGTTTGGGGAATTGCGACATTTCCACAGGGATGTCCCCGATGATCTGCCATAACTTCAGCAAAAACTCTCACTCAAATTTTGCTTTCAAAATAACAGTGAGGCTATTGATGCTCACTGTTAATTATGCACAAATGGTACCAGGATTTCAAGTGAGGTGCATTTACATGGTTACATACAAATGTCCTAAGGTTGTTCTGTGAGATGCACTGCCCCTTTATTAACTTTGCAGATACAGCGTCTCACTGGTTTTGAACTCGTAGTTGCTGTACATGTGCAAACTAACTTTGTCAATGAAAGTTAAGTCTTGTCATTTCAAGCCTTTTCATGACATGATAATTGCCAATCAACCTCTCTGGCACTTAAAATTAATTCTTAAAAATTTGAAGTCTAAAGCCTTCAGATTTTAATTATTGTTGGAGATTTCAAGGGTCAATTCTATTTTTTTTTTACTTTTCTTTTTCTGTGTCATTTTTCTCTTTTTCAGTGCATAGCACTCTCATTTCAAAGTCACTTTCTTCTTCGTCACAAAGTTTTGGATTCAAGACCCACTCCAGGTCTCGAGCACAAAAATCAAGGTTGACACGCCACTGCAATACTGAGGGAGTGCTGTACTGTCAAAGGTGCCGTCTTTCAGATGAGATGTTAAACTGAGGCCCCATCTGCTCAGGTTGATGTAGAAGAACCCATGGCACTAGTTTGGAGAAGAGCAGAGGGGTTAACCCCAATGTCCTTGTTAATATTTCTCCCTCAATCAACATTACAAAAACAGATTATATGAACATACAAACTTACGAATTAGGAGCAGGAGTAGGCCACTCGGCCCCTCGAGCCTGCTGCGCCATTCAATAAGAGCATTGCTGATCTGATTCCAACCTCAACTCCACATTCCTGCCTACCACCAATAACCTTTCACCCCTCTGCCTTAAAAATGTTCAAAGACTCTGCTTCCACCGCCTTTTAAGGAAGAGGATTCCAAAGGCCCACAACCCTCTGAGAGAAAACTTTCTCCTCATTTCTGCCTTAAATGGATGACCCCTTATTTTTAAACAGTGACCTCTAGTTCTAGATTCTCCCACAAGAGGAAACATTCTCTCCACATCCACCCTGTCAAGACTCTTCAGGATCTTATACGTTTCAATCAAGTCGCCTCTTATTCTTCTAAACTCCAACGGATATAAGCCTAGTCTGTCCAACCTTTCCTCATAAGACAACCCGCCCATTTCGGGTATTAGTTCAGTAATAAAAACAGAAAATGCTGGAAAAATTCAGCAGGTCTGACAGCATCTGTAGAGGGAGAAACAGAGTTAACATTTCAAGTCCATATGACCCTTCTTCAGAGCTCAGTAAACCTTCTCTGAACTGCTTCCATTGCATTTACATCCTTCCTTAACTAAGGAGACCAATACTGTACACAGTATTCCAGATGTGGTCTCACCAATGCCCTGCACAACAGAAGCATAACCTCCCTAGTTTTGTATTCAATTCCCCTCGCAATAAATGATAACATTCTATTAGCTTTCCTAATTAATTGCTGTATCTGCATACTAGCCTTTTGTGATTCATGCACTAGGACACCCAGATCCCTCTGCATCTCAGAGCTCTGCAATCTCTCACCACTTAGATAATATGCCTGTCTTTTATCTTTTCCAGCTAAAATAGACAATTTTACATTTTCCCACATTATACTCCCTTTGCCAGGTCTTTGCCCACTCACTTAACCTGTCTACATCCTTTTGTAGCCTCCTTATGTCCTCTTCACAACTTACTTTCTTACCTATCTTTGTGTTGTCAGCAAATTTAGCAACCATGCCTTGGGTTCCTTCATCCAAGTCATTTATATAAATTGTAAAAAAGTTGAGACCCCAGCATTGAACCCTATGGCAGATCTCTCGCTACATCTTGACAACCGGAAAAAGATCCATTTATGCCTACTCTTTGTTTCCTGTTTGCCAGCCAATCTTCTATACAGGTCAATATGTTACCCCTGACACCATGAGCTTTTATTTTTTGCAATAAACTTTGGTGTGGCAGCTTATCAAATGCCTTCTGGAAATCTAAGTACATCCACCGGTTCTCCTTTATCCACAGTATATGTTACTTCTTCAAAGAACTCCAATAAATTGGTTAAACACGATTTACCTTTCACAAAACCATGTTGACTCTGCCTGATTATCCTGAATTTTTCCAGGTGCCCTGCTATAACGCCTTTTATAATAACTTCTAACATTTTCCCTGTGACAAACATTAAGTTAGCTGGCCAGTAGTTTCCTGCTTTCTGTCTCACTCCCTTTTTGAATAAAAGAGTTACATTCGTTATTTTCTAATCTAATGGAACCTTCCCTGAATCTAGGGAATTTTGGAAAATTAAAACCAATGCATCAACTATCTCTCTAGCCACTTCATTTAAGACCCTAGGGTGAAGTCCATCAGGACCTGGAGACTTGTCAGCCCGCAGCTCCATACGTTTGCAAAGTACCACTTCCCTGGTGATTGTAATTTTCCCAAGTTCCCTCCTCCCTTCCATTTCCTGATTTACAGCTATTTCTGGGATGTTCCTTGTATCCTCTGTCGTGAAGACTGATGCAAATTACCTGTTCAATGCATCTGCCAATCCATTATTTTCCATTATTAATTCCCCAGGCTCACTTTCTATAGGACCAAGGCTCACTTTGCTAACTCTTCTCTTTTTTTTAATAACTATAGAAACATTTACTAGCTGTCTTTATATTTCTAGCTAGCTTTCTCTTGTACTCTGATTTTTCCTTTCTTATCAATCTTTTGCTCATTCTTTGCTGATTTTTATATTCTGCCCAATCTTCTGATCTGCCAGCTGTCTTTGCACAATTATATTCCTTTTTTGCAGAATCACAGAATCTTTTTACAGCGCAGAAGGTGGCCATTTGGCCCATCGGGTCTGCACTGGCTCCCTGAAAGAGTATTCCACCTAGTCCTATTCCCCTGGCTTATCCCCATAACCTTGCATATTATCTCTTTTCAGATAGTTATCCAATTCCTTTTTGAAAACCTTGATCAAACCTGCCTCTACCGCCCTCCCGGAAAGTTTGTTACTATCTTTAACTTTTTTAAGTTACCCACCGATGGTGTGTCATCCTCTTGGCATTTTTCTTTCTCATTGGAATGTACTTATTCTGTATATTCTGAAATATCCTCTTAAATCTACACCACTACATCTCTATTGACCTATCCCTTAACCTAATTACCCAGTCCACTTTAGCTAGCTCTGATTTCTTGCCTTCATAATTGCCCCTATTTAAGTTTAAAATATTGTCTTAGACCCACTCTTCTCTCCCTCAAACTGAACGTAAAATTCAATCATAGTATGATGGCTGCTACCAAGAGGCGCTTTCACTACGAGGTCATTATTTAATCCTATCTTGTTGCGCAACACTAGGGGGTGGAATTTTCTGGCAGCAGGATTTTACGGTTCTGTTGAAGTCAATGGAGTTTAGATTGGCTCGCTGCATTTTATGGCCTCGTCCCTCCACGATGGGGCTGTCAAATTCCAGCTCAGGTCTAGTGTAGCCTGCTCTCTGGTTGGTGCCAGAACGTGCTGTTCTAAGAAACTACCCCGAAAACATTCTGTGACTTCCTCATCTAGGCTACCTTTGCCAATCTCATTTATCCAGTCTATATGTAGATTAAAATCCCCCATGATTATCCTCGTACCTTTCTGACAGGCTCCATTATCTCTTCCTTTATAGTCTGTTCTAACATGCAGTTACAATTAGGAGGCCTGTGCTCCACTACCAGAGGTAACTCCTTGCCTTTATCATTTCTTATCTCTACCCAAACCACTTCTTCATCCTGGTTTCCTGAACTTTGGTCATCCTCTCTATTGTGCTAATACCATAATGAATTAACAGAGCCACCCGTCCACCTTTTCCTAGCTTCCTGTCCTTCCTAAATGTCATGTGCCCTTCAATATTCTAGTCCCAATCTCTGTCATCCTCCAGCCACGACTCTGCAATTGTTATCAAATCGTACTTATTTATTTCTATTTGCGCTATCAGTTCATCTACATGCATTCAGATACAGAGCCTTTAGTTTTGTCCTTATAATACTTTTGTAATCTCTAGCCTTACTGCTGATTCACTCTTAGATTTGTACTCCCTATACTCCCTGCCCCTTCCTCTCACAGTCTCTTTATCATTTCCTATATTAATACCCTTCCCTCTTGCCTTGTCCCTACTCTTTGATATGCCATATCTTCCCAAATTTGATCACATGCCCCTCATTAATTAGTCTAAAACTTTCTCTACTTCCCTAGTTTTGCAGCTCACTAGAACACAGGTTCCAGCATAGTTCAGGTGTAAACTGTCCCAATGGTACAGCCTCCACTTCCCCAGTACTGGTGCCTGTGCCCCACGAACTGGAATCCACTTCTCCCACACCAGTCTTTGAGCCATGCATTCATCTCTCTAATTTTATGTACCCTTTGCCAACTTGCACATGGCTCAGGTAACCCTTTGAGGTTCTGCTTTTGAATTTAGTGCCTACCTCCTCATACCCTCTATGCAAAACCTCTTTCCTAGTTCTACCTACGTCGTTAGTACCTACATGGATCACAAGAACTGGATCCTCCCCCTCTCACTGTAAGCTCCTCTCCAACTCTGAGCAGATGTCCACACCCTGCCACTGGGCAGGCAATACAGCAGCCTGGACTCTCGCTCTTTGCTGCAGAGAACAGTGTCAATCCCCCTGCATCATACTGGCCCCCATTACCACTACTGTCCTTTTTGCCCCTCCGCTTGAATGTGTTCCTGTACCACGGTGCCATGGTCAGTTTGCTCGTCCACCCTGCAGCCCCCATTTTCATCCAAACAAGCTGAGAGAACCTCAAACCTATTGGAAAATTGCAGAGGCTCACACACTCCTGCACTCCTGTCCTCTGGGTCCCCTTACCTGCCTCACTCACAGTCACACCCTCCTGTCCCTGATCACTGACCAAATCAGAAGGCCATACCCTAAGGGGTGTGACTGCCTCCTGGTACAAAGCATCCAGGTAACTTTCCCCCTCCCCGATGTGTTGCAGTGTCTGCAGCTCAGCCTCCAGCTGAATGACTCTGAGCCGAAGCTCCTCGAACCACAGACACTTACTGCAGACATGTTTGCCCTAGATCACACTGGCACCCAGGATCTCCCACATGCTGCAGCCTTGACACATCACCTGTCCTGCCACTTGAAATGTGTTTTAATTAATTACTTAATTATATATTTTCCTTGTTTGTATATTTTATTAACCTTACCACCAGTTTGTATACAAGTTTAAACCTTAGGAATAGAATAGAGCTTAGCCACTTACCAGATACTCACCAAATAGATAGCTTCTTTCCCTGTAGTAGAGTAAGAACCAATTCTTACAGGGTGAAAAAGTTAGAAAAAGCAAAAGGAAAGGAACACCTCCTTGACGAACTCCCTCACTCACCAAACTCCCAGATATGCACACAGTTCCAAAGCTGCACTTGTTTGATTATCTGGTCATTTTCATATTGCTGTTTGCGGGAGCTTGCTGTGGACAAATTGGCTGCTGTGTTTCCTACATAAGAACAGGGGTCACTGCACTTTAAAGTACTTATTTGGCTGCAAAGCTCTTTGAGATGTCTGATGGCCGTGAAAGTGTTTTTTTTAATTCTTTCACAGGATGTGAACATCGCTGGCTAGGCCAGCATTTATTGCCCATCCCTAACTGCCATTGAGATGGTAGCAGTGAGCTGTCTTCTTGAACTGCTGCAGTCCATGCGGTGTAAGTACACCCACAGTGCTGTTAGGAAGGGAGTTCCAAGATTTTGAACCCGGCGACAGTGAAGGAACGGCGATATATTTCCAAGTCAGGGTGGTGAGTGGTTTGGAGGGGAACTTCCAGGTGGCAGTGTCCTCATGTGTCTGCTGCCCTTATCCATGGTGGTAGAGGTCACAAATTTGGGAGTTGCTGTTGAAGGAGGATTGGTGAGTTGCTGCAGTGCATCTTGCACATGGTAACACTGCTGCCACTGTGCATTGGTAGTAAAGGGAGTGGATGTTTAAGGTAGTGGATGGGGTGTCAATCAAACAGGCTGCTTTGTCCTGGATAGTGTCAAGCTTCTTGAGTGTTGTTGGAGCTGCACTCATCCAGGAAGTGAGTTGTGCCTTGTAGATGGAGGACAAGCTTTGGGGAGTTGGGAGGTGAGTTACTCACTGCAGAATTCCCAGCCTCTGACTTGCTCTTATGTGCTTGGTCCAGTTCAGTTTCTGGTCAACGGTAACCCTAGGATGTTGATAGTAGCGGATTCAGTGATGGTAATGCCATTGAACATCAAGTTTCTCACTTGTTGGAGATGGTCATTGCCTGGCACTTGTGTGGTGTGAATGTTACTTGCCACTAGTCAGCCCAAGTCTGAATATTGTCCAGGTCTTGCTGCATTTGGACATGGACTGTTTCAGTAACTGAGGAGTCACGAATGGTGCTGAACATTGTGCAATCATCAGCGAACATCCCCACTTCTGACCTTATGATGGAAGGAAGGTCACTGATGAAGCAGCTGAAGATGTTTGGACTTTGGGCTTTACCCTGAGGAACTCCTGCAGTTTTGTCCTGGGATTGAGATGACTGACCTCCAATAACCACAACCATTTACCTAGCTAGGTATGACTCCAACCAGTGGAGAGTTTTCCCCCTGATTCCCATTGACTCCAGTTTTGCTAGGGCTCCTTGATGCCAGACTCGGTCAAATGCTGCCTTGATGTCAAGGGCAGTCACTCTCACCTCACCTCGGGAGTTCAGCTCTTTTGTCCATGTTTGAATCAAGGCTGTAATGAGGTTAGGAGCTGAGTGGCCCTAGGGGAACCCAAACTGAGCATCAGTGAGCAGGTTATTGCTAAGCAAGTGCTGCTTGATAGCACTGTTGATGACCCCTTTCAATACTTTACTGATGTTCGAGAGTAGACTGATGGAGCGGTAATTGGCCTGGGTTGGATTTGTCCTTTGCAGCAGAAGAGACTGTGGAAAAGGTCTCAAGTGGTTGGGCTGCAATTAAGAGCAGCGCTAATGCTGCCAGCTCCACATTTAACCTCCCTCTGGCAAGTTACTGATCGTGTGAGCGGATAACATTGCAGTGAGGGAAACAGGGACCCTGAGTGAAGAGGGCAAGCCAAGGAGTATCTTCTTAACCAATCAGATTGAAGGATCGTGAAATTAACAGTGCAAGAATCGAGCAGCAAGTGTTAGTCAATATTGGTGAACTCAGTGTCGAATCAGATATAGAGTGAGAAATAAAGAATTTTTGTGTACATGGGCAATTTTCCACAAAGCCGGGTAGATGCCAATGTTGTAGCTGCACTGGAACAGCTTGGCCAAGGATGCAGAAAGTTCTGGGGCACAAGTCTCCAGTATTATTGCCAGAATATCGTTAGGGCCCATAGTCTTTGCAGTATCCAGTCCCTTCAGCCGTTTCTTGATATCACGTGGAGTGAATTGAATTGGCTGAAGACTGGCATCTGTGATGCTGGAGACCTCCGGAGCAGGCTGAGATGGATCATCCACTCAGCACTTCTGGCTGAAGATTGTTGCGAATGCTTCAGCCTTATCTTTTGTACTGATGTGCTGGGCTCCCCCACCATTGAGGATGGGGATGTTTGTGGAGCCTCCTCCTCCAGTCAGTTGTTTAATTGTCCACCACCATTCACGACTGGATGTGGCAGGACTGCAGAGCTTAGATCTGATCCGTTGGTTGTGGGATCGCTTAGCTCTGTCTTATTGCATGCTGCTTTCGCTGTTTGGCATGCAAGTAGTCCTGTCTTGTCATAGCATGGGATCATAGACTCTTACATCACAGAAGGAGGCCATTTGGCCTATCCTACCTGTGCTGTCACATTGAGGGAGCCTGATACAGAGGAGATTTACAAGGATGTTACCAGGACTGGAAAATTACAGCAATGAGGAAAGATTGGATAGGCTGGGGTTGTTTTCCTTGGAACAGAGGAGGCTGAGGGGAGATTTGATTGAAATGTACAAAATTGTGCCAGGTTGGCACCTCATTTTCAGGTATGCCTGGCGCTGCTCCTGTCATGCCCTGCTGCACCCTTCATTCTTTTCTCCTTAATCCCACCTTTCTTTCCCTCTCTTTATTTCTCGCTCTGTATCTGATTGGACACTGAGTTCGCCGATATTAACTAACACTTGCTGCTCGATTCTTGCCCTGTTAATTTCACGATCCTTCAATCTGATTGGTTAAGAAGGTACACCTTGGCTTGCCCTCTTCACTCAGGGTCCCTGTTTCCCTCACTGCAATGTTATCCGCTCACACGATCAGTAACTTGCCAGAGGGAGGTTAAATGTGGAGCTGGCAGCATTAGCGCTGCTCTTAATTGCAGCCCAACCACTTGAGACCTTTTCCACAGTCTCTTCTGCTGCAAAGTCAGTCAATTTAGCATGATTTAGATATGAAATGAGATTTCTTTCAATAATAGACTGCCATATGAAATAGAACAAAGTCATATTTTCTGACCAGCAGAGCTTCGGAGTGCATTGAAACCTTTATATACCAATCAGGGACCAAAGTTTAAATTATTGATCTCAAACATTGAAAGGACATTTGAACGCTCTCCAGCAGCTAGTAACTACCACCTAATCTTCCTAAAGGAGATTGCCTCTTAAATTGGAAGCTGCTCTGTATTCATAGCATAGGATCATAGACTCCTACACCACAGAAGGAGGCCATTTGGCCTATCCTACCTGTGCTGTCACATCGAAGGAGCCTGATACAGAGGAGATTTACAAGGATGTTACCAGGACTGGAAAATTACAGCAATGAGGAAAGATTGGATGGTCTGGGGTTGTTCTCCTTGGAACAGAGGAGGCTTGTGGGGTGGGGGGGGCGAGATTTGATTGAGATGTACAAAATTGTGAGGGGCCTGGATAGAGTGGGTGGGAAGGGCCTGTTTACTTTAGCAGAGAGGTCAGTGACCAGGGGGCACAGCTTTAAAGTGATTGGTAGAAAGATTAGAGGGAAGATGAGAAAAAATTATTTTCACCCAGAGGATTGTGGGGGTCTGGAACTCACTGCCTGAAAGGGGAATAGAGGCAGAAACCCTCAACTCATTGAAAGGGTGTCTGGATTTGTAGCTGAAATACCACAACCTGCAGGGCTACGGGCCAAATGCTGGAAAGTGGGATTAGGCTGGGTGGCTGGTTTCTTGGCCACTGCAGACATGATGGGCCGAGTGGCCTCTTTCTGTGCCATTAACTTTCTATGATTCTCTGATTCTATCCAATTAGTTCCACTTTATTAGTTCAGCTTCAATTTTAAAAGTATGGCATAGTAGTTATGAATCAGCAAAAACGTAAAACAACAAGTTGGAACAAGAAAGAAAAAGGAATAAAAGGGACAGAACCAACATCAGTATTTAAGGACCATATCTGAAGCGTGTTCCTTGAGACAGGCCCTTGGTAGTACAGAAACTGAGAATTGCTAAAAAGAGGGAAGTGTTGCTGAAACTTTTCATCTTGCACTCATCAGGACAAATGCAAGAATGTCAAATTTCAAAAGGTCACAATAATTGTAGCATAAATTGTGATCATTTGAAATTTGGCATTCTTGCATTTGTCCTGGTAGCGCAAGATGAAATGTTTTGCCAACATGTCTCTCTTTTCAGCAATATTTAAGTTTCTTGAAGGTCTTCCTGTGCAACCGGGATATTCTTCCAGTGTTAACCTCGCTGCCATCAAGCTGATGGGTCAAAAATTGCTTTTGTAGTTTACGAAATACATCAGTCCAAGGTTTGCATTAATTTTTGATATTCCACAGAATTCTGGCATTGCGGAGAGGAGCTCAGTAACACCGAGCTATCGTGAAGCTAGAGAGCTGGGTTATTCGTGCTCATGTGGAATGCTGTGGGGCGGAGCTTGAGACAAAACCTGGTGGTGTGCTCCCACAATCGCCCAATCGCATTCAGTCAGCCTGTGGCTGGAAATGATCTGCAGGATAATGTTGTCATCCACTCTGCAATG
Source organism: Cetorhinus maximus (assembly GCF_964194155.1). NCBI lineage: Eukaryota > Metazoa > Chordata > Chondrichthyes > Lamniformes > Cetorhinidae > Cetorhinus > Cetorhinus maximus. The sequence continues at coordinate 101,950,112 of NC_135893.1, forward strand.
AAAGGGCAGATTAGAAAAAAGAGCAAGGTGAATGTAAAGTCAGGGATATTAGCTGCGGTTCTGGATGGGGCTCTGCTGGATTCTCAGAACCGCTTGGAAGCTCTCATTTATCATTCCTCTCTCCGTACACGTTGCAAAAAAGCTCAAGGCTATTTTTTTGTCACTCCCCTTCTCTCACTCACTAAGGAAGGCAGAGGGACTCATGTGAACAGCGCCTGTCACTCGCCAGCATAGATCTCTGTGTAATTACCATTTTAATTCCATTGTGTCATCTCTACCTCACCGACAAAGGCATCGACAAACAATTGGAGTCAATCTTTTGAGTCTTAATTACAGCAGATTAGCATCGAGCAACCTGTTTGTCATCAATGTTAAAACGTGCGGTGAAAATTGATGCTCATTCCTTACACGATCCACTTCAGATTTAACATGTCCTACACTTGGGGGGGTGCGGTGGGGCGGTTGATGGGGTGGGGGGGGGGGTGTTTTGTGGTCGAGGGGCAGGGGATGAATTTCCCCACAATTAGTGGAACAGTGTGAGGATTTTTTCTAGTGGGACCACTTTCAGGAAAACTGCTTCCAGCAATTATAGAATTTTATTGTTCAATGAAGCTCATCATTGTCTTGAGGAACAATCACACCTTCTGACTCAGCATTCTACAGCCTTCTGGACTCGACACTGAGTCCAAAAAACTTTAGATCATTACCTCTCCCTCCATCTTGTTTCACTTTCTTTTGCTGGTCTATTTTTTTTTTCTGGTTTCTTTCTTTATTCCTTCACTTTGCATTCGGACGGCTGCTATCCAGCCATTCACACCTCATCTAGAAACATCCTGCGGGATAATGATTGCACTGATCAGATCACTTCACACTGTATATCGCGCAGACTCATGAACGGGCCTAAAGCCGTTACTTTTGGCCCTGAAAAGTGCCCAGTCTACCTCCGATTACCCTGGAAAGGCAAGGTATCTCAAAAAAGCTGTTTCACGCTGCTACTATGCGGCAGCAACACGAGCGGTATTCACCACTAACAGGATGCTGCCATCAAGTCAAAAAGACATCCTGCCTATCACACGAATGAGTAATGTGGTATATGAATTTCAGTGCCAATGTGATGCTGGATATGTAGACTATACGTCCCAAAGACTGGCAGATCGTATCAAACATCATGTCCCAGCCACTGTTCACATCAGGCAAGGTACAGGCCATACCCAACCAGCCCATGCTTGCAAAACTCAAAACACAGCGTCCAACATTAGATGTGATTCTGCGATTGGACAGCATCTGCTAAATAATCCTCAGTGTGCTAAGAATTACGCTGACAACCAATTTAAGATTGACAGTCGGGCCCGCAGTGTGGCACATTTACGTGTACTGGAAGCTACATGTATTAATACACCGGGCCCTGTTCTTTGCAGACAGAAAGAACATGTACACACATTGCGCCTGTTTCAGCTAAACAAAATAAGTGACAACCATTTCAAACAATGCTTGGCAGTTAATTGCCAGTCACCATCATTAGTGCATTCTCCATGGCAACGCCACTTGCCAACCAATCAGCACTCTCTTCACATACAGTAGAAATTGTTGTTTTCCCCCTTATGCTGGTATTCTGGCAAGGTGTCCTGATGAGTGCAAGATGGAAAGCTTGGACATGTTTCTTTTTCAGCAATACTCATGCTCTGTACAGGAGGGCGGAGTTTGGGGGAAGCTTCTTAAATTCTACAAGGCAAAAGCAAAATACTGCAGATACAAGAAATCTGAATTAAAAACAAAAAGTCCTGGAAAGACTCAGCAGATCAGGCAGCCACTGTGGAGGGAGAAACAGAGTTAATGTTTCAGGTCGATGACCCTTCATCAGGACTGAAGAAAGATAGAAATGTGATAGGTTTTGAGCAAGTGAAAGGGGGTTGGGGGGTGGTGTGGGACGAAGAACAAAAGGGAAGGTATGTGAATGGAGGGCAGGAGAGATGAAAGAACAAAAGGTTTCATGGTACAAAAGTACAAAAGTCAATGGAAATGGCAATGGGTATAGTAAAGAAACAGTAGTGGTAGTACAGAACTGACGTCAGGCTGACTGGTCTATAATTCCCTGTTTTCTCTCTACCTCCCTTTTTCAATAGTGGGGTTACATTAGCTACCCTCCAATCTGTAGGAACTGTTCCAGAGTCTATAGAATCTCAGAAGATGATCACCAATGCATCCACTATTTCTAGGGCCACTTCCTTAAGTACTCTGGGATGTAGATTATCAGGCCCTGGGGATTTATCGGCCTACAATCCCATCAATTTCCCCAATACCATTTCCCTACTAATACTGATTTCTTTCAGTTCCTCTCTCTCACTGTGTTCCCCAACCTTTCTGATGTGTTGTGTCCTCCTTTGTGAAGACAGAAGCAAAGTATGTATTTAGTCAGTCAGCCATTTCTTTGTTCCCCATTATAAATTCCCCTGTTTCCGACTATAAGGCACCTACATTTGTCTTCACCATTCTTTTTCTCTTCACATATCTATAGAAACTTTTACAGTCAGTTTTTATGTTCCCCACAAGCTTACTCTCGTATTCTATTTTCCCCTTCTTAATTAATCCCTTGGTCCTCCTTTGCTGAATTCTAAAGTGCTCCCAATCCTCAGGTCTGTTGTTTTTTCTGGCCAATTTGTATGCCTCTTCCTTGGATCCAATACTATCTCTAATTTCCCTTGTAAGCCATGGTTTGGCCACCTTTCCTATTTTATTTTTGCGCCAGACAGGAATAAACAATTGTTGCAGTTCATCTATGCACTCTTTGAATGTTTGCCATTGCCTATCTACCGTCATCCCTTTAAGTAACATTTCCCAATCCATCATAGCCAACCTGCGTCTCATACCATCATAGTTTCCTTTATTAAGATTCAGGACCTAGTCTCAGAATCAACTACATCACTCTCCAACTTGATGAAGAATTTTGTCATATTATGGTCGCTCATCCCCAAGGGGCCTCGCACAGCTAGATTGCCAATTATTCCTTTCTCATTACACAATACCCAGTCTAGGATGGCCTGTTCTCTAGTTGGTTCCTCAACATATTGGTCCAGAAAAACACCCTGTATACACTCCAGGAATTCCTCCTCTACAGTATTGTTTTGCCCAATCTATATGCAGATTAAAGTCACCCATAATTACAGATGTTCCTTTATTACATGCGTCTCTAATTTCCTGTTTAATGCCATTCCCAACATAACCACTACAGTTTAGGGGTCTATATACAACCCCCGCTAACATTTTTTGCCCCTTGGTGTTTCTCAGCTCTACCCATACAGATTCCACATCGTCGGAGCTAATATCTTTCCTCACTATTGCGTTAATTTCCTCTTTAACCAGCAATGCAACTCCATCGCCTTTTCCTTTTTGTCTGTCCTTCCTAAATACTGAATACCCCTGGATGTTCAGTTCCCATCCCTGGTCACCCTGCAGCCATGTCTCCATAATCCCAACTATATCATACCTGTTTACATCTATTTGCACAGTTAATTCATCCACTTTATTGTGAATGCTCCTCACGTTAAGGCACAAAGCCTTAAGGCTTGTCTTTTTAACATTACTTGTCCCGTTCCCACTATTTTTCACTGAGGCCCTGTTTGATTCTTGCCCTTGATTTCTCTGACTATCACTTTTCTTAATCCCCTTTCTGTCTTTTGTTCTTGTCCTTGATTCCCCCTCCTCTGACTCCTTGCGTAGGCTCCCATCCCCCTGCCATTTTAGTTTAAATTCTCCCCAACCACTCTAACAAATATTCCCCCTAGGGCACCAGTCCTGGTCAAGAAGGTTAGTCATCTTGTTACAGAAAAGACGCTAAAATATCTGACCTCTCCCGAGAAGCTAGAACTGGCTCTCAAAGACTAACCAATTACAGCTACAGTCCAGAATTAACACATCAACTTGCCATTATCCCCTATTTCATTGCAAGAGAAGGTGGTTTTCTTGGCAATTTACTAACTGTTTTAGTCTGAAGGTTACTGGATTTGACCTCATGGTTACATCCTGCATCATCAATAAATGGTTCTGTTACTTGACTTGGGAGTGGAACCCATTCCTCTGTGCTGCAACTTCCATCAAGCAATGTTTAATGTCTTGTCTACTGATTCTCCACTGTAATATACACTAGATTTAGTGCTTGTGTAGAGCAATATCTATCATTTTAACCACTTTGCCGTGGAACCTTCACCATCCTAAACCTCTTGTCTGTAACAAATGTCCTGACTGTTCATTAAATGGATAGATCCATTTATCCAACATGAACAGTAAAAGAATGCTGGCTGTTCAGAGTTGAGTTCCCAGCCAATATCAGGACTGCCTTCAATGTGACAGAGCCATGATATTTATCAGCCGGGTATCCCAGTGATCCATGGCTCGAAGGTGACCTTGTGCACAACCAGCAATGAGTATTCATTACATTCACACTTGGTCCAAACATCAGTTATAAAGTTCATAAATCCCCTTCAACCATGGCTATGGGTGAAAACAATTTATTTCCTACAGTGGGAGCTAGATTTTAAATAATTGGAAATTCAGAGTCATAAATTTAATTCCATCACAAGAATTTCCCCCCCATTCATTTCTAACTCAAGTGTCGACCTATTGTGCTGTCTTTCGAAGGTTCCCTAAATCTAACATTTCACTGAGGTGTGTCCCCAGTGGAAGGCTGGTGTACCTCACATCGAGATCTTTCAGGGGCTTGTGGTTGGTGAGCCCTGAGAGCCCGAGCCTGTTGGTGCCCACCTGGAGGGGGTGAGTGTGGGGGGTGGGGTTCAGACTGACTTGGCCATGCAGGGTGGGGGCGCTTAGTGAAGGGACAGAGGAGCAGCCATTCTCCCGATCCCACCACACCGCTGCCACTCCCAGGGCCTCGGGTGGGGGGGCTCAACACTTCAGCCCATTTGCTGTGTGGCCTCCCAATGTGTCCCAGGTGGACACCCACCTCCCTAAGGTTGTCCCAGGTGGACACCCACCTCCCTAAGGTGGTGCCCAGAGAATGCACGGGAACCACTTGAGTTATTTCTAGAACCACAAAACATCGGTGAGGAGCCAGCTGTAGTATCCATCGAGCTGACCACACTCTCAGTACTAGACTGCAATTGCTGATGCTATGCCAGGCACCATGCTCATAGCTGGTAGAGTAACCAATACTCCTTGTGTGATTCCTGCCACTTTCTTTGCATGACTGGGGCATTGAACCCCACTCCTGTGCCCTCAGCAGAGCTGGGCGAAGGCCAGACGAGCTGTGCCCTGAACCATCCCTTGCCCTGGTAATGTTGCTGCCCACTTATGTCTGGTGTTCCCCCCACCCAAGTGCAGAGCTGCCTGAATACCCAACACACTCAGACTACCAATGTCTCAGCTGGGTGCTTGGAGGGGATTGAACGCTGAATGGCGCAAAATCAGGAAGAGTTTCCCCCCCTCCAGAAGCGCTAGTGAAAGAATAATTTGCTACCGTGAAGGAAAGAGGAAAGAGACAAGAGCTCGGACAGCAGCTGGTGGCTGGACCTTTGCCGATGGCGACCTTGAGGATGCAGGTTGAAGTATTGAAGTTGCTGCATCTTTGCTGAGGCGAGTGAAGGGTTACAAATAAAATGCAGGCACTTGGCTCAGCCTCAACTCTCCTGATGCCTACCCGCTCCTGGACCAAACTTCACCTCCAATCCTTCGAAACAGGCAAAAGGAAGCTGAATTTCTCCCTCAAAAACATTTCCAATTTGAAGTAGAGGACTCACTCTCAATAATTAGATTAAATAGTTTCCTGTCATTTTACATTAATTCACAGTGTCACAGAATCTTTACAGTGCAGAAGGAGGCCATTCGGCCCATCAGGCCTGCACTGGCTCTCTAATGCATGTTGTTTGGGTATTAACTACAATAGAATAATAAATCCACTGATGCAGAGTGTTCTATAATTGCTGATAATATTGTGATTTAGTTTGGAAGATTCCTTTTGCAGTTTTTGTGACTTGGCTGTTTCTGTTGAGCTTCTTTTAGTTTGATTGGACCATGTGTCTTTTTCCTTTATCAGTAGAGTCCTCTTAAAGGGGCCTGGCAACAATTGTTGTTTGGTAACCCCTTCTCAAATCAAGGCTTTGTATTCAGAAAACTATCCCAGTCGTTCCATAAATCCCCTTCGACCATGGATATGGGTGAAAACAATTTATTTTCTACAGTGGGAGCTAGATTTTAAATAATTGGAAATTCAGAGTCATAAATTTAATCCCATCACAAGAATTGCCCCCCATTATATCGCCGTTCCTTCACTGTCGCAGGGTCAAAATCCTGGATCTTCCTTCCTACACCCACATGGACTGCAGTAGTTCAAGAAGGCAGCTCACCACTATCTTCTCAAGGGGCAACTAGGGATGGGCAATAAATGCTGGGCCCAGTCAGCGAAGCCCACATACCGTGAATGAAAAAAAAATTCATGTCTAACTCAAGTGTCAACTATTGTGCTGTCTTTCGAAGGTTCCCTAAACCTAACATTTCACTGAGGTGTGTCCCCAGTGGAAGGCTGGTGTACCTCACATCAAGATCTTGTGGTTGTTGAGCTCTGAGTGCCCGAGCCCCACCTGGAGTGGGGTGGGGGCGGGGTAGAGACGGACTCGGCTATGCCGGGGCGGGTGGGATGGGCTTCTTAGCGAAGGAATAGAGGAGCTATCATTCTTCCAATCCCACCACATCGCTGCCACTTCCACTCCACTCAACACCAGCTCATTTGCTGGGAGAGCAGCCTACAGGAGTTAAAAGGCTCCCTCAAAGCCCCTATCTGTGCGGCCTCCCAGTTTGGATTCTGTTCGAGCCCCACGGTGTGGGTAACGAGGGTCAGTGCTGCAGTGTGGGTGCTGTCTGCCTGAGATCCACCTCAGCACGGTGACTATTACAGGTCCCAGAAGCAGCAAGTGCAAAGTGCCAGTGTCCAGGCTTTGGGGGAAAGGCAGGGCCATTAGCTTGGCAATGTTCCTTCCAAAGTGGCCTACAAGCAACTTGCCAGCGACTGGGGAGGGGCCATTGTCCACAAGTGCTCAGAAATCTGAGACTTCCCAACAAGCCGTGCCCGCGGAGTCCTAGCAATGCTGTAGGTGTTGGAGCAGGAGAACCCGCCCTGCAGTGTAAATCCTGGAGCATGGTTCTAGCCCATTGTAGAACTAATTCTACTGGAAGCAGCTCTGCGGTATGGAAGGGGGACACAGGTTGTTGTCTGAGGCTCAGATGGCTGCCAGAGAGTCTAACCTAATCTCGTCGGGACTCTGCGATCACCGGCTGATCGAGTAGATTTAAGCTGTTACCCCGTAATCATGCTCATCGAGCAAACTCCTCCCCTTCCCTTTCAGGCAACGTCAATCAATCCTGTTATCTGAGGTGATTCACAGGAAGCAAGGCTTTCTCAACTGAAGCCTTCAAGCAGAACCAGAATGTGTTCGGATATTTTTATCCCTCAAGCAGCAATTTAACTTCAGGAGGAATAATGCTGAAACAGATAAGACACCGCAGAAAATGTTTTAAAAGTTAAAAATACAAATAGTGGAGTCTCAATTAAATGCAGTGAGAAGTTAATGAACTGTACTAACTCTACATTCAGTTTATGCTACCCAAAATTATCTCAGAAAGACACGGCCTAGAATGTTTATTATTATTATTATTATTATGGGCTAGAATGTTCTGTTCGGCGAGTGGGGGCGGGCCCCACACACCAATGCGTAAAATGTTGCGCGATGATGTCGGCCGTGCGTCCCGATGTCACCGCGCGTTATTCTGATCTTTTGTTCGGTGGGCGCGTACCGGATTCAGCCGTGCGCCCCCCGAACTGTCAAAGGCCTGTTAAGGCCTTTAATAAAACAATTAACCAAATTGACAGGGCTGCCCGTCCAACCTTAAGGTCGGCGGGCGGGGGAGGCGAAGAGCCCAGGCGGCCTTCGCATTTCTCATGGACCCTCATCCACGGGCGGTTTCATGAAGGGTTTATTACATTAATAAATATTTTTTAATATTTTTAAACGCTTGATAAACATGTCCCAGCTCATGTGACACTAAATGATTTTTAACTTATTTTATTTTGATGTTTCAAATGGAAGTAACTCTCCCTCAGGCAGCTCCCTGAGGGGGTGCATGACGCTGGGTGGGCCTTCATTGACCCGCCCACATAAAATGGTGGCACGCAGCCGGTCATGGGCAGCGATCGGCTCCGCACCCGCCCATGCCCGCTCCCGACTGGCCCACCCGACGGGGAGAAAATTCTCCCCGTGGGGCTGAATTTCCCTTTGAATTAACATCTATGGAGCAGCCTGAAGTGAATAAAATGGAGCTATGACCTATCACGTCCAATCTGCCTCTAAAACAACTGCACTCAACTTGTCTTGTCACTGCCTGTTCCCTCTTAACATATACCTGGAGGCCCCTCCCCCACCATATTTAAAAAGGGGCTGGTGGGGGGGTAGGGTGGGGGGTGGATGGTCAATTCATTTCCCCCAGTCCCCACCCTGAATTTTAATGACAGTAGAGGACACGAGTGTGGTATCCATGAAACTTTTTCAGAGCTGAGGGAGGTTGTTACTTTGACTGATAGACATGATTTTTAGCTGTTTGTTGCTCTGGTCAATGTTTTATCCGTCGTATTGAGTCAGCCCTGAGCAAGTGGATTGGGATATGGAGTTCCCAAAGTGGAATCCCGCTTTCCCTGTGTTGAAGAGATGGAGGGTGAGGATATAGGAGCGAATAGATTGGAGGCACACAGAATCAGCCATCTCAAAAGACGTTTGCCTTTTCTTATGTAGATATTCACTCTGGGGTTTAATAGACCAACCAGCTCTTCCTTGGATTTCTCTTAAGCCGCTCACCATTGTATAAAGGTTAATGATATTCTTATCCGGCTGAAATTACCTTGGCAATACAACCAGCTCAACAAAAAGAGAGAGAGAGAGAGAGAGAGAGCTATCCACTGTCAGAATACCATAACTATAAGGAGCAACTGACAGTTGCATCTACCACTCAAAGACGCAAATGCAACCCCCTTAATATCATGAACAGAAAAAAACCTTTCATTTCATTAATATGTAGCTAGGGGGTGATGTCAATGACCTTATCCTGCGTATTAATGGCCTGGATTCAGTCACAATGTTTTCAACAAGTGTTAATTGACCATACAGTTTCGTTGCAGGTTTTGGGGATTGTCTATTCTCCCAAAGTATGCTGCTCGAGTCAGTAGTTTCTCAAAACCATTACTCTTTATTTACAGCAAGTGTTTACACACTTGGACCTCTACACGAGGTTGGAGCTTCTCCTCCCTCCAGATCTCTCTTACTTCTCAGTCATGTGATCTGACATCATTATTACATCAGCATCATGTCTGCTTCAGATGTTAACCCTTTCCTCTACACATACCAGTCGTTCTGAGTGCATAAGAACATAAGAAATAGGAGCAGCAGTAGACCATTCAGCCCATTGAGCCTGCTCTGTTATTCAATAAGATTATGGCTGATCTGATTGTGGCCTTAACTCCACTTTCCTGTCTGCCCCCCGCAACCCCCACCCCATAACCCTTGTCACTCAAAAATCTGTCTAACTCAGCCTTGAATAAATTCAGTGACCCAGCCTCCACTGCTCTCTGGTGGAAGAGAATTCCAAAGACTAACAACCCTCCGAAAAAAGAAATTCCTCCTCTTAAAAGGGAGACCCCTTATGTTGAAACTGTGCCCCCTCGTTCTGGCTTCCTCCACGAGAATAAACATCCTCTCCACCTCTGCCCTGTGAAACCCCCTCAGAATCTTATACGTTTCAATAAGATCACTTCTCATTCTCCTAAACTCCAGTGAGTATAGACCCATGCTCAATCCTTCCTGTCAAGACGTCCCCTCATCCCAGGGATCAACAGAGTGATTCCTACTATCACTATTACGATATATATGCTATATATTACTACAAATATACCTGCAAAGCCTGTATCTTTCAGTACAATTTTATAATTCACATCAGTTAAATGATGTATTGCTTCAGTAAATTTTCTGTACGGTAGTGAGGGCTGGAACATTGCCAAGTTTAGGATGTTTTGGGATGAAAGTCTGCACCAGGGCCTGCGCTCCAGGTCCTGGACCATCAGCGGTACCCGGGAGATCAGGTAGAAACGTCCAGACAAAACCTCCAGCAAATGGTTAAAAGAAGATTGTTTATTGCAGGGAACACTTAGAGGGAGACAGACCTTTCCGTGCTCAGACACATCAGAAATTCACATATCACTATGACAACACAATGGCTTTCTAAAAGACATAAGAGCCTTCTCGAGTGCAAATATTTGCAATATTGTCCAGTGACTGCCAACTAGAATGAACTCCAATGGTCTGTGCTGCTTTGATTCAGTCACTGTACACCTTTTATTATTCCTCAATTATTCCGGCGATTATCAGAGGCTATTTTACATTTTAAGGCAAGAATTATGCACAAGTCCTTTTGTGATTGTTTAGCGTCTTTAAAATGCTGGACATCAGAGCAAACAAAACCTCAAGCGAGCGAGAAGAAAATCCTACTAATTGTGATCCAGTGAGATGCACTATCTATTCAAAAATCACAGCAGTAACATAGCTGTCCTGTCCACAAATCTTACTCCTTGTCATGATTATTTTCATTTCAATGTGACCATTGCAAATTGTTATGACTGCAGCCCCCATTCAATTTTGTGATGTCAATAGTCACGGTTCAGTCACAAGCCCTGTCCACCAGGTGGCCCTGTGGAGTTAATTTCTCTGTATTCTCTCAACTCCATTTCATCTTCTGTGTAAAAAGCAACCTGCTTTCATCAAGTAACTGTGAGAAACACCACAGGCAATTTACCACTCGATTAAGTAATTCTCCCAATAAACAGAGTAGGAATCTTAGCAGAGGCAAGTGGGGGAGAATTCAGAGTGCAGTAGTAATGGAATTCATTGTCTTCATCTAAGTAATGCTTTGAAACATTCCGAGATTGCGATTAAGTCAGGCCACATATTTGGAATCATCCAAAAACTGGCTGTGAAATTTATGTAATTTCAAGCGAACTGCATACCTGTTAACTGGCCTTTTGAAGTTCGGTCTTGCAATATTTATTTTCAAGATGATACAGTCCCCTTAATGAAAAGCCATCTGCAGTTGTGCTTTAGAAATAGACACAGAAGGTGATGCAACCAATCAAAAAAACTCGCTGCTATTTCATTTTGCCTTGAAGAGGTCTGCGTCTTTGTTGAAGATGTGATTGAATAGCGGGAACAGATATGTGCAAGAACTGCCTGGTCAGTTACTTATCTGAAAAAAAAAACACTGGTTCTCAAATACTGGCTTAATTGTAGTGGCCAGTTTTGGAGGGAGTGTCCTTTACAGGCTCTGAGGAGCATGAGAATCAAACAGTTCTATGACTCCTCACAAATAGATTTTTTTTTTAAAAAGTCATTGGGTATGACCGCGGGTCGATGAGGGACATCATACTTTGCACACCTGGAGTCAGGTTACACCAGTTTCTAAGCTCTGATGCAGGGACCAGGTTTCTAGCCGATGTAATTTATTTGTCAAAGGGGCTGGGGAGATGAGAAGATTTTTTTTTCAATGCAGCAAGTTGTTCCGATCTGCAATGCGCTGCTTGCAAGGATCGAGCAAGCAGATTGGGTAATAACGTTTGAAAGAGTACTGGATATATATTTGCAAAGAAAAATATTATGCAGGCCCGTGGAGAAAGAGCAAGGGAATGGGGCTAACTGGGCAGGTCTTTCAAGAGCCAGTACAGGCATGATGGGCTGAATGGCCTTATTCTGCATGGTTCTATGTTATACAGGTGTCAGGCATCAGTAAGGTGGCAGTAGCTAGGGTGCTGCAAGTTGGCAGCCTTGACTGTTGTAGCCTAATGTACTTGGTGACATGTCTTTTTGACCTGCTATTGTTATTTGAGGTATGGGGGGGTCGTTCATTTGTGGCAAACATAAATCTTCTCTCTATTTTATTTACTGTGTGTCACCTGAGCAGTTCTATATTTGGACTAATTCTTATGACTTATCTTGCTAAACATATTTTGTTTCTTACCACACATAACGATTTTATTTACTTAATTAAATTCACACGTTTTCTCGTTGCACTCCCACCTCCTGAAAAACTGCACAATCAACCCCACAGAAGGTCATGATTATTTAAACAAAGAGCTCCAGAAACATCACCAAACTGTGTAAGAATATTATCAAATGGAAAGCTGTCTAGCGAAGATAGAGTCAACGGGTTTGAAGTCTGCCGCTTGAAAATGTGCGAATGTCCCAGAGCGGACGACCAGCTTTATATACCCCTGAGTTTTGACTTTAGTGTTGAATTCGGCTTGGAGTGGGTTCCCAGTATAAGACTGCCAAACTGCGAATTGGCAGTCAACGCTGTTGCTGGACAAACCCACGGGGAAATACCAGCCCGATCACAGCTTCGCAGTGTGCCAGTTCCCAAGTAACAGCTGGAGCTAACACAGCATGTCACAATCCACATCTAAACTCCATGGTCAGGGGTCTGACCAGCAGATTGGTAGATTAATGCCCATTAAGCAAAGTTCAGTATGTCTCTTACAGGCAGGCGTCTCTTAAGCGACTATTACTGGAATAACAACAGCCGCCTGTTAATATTAGACCGATGCAATGAATTTCTCCAGGGGACAAGACAGCTGAGCAGATGATTGCGTTCTGCAACTGGGTAGAGTTATGGAGGTTTTACAATGATGGAGAGGTCTCCAGGGTGATCATACCGAGGGGGATGGTAGTATGGTGGTAATGTTACTGGACGAGTCATCCATACTGCCCACATTGAAGCTCTGGTGATGTAAACTCAAATCCCACCTTGGTAGCTGTGAGATTTTTAATTCAATTAACAAATCTGAATAAAATATAAGCCTCATTAATAATGGTCATGAACTATGGGATTGTTGCAAAAATCAGTCTGGTTCACTAATGCTCTTCAGGGGAGAAGATCTACCATCCTTACCTGGTCTGGCTGATATGTGAATCCACAGACGCACGGCAAGGTAGTTGACCCTTAATTGCCCTCTGCAATGGCTGAGTAAGCCACTCAGTTGTATCAAACCACTATCGTAGGTGTGCCTACACCACATGGACTGCAGCGGTTCGAGAAAGCAGCTCACCACCACCTTCCCAAGGGCAACTAGGGATGGGCAATAAATGCTGGCCCAGCCAACGATGCCCACATCCCATGAACGAATAATAAAAATAAGTGTGGATGGTGCAGGGTCTATGAATAGAGTGGCTGGGTGCAACAAATGGCCATTTTTCATTCCATATCTACTTTCGTTTTTCCAAAATGTGTGCTCATTTGTGATATCTGGTAAAAAATCCAGATGAATGTGTGATAATATTTCATCCCACAGTTAATTGGTCCAAGGTGTTCTAATCCAATGGAATTGTTCCGCAATTACAATGCTAATGTACAAACACCTTTAAAGACTAGGAATGCACTTATTTTTATGAACAGAACCAGCAGATCCACCAAACTCATCCATTTTGTTAACCTCACCACATATCCCAAACATTTCTCTCACCGGAAACACAGTCGTCCAGGATTCCTGCCTATTACAGGCATAAGTTATCTCACTATTGACTCAAATCAACATGATCAAGCAACATGTAATAAGGGGCCTATTTCAGCTTACCACAGTGGAGAAGTTAATCCCCAGTGGAGTTTGAAACCCTCCCAGTTTTCCCAACCGCTTGAAGTTCTCACAGCGAAACGCTGAAACTGTTTGAGGAAATTATGTTTTTGATCAACCAGCTGAAACTTGGAGAGGAAAGCCGCCATGTTTGAACAAAGTGGAAGTGTTACTTGCGGCTGGAAATGGAGACGAGTCATGCAGGTTTGGGGGGTGCGAGCGAGAGGTGGTGGATGGAGCCGGTGGGCAGGATGGCTCCTCGAGCAGCGGGCACGGAGTGACATCACTTACGTGCGGGCACAAACCTGCATCGGCACCAGCTCACCGATGTGAGCCATGGCGTGTGCGCTGGTGGGCACAGCACAAGCCAAGTGCCGATACACAACTACTCCTGGCGTCGGGCGGATCGGTGTCGGGAGTTACAGCGGATAAAGACTCAGACTCTACAGTAAACCCTTTCAAGGCAGCACCCACCCCCCCCCCGCCCACCCTCCACCACCCTTAGTATCTAATATCCTTCCTATCCCTGCTCCGAGTATCAGATTCCTTCCTCATTTCTATTATTGGACTTTTCTCAAACACAGAAACAGAAAAACCCGCTGAGTTTAATTTCTATCACCGCTTTGCAGGAATATTAAAATACCTCTGGTGTTAGTAATAATTCTCAATCCAATTATTTAAAAATGAAGGTGGGTAAGCTCATTCTGAAAGGTGCGAGGGATCACCCAACTTACATACCAATGATTCAGAGCAGTGATCGTTCTCTTCAGCTTCACGATCCAAAATCACTCACTGGTTTATTTTTTTTCTGTCGGTCATAGGAAGTGTTTATTTTATGTGTCCCTCACCCCCCTAGCAATGTCCACCCAACTCCCCCACCCAAAAGCTCTATTTTTCTTAACTCCCTCACCCTCATTTGAAAACAGAAGGGATACACACCAGGAGATAACATTGCAAAGTAAGGCTGATGTAATATTGCTCTAGATATCAGACCTTGGCCCAGCTCAGCAACAGGACGGATAAAAGGTTTTGGAATACTAAAGAATGTGCCAATCAGGAGCTAGCTTAAATAAAGATAAATTAATAAAGTGAACAACCAGCTCACTATACGGTCAACGATGACTAAAGACGATTCTTTCCTGGTTTCCAATTCCAGGAAACACATAAGTTGCCACCATTTTGTTTTTTATTCATTGTCCAAAGGTGGCCCCTGTGGACCAGACATCTCGATTCGATGGCCCTGTGGAGGGGGAAGCCAAACGAACGTGTCAAAGAAACTCGTGCGTCTGGAAGGGGTGCTCTGTGCGCAAGGACATTGGGCTGGGTCAGAGGTGGGGAACTCCACCGGTCTCTGTGCCAATTCCTCGCCACGATCCCGACACCGAGCCATGCTGAAAGAGGTTGGGTTGGTGTGGGACCGGATGCCACAGCTGGCAAGTGGCGAGTAGACTATTTAAGCCAATTAGGTTGAATCAAGGGGCCCATTAAAACCCCACTCCGTGGCTGACTGGGATTTCCGGTTCAGAATGCCAATATGGTGGGCAGAGGGTGGGAAAGAGGGGGCCCCAATGAATCAGGGGACGGACAATCTCCCTAGACCCATAGTGGCCCACTGGGGCCACAGCTCTAGCCGTTGGCTGACCCCCGGAGGGGTTGCTCGTCCAGGATCCTGGCCCGGCAGATGTGGCCTTTTAAAAAAGAAAATCAACTTCCCTTCGTTTGTCCCTCAGTGGCTCCATCTTCAGATCGACAACTCCCACCTTGGCTGGTTGGTCTGCCAGTCTCTGAGTGCTGAGGGCACACACAAGGCAACACTACAGGGGAGGTCAGACAAGGCAAAGCTTGGGTGAGACAGGTGTAGCTGTTGAATTGTTACACTGAGAAATAGCACAAATGTGATCCATCATGTATCCAATCACGCAAACAATATTCTTCATTTATTGTTCATGTATTATCACCATTTTATATAACCAGTGTCTCTTGTTTCATGTTGCTGTAAGAAGAAAGGTTGTTGGCGATTTGATCCTGAAGTACACAATGGAAAGAGTCAGTCTGTATCAGACAGAATGTTCTGCTCCAGTTAATACATCTGCCCAGTACATAGCTTTCTCTAACACGACTTCTTGAAAGACATCCAACATTCCCTTTTTCCTGCTCACAGATAACTCTTCCTGTTAACTGTGGTAGACTTTTTGGACAGGGTTGAGGAATATTGATAAAATAAACTCTTGACTCCCTTCATTGACCTTTGATCCTGCTCATTCTTCACAGCAAGTGCTAAGACAATATAGACAAGGGAAGAAGTTTGGATTTGATAACAGGAGAAGGTTTCTTCGTTACCGCCAATCTGTCATTGTATAGGAACTCTAGCCTGGAAATGGGCATGATCCCCATGATCCAGTAAAGAGCTCGACACCAGGATCCTTTTTACTAAACCTCAAATCCAGCCTATGCAATTCCCTTTCAATCTAGTGGGCACGTCAAAGCAGTAAGATCCCACAGTTTATTTTAATTTAAGCATTTTATCATAAAAATAACTTCACTTCTACAAAATTAGAGAGAGAGAGAGAGAGAGAGAAGTCTATGAAGAGTTCTGAACTGCTGTTGCCCACGGTGACAGGATAAAGGCCACAGTCCAATGTCAAGCTGGATTTCAACTTTTCTATCATACTCATGTAGTTGACAGATCATTCTGAAAATGTAAAAATAAACCCCTGACCAAGTGACAGTCGATGTACCACATACAGAGAGTTATCCCTGCCAAGTTAATAATCCTTCTGTTCTGTTGAAGGGTCATGAGGACTCGAAACGTCAACTGTGTTCTTCTCCGCCGATGCTGCCAGACCTGCTGAGTTTTTCCAGGTATTTCTGTTTCTGTTTTTGTTAATAATCCTGTTACTTGACTGAAAATGGATGCTTTAACCCAATGAATCACTGGGAAACTAGCAAGTTTACTCCATTACACAGACTAAAGGCTATTGGATAAGATATGAAATATGATGTTAATGTTATGTTAATTGTATAGTTAAGGTTAAGGATAAACAAGTGGAGGGTAGTGATTGGTTAAATATCTTGAGCTCATATAAAAAGGGACTGCTGAGACACTGGGGTGTTGGTAGGTAGGAAGTAGAGATCTGTCTTGCTGCATTCTGTGAATATACCTACTATCAAGAAAAGGATCTGTGTCTAGTTTCATACTTCACTATCTGGCTTGGGATCCATTTAACATATGGGACACAATGTGGCAAGGATTGATTCTCCCAAATAGATGTCGCCCATAAATCTATTTAAAAGCAGTTATGATGGTTAATAATCTAAAAGTTAGGGGACTGTTAGAAGGGGGTTAACAATCCAATGAACTGCCATAAAATCTTGACTCTTAATACTTGGCGGACAGGTGATTTTATTCTACAGCTATATTTCGACGAGTGAAATCCACACAATAATGTATAAATAAATCAAGCTGAGAATGTCGTTCCTAACTCAGCCTGGCACACGCTGCCAGAGTTAAGAATTGCCAGAAAAGATCATTTCTCACTGTGGGTGAAAGCAGCTAAGTGTATAATTGCATCAGCATCATTTGGACCAGGTAGGGTAATATTTAGAAATATATATGCCCTCAGCCAAGGATATGAAGAATTCTGGGAACAATTTGCTTAATTGCTCATTTTAAAAAAGAGGAGGGAAGAAAAAAAGCATCGGCTCAGTGAATGATCAGTACACGCAGGGTTACTGTTAATTCCAATATTGATGCAATCCTAGGCTTTGCTGCAGTAAGGATGGTTGGGTATCATCTATATTCCTGGGTGCGACTGAGCTGTGAGGTCTTGTGGCGCAGTGGGTGGTGGTGACCCTGCCTCTCAGCCAGAATCTCAGGGTCCAAGACCCTCCCTGGGATTCGATGGCCAAGTAAGATGCCTTCATAACGCAGTCAAATGGGTTGAGCATCAACTTGCGAATCCTTCCAACACACACCAATGGCAGGTGGTAAGGTTAGGAGAGATTCCTGGTCAGCCATGCGATGGGAAGCCTATTGGAGTCTCTATCATCACCATCCGTAACTCCAGATTGCAACATGTACCTGAAAATGGATGTTGCCACAGCAACTTGAACTTCCTGAGTGAGACATAAACACCTGCCACAACCAAGTTCCATAGGTTTCCTTTCTCAACAAAATGTATTGAGTATTCAACAACTTCTCACACACACACACACACACACTACACATTCATACAATGTGTGTTAGAATATTAATCATTTTTTAAAATTCTTTCACGGGATGTGGGCTTCGCTGGCTGGACCAGCATTTATTGCCCATCCCTAGTTGCCCTTGAGAAGGTGGTGGTGAGCTGCCTTCTTGAACCGCTGCAGTCCATGTGGTGTAGGTACACCCACAGTGCTGTTAGGGAGGGAGTTCCAGGATGTTGACCCGGCGACAGTGAAGGAACGGCCGATATATTTCCAAGTCAGGATGGTGAGTGACTTGAAGGGGAATGAGATCAGCCATGATTTTATTAAATGGCTGGGGAGACTCGAGGGGCCGAATGGCCTACTCCTGCTCCTTGTTGGTATGTTCGTATAAGTTTCCAGATGGTGGTGATACTATGCACTTGCTGCCCTTGTCCTTCTGGAAAGTAGAGGTCGCAGGTTTGGAAGGTGCTGTTAAAGGAGCCTTGCTGAGTTACTGCAGTGCATATTATAGATGGCACACACTCTGCTGCCGCTGTGCGTCAGTGGTGGAGGGAGCGAATGTTTAAGTTGATAGATGGGCTGCTGATCAAGTTACCTATTACCAATTTAGTTCTTATCTTGTGTGATGATTTTTCTCCTGTTATTGCTCAGTGTGGAGTCGTGTGTAGGATTTCCAACCTTCCAGGGATGTTCCAGTATCCCCTGGATTGAAAAATAAGTCTCCTGCTCACTGCTGCAAGCCACACAGGAGAAAAAATCACAACAGGTATTAAAATAAAATGTGACTTTTCATAAAGTTTATTAGTTATTGACAATGTTGGAAATGAGGAGGGAAAAGGTTGTTTGTAGGAGTAAAGGAGTCATGTGCTCGTAAAACCAGAGTTGCCAGTGTGTAGGGTTGTTGTGTGTTCACCGCTTTGTAGCGTATTTTATATGTCAAGAGCAATGCAGAGATAACACTAGTTTCTAAGTGCGCAGGGATTTTATTCGCAGAGTCTCTCAAATGCCTGTAACTCAAAATGTCTGCTCCATGCTCCAGCTCTGGAATCCAGCAGCTTCTGCGTTGTTTGTTTACTTTTCCTCTGAGTCATCACACAGGCTGAACTAATCAAGCCCAGTGAGCATGAATAGTAAACAGGCACACGTGTAATCAAACACAGAGCAATTAAACAATTGGACCCCACAGCCGCAAAATTGTTACAGCGCAGCCAGGAGGCCATTTGGCCCATCGTTTCTGCACCGGCAACCGCGTTATATTTTGGCGCAGCCTTACCCGCGGTTGGCACTTGGCTGTTTGCGACCCCTAATGCATCAAGGCCAGGGTTTTGCTGGCAAATTCGCTTGGTTCCGTTTTGCTCGTGAGCCATTTCTGAGAATTAATTCTGAGTGGGTCCGGCTGTGCCGCAGCTTAATGTGCTGCTGAGGGCCAGTGGGTTGCCATGGCTACTGCTGGTTCCCTTATTCATGTTGAGAGCGAGCAGGTAGCTCTGTGGATGCTTTTTAAACTGCCGACAGAAGATGCCTTTGTTCAGTTTGCAGGAAGTTCCTTGTCATGATATGCTCAGGGCTTTTGAAATGAAAAGCAACAGCAGCTTGGTAAACCAGGATGAGAGTCATTTTAAACCAAACCTCCTGGCCAGATACTGATAGGATAGAATTGGCTGCTTGTTTTCTACTCCCCTCTATTTTATAATTAATGGCGAGTAAAATCAGGACAGGCAAGGAGACGGACAGTGGAGCCCGTCCCACCAGTTTACAGCCGAACGGGTTGCGTTGAAACGTTTCCCAATTAATAAGCAGGTGGGAGGGTTGACTGGGAGTGGAAAGGGGGGAAGGCCGGGCCTATTGTGAGAGCCAAGCTTCACTTAAACGGTGCCAGGGAGCTACCTGCCCGTCCAGAGACGGCTCTCCCTGGGTTGGAGCCGGCATCCCCCCACGCAAGGGGGCTGAGAGATTGTTCATCGGGTCCCCCCTGTCGAGGGGGCGGGGGGGGGGGTTGTCCGGTGGGGGGGGGGGAGCGAGCGCCAACCCGATCGGCGTGCCCGCTGCACGTGCGCGAAAGAGCGCAGGAATCTCCCCGGGAGGTTTTGGAGGTGCCTCGGGGAGATCGGTTTAAATTCCGGAATATTTAATAAAGGTGAAAAAAATTTTAAGGACCCGTCCCCCTCGTGCGAAACCCTCACGTGAGCTGGGACACGTCCATTCATTTGTTTTCAAAACGTTTTATTGAAACCATGAACCCTTCATGAAGCCTCGTCCCGCCCGTGGATGAGGTTCCATGAAAAATGCGAAGGCTGCCCGGGATCTTCACCTGCCCCCACCCCCGCCGACCTTAAGGTTGGACGGGCAGCCTTCCTAACAACTTTAATTACTTTGTTCATGGCCTTAATCGGCCTTTGACAGTCCGGCGGCCGCGCAGCTCACACGGCCGCACGCCCACTGAACTGACAATCTAAATGACGGGCGGTGACGTTGTGACACCCGCCCGACGTCATTTCACCCGTCAGCCAGTGGGCCCCCTTACAGTCAGGGTCCTGACTGGCCAAAAAAATTAATGAGCAACCCCCCCCTCACCCCCTGAGTCAAGGAAGCACCTCAGCTGCCCGGCTTTGAGGCAACTGGAGAATAGAAAAATAAGCAGTAAGGGATTTTAACTCCCATTAAGCCTAGTTTGCAAGTAGCGGAGAATTAAAATCCCCTCTAGAGAATCCATTGTAAAATGGTGAATATCTGCGCTAGATCTTGGAAGAAACAGTGAGTTTGGAGCAGAGTCTGTGATGTGAAGTTTATAGATAAAATAAATTAGATGTTCATAAAGAGCTCCATTAACCCTTTAACTGTCTGACAGAGCAGAGATTTCCTTGAGTTAGTTTGATATTGTAGTGTTCAACTGTTCGATTGTTCTGTGTTTGATTATGTGGGTCTGGTAACTGATCCATGCTCAATGTGCCTGATTGGTTAAGGCTGGCTGTGGACTCAGAGCAAACTAAACAGACACTGCAGAAGCTACTAGAAGCTGAGCTGTAAGCATGAGTATAGACATTTTATGATTGCAGAGATAGTTTGAAAGACTAAATAAACCTGTTGCACACTTAGAAATGCAGTGTCATCTCCACTCTGTTCGGAGATGTATAAAATATATAACAGATACAAGGCCCTAGTTATTCCTGCCTTTACTCAACATCTGAACTGGGACAGAGAAAGATGCCGAAAATCATCCTTCCCGATTAAACAACTCAGCCAATCAAGGTGCTGTTTAAAAGCTCAGAGCCTGCCTGACTGGTTACCCTGATATAATGATTATGCCTAAGGAGTAAACGGGCTCTGAAAGAGTGGGCGGGCCAGCGCTGATAGTGATGGTTATCTGTGAGGATCGTGAAGAAATCCACTTCATCAGAGCCAAACAACGGAGATGCACCAACAGATTAGTCAAGACATATATTAGCCATCCACTGCAGCGAACAGACAGACCCCCAGAAAGTAAAGGAGATCTTTTTCATTTTGCACAATGCTGTGGAGCCATGAATTCCCATAAAGAAATATTAACATACTGACGTTATACTCCTGATAGCCAGTTGGTGAAGGAAGAAACCAGAACCAGTCTTTACTTGGAATAGATTTATTCACAGAGTGAAACATTACAGGTATATATCTCCTGACTACTCACGTGTCAGTCAGTATCTCTTTATATGTACTTAAGTAACCTTCCAATCAATGCCTTCCACCTGTACGTTCTTAACCTCAATTGATGCAATTAACAGCATGGCCCGAATTCTCCCCATCCTACCACAGGTCACCCTTTGTACTTTTCTTCACCACCCCATCTCCCCAAAATCCATTTCTCTGGCTCTGTACCTGCTTAAAAACTGATGGGTGTTGATTTTAACACCCTTCCAAACCTCCCTGCCCCTAACAAGCAGAAGAGGGTCGGGGTTAAAATATCAAGAGTTAGCAATGTGATCTCAACCTGACCCCACCCTTGGCCATTACATTTTCACTGCCCCCAATTTAAAAAGTATGGCTGAGTTGGTAGCACTCTCACCCCTGAAATAAGAAGGTTGTAGGTTCAAATCCCACTCCAGAACTTGAGCGCAAAAATCAAGGCCAGCAAAGCAGTATTGAGGGAGTGCTGTTCTGCTGGAGGTGCTGTCTTTCAGATGAGATATTAAACTGAGGCTCCTACTGCCCTTTCAGGTGGGGGAAAAAAGATCCCGTGGCA
This sequence comes from Cetorhinus maximus, assembly GCF_964194155.1. Lineage (NCBI taxonomy): Eukaryota > Metazoa > Chordata > Chondrichthyes > Lamniformes > Cetorhinidae > Cetorhinus > Cetorhinus maximus. The sequence goes on from NC_135893.1 coordinate 101,972,188, forward strand.
CTACTTGGAAGAAGAGTAGGGGAGTTATCTCTGGTGTCCTGGCCCATCTTTGTCCCTCAGTCAGCATTACAAAAAATCTGATTTTTGCCATATGCCCATGGGAACTATCTATGTGCAAATTGGCTGTCAGGTTTTCTACATTACATCAGTGACTGTACTTCAAAAGTACTTCATTGGCTGTAAAGCACTTTGGGAACTTCTAAGGTCTTGAAAGGTGCTATATAAATGTATGTTTTTCTTTCATTTCAATCAAGCCATTGAGAAGGCTCCCACAAAAGGCCAGATGTTGTACTATGCTTATAGCACTGATATCCCATCACTGCCAACCATGTTGTAATATGGTGCGCAGTGGTGTCTCAACGATGGGATCTTGAGATTTGCATATTTAAAAATGAATCGTTTATTGTTAACCTTTAACTATTTACACATCCCAGGTTACTGTCATGCTTGGTGCTGTTACCTCCATGCAGGCTGGTTCCAGAGTGTTCTCTCTTGAATGTTCTCTCAGCCCATTACCATGTGACTCTATACATCATACCGTGGGCGGTGCTATTCTCCAGTCCTTGCTCTGCCGAGCACCTTTACATTACAGTGGCATGCAGGCGCATACCACATCATACAACACCATGACCGGATTACACTATCGGAGCCGTAGTGTGTACACATTGGTAGGTGGCGGCCCGAGCTCCTGGCTGCCCATCAGCAGTTCCAAGACAAGGAGGTATCGACTGCGTAAGGTAAGATATTAAGATCTGCTCCTTTTAGAACTCATTGTAGGCCAGAAGACCCCTGCAAAGTCTTTGGGCCTCCCAGGCCCAGCCCTCCCATCAACCTCTGACTGCCCATCAAGGTGACTGACCAACCCTGCCTCCCCACCCCCCTCCCGGATCACTGCTCTTCTGTCTGTCTGACCCCACCTGAGGCAAAAAAAAAACAACGTTAAGAAACTTCCTCTTCACCTCCATGTCCTGACACCTTAATGGACACAGCTGGGTCCTGGGCTGTTTAATACTAATCCTTTTCTACTTTTGCAATGACAACGAAATGATATGAGTAAAGTTGCAAGCGCCGGTTCAGAAGAAAATTTACTTTTGACCTGAGTATTACCTGGTGAGGTAAATAACCAGGTGACGCTGATGTAGGAGCTGAAGCTGATTAGGTCACTACTGGTGGTGCATTGTGCTTAAATCAGCTCTGAAGTCCCTTAATTGCTAAACAAAACATATTAGAACCTTCATATGAATCACAATCAAACCTTTAGAGATTGTAATTGCGTATTGTTACCCAATACAACATTGATAAATCAAGAATATTAAAAACTAACCCAGTGCAAAGGTCAGTCCAAAAACCTGTGAATACACAATCTTATTATCTAAACTAACCAGGGCAATGAATAAGAGATGTTAGCTAACCTGAGTACCAACGTCTCGTAGGCAGCAGTGTATTTACAGAGAGTTATTAAAGTGCTGTATAACTAGGTCAAGTGAAGTAGAGTCTTGCAGGGACCAACAAATCCCATTTGTAGTGGGTGGTGTTAATATTCACACAGGATCCCGAAAGCTATGGGCAGAGGAATCAGAGGAGGCAGATTGTTAAAACTTGAAAAGGAATGGGACCCCAGATTATAAATTGCGCACATCAGTGGAAATATTTTAATTAAGGAATGTAAAACTCATTTAAAGTTCCTGGGGTATTTTTATTTTTAAACCGGAGCCTAAATTCAGTGTGAATATTGGGATGACCCAAAAAAACGGAAAGGAAAAGAGAGCAAGATATTCGAGCCATTTGACATGCGTGACTCTGGTGAGGTTATGTTTAAGATTTAATCGGCCTACCCATAACATTTGTAAGGGTGACTCACATTTTGTGGATGTCGATGGCAGGGAAGGTAACAGAAACAAACTGGTTACCTTTAAGAGCATTTTGCAATGGGTTATTTATATTCCATGAAGTGTATTTGAACACTATGTCTGCTGTTTCGTGGGATATGTGGGACATTCTTTGTCCCAGTCCTATGCAGATACCCTCCCTGACCAGCTTATCCGATACGATGATAACCGTATCGGCGTTGCTTCCTGCCCTTTCTCCAAAGTGAAAGATTTCATCAACTTTGCTTCAAATTTCCTCCCCTCCTTGGCCCTCGCATAGCTCAATTCCAACTCTTCCCTGCCCCTCCTTGATCTCTCTATCTCCCTCTCGGGGGATAGGCTGTCAACCAATGTCTAAGCCCCCCTTGGCTCCCGCAGCCATCATGACTGCACTTCCCGCAAGGACTCCATTCCATTCTCTTAGTTTCTGTTTCTTTAAAATTTCTAGATGGGATGTGGGCATCGCTGGCTGGGCCAGCATTTATTGCCCATCCGTAACCGCCCTTGTTCAGAGAGAGGGCATTTAAGAGTCAACCACATTGCTGTGGGTCTGGAGTCACATGTAGGCCAGACCAGGTAAGGACGGCAGATTTCCTTCCCTAAAGGACATTAGTGAACCAGATGGGTTTTTACAACAATCGACAATGGTTTCATGGTCATCATCAGACTCTTTCACCATCTGCCGTGGTGGGTTTCGAACCCTGGGTCTCTGGATTACTAGTCCAGTCTTATAGCAGGCGGATGGTAAATGCCAAGCTGCCAAATCCCAGAGGGAAACTTGAAGCCGCTGCCACAACTATTTGCAATTTGTACTTATTTCGAGATGTGGGTGTTGAATTCAGTAAAAAGGCCACCAAGTCTTATAGGCTTCTTATAAAACTAAATTAAACGTTTAATAATAGAAGAAATGATTTTGGGCACATACATAGATCTACAAATTACTACTATGATAACTTCTAAATCCCCTAATTAATCAAAGCCCCAGTTACAGCCCTGTTAAGGCAACAGTGAGACACATAGATGTTAAAAGACCCAGGCAAAGTAACACACAATACCCTGAACAGTCGAATTCAAAGTGAGTTTTTCTCAGCTTCGGTTCCATTTGGGCAGCAGCTTGAGGCTTAGATACTGGAGGCTTTTCACACTTGAATGCCTGCCCTTACACACAGCCTTCTATCCTTTACACACATTTTCCCTTTTGAATGCAAATTCCCATTGATTCACTATGTCTCTGGACTTAACCTCTCTAATAATAAAATCTATCATAGTACCAATTTTACCAGTAATCTTTGGGAAAAATAAACACACTGTTTCTTAACTTCTCCTGGCTAAGTGTAACATTTCACCCCCTCTTTTGAATTCAATCTAGTCCGGTTTATTTAAAAATGCGAATGTTCCCTTTATACCTGTGTTTACCTACTTAACATTTCAAACCTAGTTTATTTTCTGTTACATCAAAGCCTTCAGACCAGCTACCTTTAATTCAATTAAGCCACACACACACACACACACACACACATATTGACACAGGCCCCACTATTACTCTACAATAAATTCCAATAACATGATGAAAATGATTACATCTTCCTGACACCAGTGACGATACCACTAGCAACTGCCTCCCCTAAATGTCCTGGTCACATCTGTTCTGACAATGTCACCTTACAGCAGTGCTTCTGACTTCTCAGCCAAACATTCATCTTCACCCTGGTTGACAGGAACTATGGCTGTGACTGGCCCATTTCTGTCCTCACACCTTCCCTTCCCTCCCCAGAACAATAATAGTGTTCCCCTTGTCCTCACCTTCCACCACACCAGCCGTCACATTCAACAAGATTATCCTCCCACCATTTCTGGCACCTCCAGTGTGATGTCACCACCAAACGTACCTTTCCCTCCCCTCCCCATTCAACATTCCCGGGTACCCTCTGAAATATCCTATTCTACTTCTCAATCACCCACAACACCCCATCCGCTTCTCATGGCATCCTCCCAGACTTCCGTAGGAGATGCAACATCTGCCCTTTCACCTCCTCTCTTCCCACCATCCAGAGGCCCAAATACTACTTCCAAGTGAAATAGCAATTTACTTGCACGTCTTCCAACTTAGTGTATTGCATAAAATTACACAGAGTATAAAGCATGAAAACAGGCTACTCAACCCAACCAAATGAAAGAAATCTGCAGGCATCCAGCTACAGTGTTGTCATCAAGTAGAACAAGGAGCCAATCACACTGAAGTATTCTCACAGACAACAGGCCAGGAAGTAAAATGGACTTTTGCATTTAGTCATTATTTTACAGAGCATCCTTCCACACTACTCTCTCTGTAACCTGTGCTGAGGTGATGGCGCCTGGTTCCCAATGGGTGAGTTCCCATCTGCGCAATTCACCCTTTCTTGGGGTCCAGCTAATTCCTTAGTTCAGTCATGACTGCTCCCCATTGTGTGTCCATGTCCATTTAGCTGGTCTTACCCACAAAACTCATGCATCCCATGCAGACCTGTTAGAATCACAACACTCCCCTTGGTGAGGTTTCAATGAGCTCTTTAACCACCTTGACAGTCCTTCTTCATGGATCGGACAGGGTTTTGTGGGACCCTTGTTAAACTCCTGACAACCAGTTGGTGAAGGAGGAAACCAGGAATCAATCTTTAACAAATTTTATGTTTATTTACCAAGTAAAACATTACAATGGTGTAGCTCCTAGCTCTACTCCCCCAACACCAGTGTCAGAAAATAACTCTTTATATGGGCTAAATTAACCTTCCAATGAATGTTCTCCATCTGTATTCACTTAACTTTAATTTATACAATTAACAGATTCCTTTCTTTTTCTCTAAATGAAACTTAACAATTAATACTTTGAAATAATATTTCAAAACAAATTGAAGAAGGGAAAATAAAATCATATTCTATATAAAGCATAACATGACAAAATGTTCCTCTTCCAGAAGCCCCAATAGTCTCTTGCTACAATCCCTCCTTCTTGTGAAAGGATAATGATGACTCGCATCAACCCAACTGATATGGATATTTCTTTTCTCTCTAACCTTTGTTTCACACCAGCAAGGTCAATCCTTAATCTCCTTCCACTTACACCTTTTGTAGATTGTTCATTATCCCACAAGGAACGATTATCCATGTAACATTCAATAGGCAAACTGTTTTCACTATGGCCCTTGTACAGAATTTCCACTGAAATATTTGACAGATAGAATCCCATATCCACTGTTTCAACAGAAGTCAGTGTTTCTGCAGTTATAGTATTTCTAACAACCCTTTTTATTTCCTTAACTTCCTCGGCTAAAAGGCAACATTCTCCATTTTTACCCACCAAAAATATTATGAAACCAGTTTCACTTGAATACCCATCAGCAAGATTGGCATGAGAAGCGTCACCAAAATAACTATTTTCATGTTCCTTGGGAAACTTAAGAACACATTCCTCCATATTTACTTCTTTAAATGTTTTATTTGCTGTTAAAAACATTCTCAATTTTAGGGTGTTTCATCGTGGTACCTAGTTTCAATACATCAAAACTAGCATCCAATCCTGTCTGAGTGCATAACCAATTCAACTGACTGACAAATCAAGCTTCATAACTGCTCTGTTTCTTCTTTAGATGTACCATCGTCTCTCTGTGTTGACCTAACATGATTAACTGGGATGGGAATAACACTCTCTAAATAGGATTGCTTTAGTCCAGACCTATTTTGCTTAATGTCTAAACCAATATATTTAAAAGCCCCTGATGCCTGACTTGCAATCTTAAATTCCAGCTTATTACAGAATCACAGAATTGTTACAGTGTAGAAGTAGGCCATTTGGCCCATCGTGTCTGCATCGACTCTCCGCGTGAGCATTATGACTTAATGTCATCCTTCTGCCTTTTCCTCTAACCCTGCACATTGTGTCTATTTAAATAATCACCTATTGCCCTCTTGAATGCCTCAACTGAACCTGCCTCCACCTGCAGAAATGTGGCTTTTATGTCAATTGATCTCCCCTCCCAGGAATATGTGGCTAAAAGAGCTGAAAAGACTTTCAGGACTTACCCAATGTGTGAGAGTTCCCGATGTGTGAGAGTTCCCGATGTGTGAGTGTTCCTGATGTGTGAGAGTTCCCGATGTGTGAGTGTTCCTGATGTGTGAGAGTTCCCGATGTGTGAGAGTTCCAGATGTGTGAGTTCCCGATGTGTGAGAGTTCCCGATGTGTGAGAGTTCCAGATGTGTGAGAGTTCCCGATGTGTGAGAGTTCCCGATGTGTGAGAGTTCCCGATGTGTGAGAGTTCCCGATGTGTGAGAGTTCCTGATGTGTGAGTGTTCCCGATGTGTGAGTGTTCCTGATGTGTGAGTGTTCCCGATGTGTGAGAGTTCCCGATGTGTGAGTGTTCCCGATGTGTGAGAGTTCCCAATGTGTGAGTGTTCCCGATGTGTGAGAGTTCCCGATGTGTGAGAGTTCCTGATGTGTGAGAGTTCCCGATGTGTGAGAGTTCCCGATGTGTGAGAGTTCCTGATGTGTGAGTGTTCCCGATGTGTGAGAGTTCCTGATGTGTTAGAGTTCCCGATGGGTGAGAGTTCCCGATGTGTGAGAGCCCACTCTAACATTGGAATCATCCAGTCACTCTTCAAAACTCTGAGCAACTAGCCTCACTTTAGCCTTATAAGTCCCATCCACAAGGAACTTTTCCATACGAATCCATCCATGTGCCAAGCCTGGCCACCCGGTGTCTGGTGCTTCAGAATAAACCCCAAACTCCTTCCAACTATCTCATTCTCTTTGCTTCACCTCTCTGATTAATTTACCCTCTAGTTTATTTGGCAACCACAAAAGCTTCATGTTCTGGAGGATTTCTGCTTCTAGTCCCATCTCGAGACTGTCCTGTTGCCCTCCTTTCATTGAGTAGTCTATTCAAGCTGCGGTTTCTATTTGCACTTTGATGTCTTTTGGGACTAATACTGTAAAATCTCTCGGTCTTGCATGTTTGGAAATTCTTTCTTCAGTATGTGATCGTTTTCTAACACACGAGTCACCCTCAGACCCAAAATTAGAACTCGCACCACACTTTGTTACTTTCAGTTCTGCCACACTTCTGAACATCATCTTGAACATGTAACCAATATTTAAATTTGCCAGTAGCTTTTCAGACAAGCCCAGCAATTGTCACATCCCTTTATTCACTGAATACTTCTGGAACAGATGTCACCCCGAGTACGCACTTTAGGCAACTGGCCTTTGAATGCGATAGCCCTGTCCTGTACGCCATGATCACTGAGTCTACCACTATCCGACCCCTGACCTATCGATCCTCAGGACTGGCACCACAAAGCAGATGAGTGTGAGAGGCGTAGGATCGCCTTCTATCTGCACTCAGATTCTGAGAGTTTGTAATCAATCCCAATTAACCATGAGGAATGAACCCTAATAGTCTGATTACCATGTTGGATAACCATTGTCTTACCATCACGCCCTATTACTTTACCAGAATCTTTTCATTCCCCATGGCCCTCTCTTTGGTTAATAATACTCCACAATTAAAGTCTTATCTCAGATGGTCTTAAACAATGCCTTAGAGCTCTCCAAATTTTCTCTGAGACCTCAGCCTTGATGAATACCCTTGTCTACGCATGTATAGCGTTCAAATGTACAGAAAAAAATGGAACTAATTGTAGTCCCCTCTAGGGTAGGAGAAATATCACCCAGCAGAGAAGGGAACTTGGCATTTCTCCCAGAGATATTATTGATAGGTGCTACACCCCCAACATTCCTCTGCCAATGTGTTCAACCCCTGGCAGCCAGTTGGTGAAGGAGGAAACCAGAATCATTACTCAGATTTAGGCTTATTCACAATGTGAAACATTACAAAAGTATAGCTCCTAACTCTACTACCCCACAATAGTGTCAATAAACACCTTTTTATATGTGCTCAAGTAATCACCCAATGAATACCCTCCATCTGTATAAACTTAACCTTAAGTTATGCAATTAACAGTCCTCCCCTGACGACCCTGGTGAAACTAGCCAGTGCCAGGAATGACATTGGGAAGCCAGCACACTGGGCAGCACTAACATTTTCAACCACTTCCCTTTCTACACCCATCAGCCCCGTCCATCTACTCCATCTAAACCTTTTGTAATTTTAAAGACTTCTAATAGGTCACCCCTCAGCCTTGGCCCAGCAAGACGCTTCCTTCTGAGATCCACATTAATTATTCTTTATTACATTCTGGATGTATACCACAAGCGCAGCACATAATGTGGTCTCCTTTCCACTGGGGAGACCAAACACAGATTGAGTGATCACTCAGCTGAACATTCAGTCTGTAATTACAGTTTCTGGTCGCTTGACATTTTAACTCTCTATCCCACACTGGCCTCTCTGTCCTCGGCCTCCTGCACTGTCCAATGAAGCTCAATGGAAGCTGGAGGAACAGCAGCTCATCTTTCAATTGGAACATCACAGCCTTCTGGGCTCAACATTCAGTTCAACAAATTCAGATCATAACCACTGCTCCCCCTTTTTTTTGGACAGCAGTTGCTGGTTATGATTCTGCTGTTGCCATTTACACCTCCTCTAGACCCATAATTAGTTCCTTTACTGGTATCATTGCCACCCCCTATAGTCTTGCTCCATCATCCTTAACTTTCATGTAATCACTTCTGCTTTCAACCCTGTCATGGACCTTCTCTTTTATTCTTCCCCCTTACACCTTTTGCAATCTCTGTCGGAGCTCTAACTGCTTCCAGTTTCGATGAAAGGTCATCGACCTGAAACGTTGACTCCGTTTCTCTCTCCTCAAATGCTTCCTGACCTGTTGAGTAACTCTGGCATTTTTTGTTCTTATTTCAGATTTCCAGCATCCGCAGCATTTTGCTTTTGCAATACATCAATAGTACCAGCATGAGGAAAGAGTGTTCGAAAAGGGCATTACCATAGCTCTTCCATCATAACCAAATGCCAGCTCTTAAATAAACACAGCTGATAGATCACGATTTAAGACAAAACTGCAAAATTCTTCATTTAAAGGTTAATTCTTCATCGACTGGCCACCTTCTGTGAGGTAAGTTTCTAATGAAAGGAGTTTTCTTGTGGGAATTTTATTGGCCACACAATCACAGTCTGACACAATAGTCACACATTGGTAATGTTCAGCAATAAGGAATGTACCTAGCTCCACCAAGTTCTGTATCTCTTCTTTGCCTCCACCTATCATTGGCTATGATTGGCTATGATAATATATCATTGACTATCATCTATCCAGCTCTACCTGCCCCACCCCCCACCCCTCTACCAGCTTATATTTCACCTCATTTCTCTAATTCCTTAGTTCTGTTGAAGAGTCATACGGACTCGAAGCATCAACTGTGTTCCTCTCCGCAGATGCCGTCAGACCTGCTGAGTTTTTCCAGGTATTTTAGTTTCTGTTTCTGTATCTGCAATGCCATTTTAAAAAAATGATCCAGATGAACATTTGAAAAAAACAATTCAAATTTGTGGGTATCCAAAATAAGACATTTTCTCTAGATATGAAACCGTCTCAACTCTCATGGCATTGTTTCTTAAAGATCACTGTAGGTACTTTCATTTCACATCACTTTACCACACGTGGTTTTTTTCAGGACTTGTTAAAAACACTTCAATTACAAGCTTCAGATTCCTCCTAGGGAGAAATGTCTTCTGAAGCAAGGTTTCAGAATCGTACAGTATCCAGTTATTTATATGCAGTCACTATCTGTCATAACGCAGGAGAAAACTCCTTTCATTAGAAACTCACCTCACAGAAGGTGGCCAGTCGATGAAGAATTAACCTTTAAATGAAGAATTTTGCACTTTTATCTTAAATCACGATCTATCAGCTGTGTTTGTCTAAGGACTGACATTTGATTGTGATGAAAGAGCTATGCACTTGGGCTCTGAGGTAAAACTGTCGGAGTGATACATATGAATTACTAATGCATCTTCAGCAGCTTTTAATGGATTATCCTGGAAAACCCCCCAAAGGCATCTATTGAAACTCAAACAGGTGTTGGTGCCTTAGGGATATTTATCTGCCTGCGCTTCTGATCCAGTGCACATGGATATGAACCCAGAGGAATGTCAATATTGTTAGCGTTGCATGTACTCTCTTATCTTCTTTTGACTCTGAAGTCACAATCTCCACATAATCTATAGATTGACGAAACAGATTCTCCAACGTGACCAGAAAGAAAAGTATATCAGCTAACTAGTGATTAGCAAAATAATATGGCTTATAACTTACTGTATAATTGGCAACTTAAATGCTTATATATTTTGTATTCCTCGCAATTTGAAGTTAGTTTAGCACTGATTAATTTATACATAAAATACTTATCGCAAAACTAGCAGGTTTGTTTTGACACAGTGGAGAATTATTTAATCACATTTCCAATATGATTTAGCTTCAGGAGGGTTACAAAACCTGCAAAGTCTGTAATAGTCTGGTGTAATCTCTCAGTATGTGCATAATTAAAGGCCAAGTAATAAAGTCTTCCGCTTCAGAAGTAAAATGTGTTTTTTTTTTAATCACAGACCACAATCCCATTGTAAGTGGCAGCGGCTATGGCGTTGCAAATTGGATTCTGGTGTTCCATAATGACTTAAAGAGCGACAGCAGTTTGTGCCGCTGCATCAGGCCGACCAACAGGCAGTTGAAGCCGAGGTCTGAGCAACAATAATTCTGACCGCACGCGGATCTGTGGAGGGATGGTCCAGTGCTATTTTCATGTTCCATGTGTTCTATGTTTCGTCGGGCATGACGCATTGGTAACGTTCAACCTTTAGGAACGCAGCCAGCTACAAAAAGTTTCCAATCTGCAATGCCATTTAAGAAAATTAGTTTGGATGAATATTTGAAAAGAAATACAAATTTGTTTTAATCTCGCAATGTGCCCAAATAAGACATTTTCTCTACATATGAAACCATCTTCCATATATGTTTCTAACATAGAAGGCTATTTAACAGTTGAGAGACAAGCCACACCTATTCTCCGCATAATTAGACAGTAAGGCTCCTAGCGTACAACCTGAGTTGCATCAAGTCTACATCACATTTCGGTCCAACTGGTCTATGCTATGGTTCATGCGTACACTCCTCATCATCTAACCATATCAGCATACCCTTCTCCTCTTTCCTCCCTCACATGTTTATCCCTTAAATCCATATATGTGATTTGCTTCAGCCACTCCCTGTGGTAGCATGTTCCATATGGTTACCACTCTTTGGGTAACCTGAATTTCCTATTGGATATTTTAGTGACTATCTTATAGTAATGGCCCCTAGTTTCTGAATGCCTTCTGCCCATTCCAGGAGATAGGAAAGAAAATATAGATATCCATGTCAACCTGGCTACTCTATAAAATTATTATTATTTTTAAAATGAACAAATGCTTTTCCCTGATTAGCCATGACTCATAACAGAGGAATTTCTAACCTTCAGAAACCAGCAAGGACCTCATTATCTTTAAAGAGCCGTTGATGCCCCTGTGACTGCAGAAAACCAAGTTCCAAAGAAATGCACCAACCCCCTTTACATTTCTAAGGTAGAACTGGCCAACAGAGACGGCATGTCTGCAAGGCCAAAAGAGACACTGACTCCTCTATTAAACACCTCAAGATTGGGAAATACATCCTTTGTCCAACACCCAGGAGCAGAAGGGGGAAGTATGTCACATGACCTCCCCCCGAGCTGCTAGAACCTGTAATATTGCCATATGGAACTGAACCCAGGCATTCTATCATTTTACCACCTAACAGGTAGCAGCAGAAAGAGCTCTGCCCAGGGAAAGTGCCTGGCTGTAATCTACACTGTGAACCATTGGAACACCAGAACTCCTGTATGTGTGCCTATAAGACTATGTGTCTTCTTCTATCAAGGACGTCCTTGCTTCAGGGAAGATGAATCACCCTGCAACAGTTTCAGCCTGCTAACCTCTGAAGGAATACCCCATCGGGCTTTTGATTCTGGACTCTGGACTCACATGAAACCATAACTCTTATTTTTATTGGGGTCTTGCCCTGTACCCCTTTCCTTCCCTTATCCCCTTTTTATTGAATGAGTGCAAACAGGAACCGATGTTGCGAAACCCCTTCCTGCATCTTGTGTGTGTGTGTGTGTAAAATAAACCAACTCTCTTATTTGACCCTATCTTGAGTTTGTTCTGGATTAATTAATAGAGGATTGGATCACTCCAAAACTGAAGGGTTGGGGAAAGTATGGCACCACTTATAAAAGGGGAAATCAGAAATCAAAAACACCTTTCTGTTTAGGGATGGATAGGGAGCAGAGAAATCAGGTCTGTTTAAATTAATCCCCCTCTGGTCTGCAACACTTCCAAATGGAAACATCTTCTCCATATCTGCCCTGTCAAACCCCTTCATTATTTCAATGATCTCTACCCAGCCACCTCACAACCTTTCCTTTTTTAAAGAAAAGAGCTCCAGCCTGTTCAGTATTTTTCCGAATGCTTATAATCTCTCAGTTCTGGAATCTTCCTTGTAAATTTGCATCGCACCTTCTCCAGCTCCTCTGTATCCTTCCTCTAATATGGAGATTGGAACTGTGTGCGGCGTTCCAGATACGGTGTAACCAAGAGTCTGTACAAGCTGAACATGGCTTCCCTGCTTTTCAATCCTGTTCTTCCAGAGATAAACCCCGTTCTTGACCCCCCGACCCAGAACACCCTGCGCTTCTCCAACACGGGTGGGAATAAGGAGCCCAGAGTGCAGGGGTGAATGGGTGGGCGGAGAAGGGGGGCAGGGGAGCAGAGCCGGACTATTGGCACTGGGGGCGCTGGAATGCTTTGACACTCCCGCTGATTTAAAACAATGCGAGCAGCAGCCCTGTAAATCAGCCCTGTAAATGTTAGGGCAGGACAATCAGGCCAAGTCTATACACACTCACAGGTCCTGGTGGGAACATCAGCTTTCACCCCCTCAGAACCCACTCTGGTGAGCTGCAACTTCCAAATTTGAGCACAAGTTAGCTCCCTGGAACTCGAGGTGTGGCTGGGTTCTCAGTGCTCGTCGCTCTTGGCACTGCAATGTCCTGCCTAACATATTTTCAATTATTCCATGTTTTTCTATTACTTCCTTGAGTAAAGATTCCATTATCTTCCTTACCACCAATGTTAAGCTAACTTGTTCCCTGGATTTGTTCTAGCTCTCCATTCAAGTATAAGAGGAAACGTTTTGTCTTGTGGGGAAGAGCGTAGCCAGAGGCCATCGATGTGATACACCCCAAGAAACCCAGGAGGGAATTCAGGAGAAATTCCTTTACCCAAAGAGTGGTGAGAATGTGGAACGGAGGGAGTGGCAGAAGCAAAACTATTGATGCGTTTAAGGGGAAACTAGACAAGCACATGGGGCAGGATCTTCCGGTTGGCAGGTGGGGGTGGGGCACACTCGCTGACATGTAAAATGACGTCGGGTGGAACTCCCTACATCACCCCGCGTCATTTCCATTTTCAGGCTGGCGGAGGCGCAGCTGAGTCAGTTACACGCCCACTGACCTGTCAATGGCCAACTGAGGCCATTGAGAAACTAATTGAGGTCATTAATGGACCTGCCCGTCCAACCTTAAGGCTGGCGGGCAGGCCGGGAGCCCTGGCGGGCTTCAGAAAAAGCGTGAAACCTCATCCACGGGCGGGATGAGGTTTCATGAGGGTTTTAAAATATTTAATAAAGGTTTCAGTTAAAGTTATGGACATGTCCCAACTCATGTGGCAGTGTCCCGTGAGGGGACATGTCAGGGAAACTTTTCTATCATTTTTATTGCAAATTTTAATTCGGGGCCGATCTTCCTGAGGCAGCACTTAGCCTCAGGGAGATCTGCGAGCTCTTCGCACTCCCGGCTGAGGGAATCCGCCCCCCTCATCCACATAGGGAGCGCATGGCGCTTCCTGGCAGACGTCACGCTGGGCGGGCCTTAATTGGCCCACCCACGCAAAATGGTGGCACGCCTCTGATTGGGGGGTGCCGATCGGAGGTGTGCCCAACCACTTCCCCCCCCAACAGGTGGTGGGGGGGGGGACTATTTTTCCCATGAGAGAGAAGGGAACAGAGGGTTACGAAGGTAGGTTTAGATGGGAAACAATGGGAGGAGACTCAAGTGGAGCATTAAGAATGGCATGGACTGGTTGGGTGATGTATCCTATGTAATCCTCTGTAACTAGCTGTCTGCCTCTGACATTAAAAAGACTTTGTCATGAAGCCTGCTTGAACAGGGAAGCATTGTGGGGATGGGGAAGTAGGGGTGGGCGCAGACTGTCAAGTCTTGTGGCAGACACATCACCTCACTCGTTCCCAATCCATCTCATCCACCTCTTACATGGCTGCAAGGATACAAAAGCCATTAGGGATGGGTTATGTCCTCCTGCCCCTCACCCACCAAACTTCAATTTGTTCGAAAAAAATATCCTGGTTCTAAAATTGGAAAACAAAAAAACACCTGGAAAATTGTCATCCAAACAGTTTTGACCTTAGGGTTTGACTGCTTTTGTTTTCATCAGTTAACATTCCTGACATTTAGTTCGTTGTTACCGGGAGATGGTGGCGTCATGGTGATGGCTGGATTTTCATGGAGCTGGGGAGATTCCGTGGAGGTGAAAAAGTGGGGGCAGGGACCTGATTCTGGGATTCCCGACCCCATCCCCGGCACCCCCAATTTTCACCAGTGCGGGTTAAGCGTGTGGGCTGGTGCAGGTCGTGAGGCCACACCCTGCATTCCTGACCTGGGTGGCTCCACTGGGGAGATAGGCATGTCCTAGTTCCTGCCCTCTGAAATGGCCCAGTCAGCCACTGTTTGGGGGCAATTAGAGACAGATAAAAAATGCTGGCCTTGCCAGCAACACCCACAGATGGACCTCCAGGACAAGCTTGGGCTGTTGGCTCGATACTCGATACCGAAGTGCAAAATCTGCCAGGTCAGCAGCACTAACTAAGGCCCTTGTAAATAAAGCTGAATGTCCGACAAATCACTCATTACACTTTTCTTTAACACTTACATGCAGTAGAAGCGAGGCACCCTCAGCCCTGGTTACAAATCTGCATTTAATGTGTGAAGCAGAACTTATCACAAAGAGAAAACAATAGTGTAAACAATCAAAAATAAATCATAAAGACCTCATCTCGGGCCAACACAAAAGCACCAGTGAGAAACCCGTGGTGTGCCTAAGGTGCCTTATGTTTACGTTTCCGGGTGTTACATCTTGGTGCTGCCCCATCGCTGGGAGTGGCATCTGAGCCAGCCTGCTGACTCTGCTGTCCTGTTGGCCTCGATGACCTTGGCAGTCATCCTCTGGCCCATGGAGCCAGTACTGGCCCCGCCTGGGAGGGAGCTGCCAGTTCCACAGCTGGCATCACCCCAGTCGTCGCAGCCTCACCGGATGGTACGGTCACTGGGAGAGGGACAGAGGAACTGCCGCCCTCAACCAGAGAGGTGCCCGCAGAGACGTCAGGCAGCTGCTTCGCCGACCTGCTCACCGTGGATGGATGGGCACCGAGCTGGGAAACTTGATGCCCAGACCACCTCCCACATTGGCAATGACCAGCTGAGGTCAATGGCAATGTGAGGGCTTGGTGGTCAGAGCACATCCCCAGGAAGCCCTGATGGGTCTCCTGGAGTAGCCTCTCCACGAGAGTCGCCACTCTCTCCATGGAGGACGAATGGCGCTCGGACATGTGGCTTATTGCTTCGGCGAGTGTCGTGTAGACTCCTCCACCACGAAGACCAAGCCAATCATAGCCTCATGTATCTCCCCCAGATGTTCCCGCACACCCGGCCGCATTTCCTGCAGCTGCTGCATCGCGGACGACTCCAGAGACACATCATCAGGCACCGACTGAGCATGTGCCTGGTCCCCTGCAGTCCTCCAACTGCTGTCCCCATGGGCACTCTCTGTCTCTGCCAGCTCCTCCAGCGATCAGGAAGTGCCCTCACCGCTGTGCCCTGGGACATGAGCCGATGTTCTAATTCCCATCGAGGTGCTAGCATCTGCGCTGGTGCCTGCCTGGCAGAGATGGTGTGACACTGGTGAGACTTCAGGCCCCTCAGGTGTGAGAGGGGGCCTCTGCTGCTCCTCCTCCCGGCCCTGCTCCGGTGATGCTGAAAGGAAGATCAGGGACATTGGATCAGTTAACGTGGAGACAATGTCAAAGTTCATCCCTGTCCCCCGGATCATTATACGCTCATCCTTCTATAACCAATGGTCAAGCCAAGTTGCAACAATAACTAATTTAACAATCATCAGTGCTCTGGCTGTTGGGAGGACGATGCTGACCTCACTGTTGGGTATAAATACCTGGCCGTGGCACCCCAGCCTCACCGACACCAGTAGACTTGGGTCCATGGCGCCTCTCCAGTTCAAGCGCCTCCTGCTGGAAGCGGTTTAGTATGGAGAGCTGTGCCTGGCCGCCTCCAGTCCTCACACACTCGGTCGCGTTCTGCGTATTCTCCTCCTGAAAAAGAGAGAGCATTGATTAGGGAAAATTGCACGTGGACCCTGTTTGTGCATGGCCCACCCCAACCAGAGTGGGACATATCAGGGCTCCAGTGCCTCCTCACCCATCTGCTGCCGAACACTCAGACAAAGATGCCAGGCCTGTTCCCCACCCCCCCCCACCACCCCCTTGGACACATGCTGCCTACATCACATTAGGAACCACGCGGTATTTCCTCCCATAGCCAGGAGGCGCAAGCGCGTGCAGTGTAGAGGGCAGCAGATGGTTCGTTGCCAACGCCACCTTGAAGCTCCCCTCCCAGCATGTCATCACCCTGACTAAGACATGCCCTGGAGTTCTGAGTCTGCGCCGAGGTGCAGCTCCTCCAGGCTGTCCCCAAACCAGCCACGTGGGACTCAGATCAACACACGGTGCGGGGGAAAACTCATCTCCTCATGACCCACTCAGGCTGACCTCAGCATGGGCACTACCTGCTGGCCCACCCAGCAAAGGACAAATGCCCTCAATGATTCAATGCAGTCACCACACTGAGACTTGGGGGGGGCAGTGGGCAGCAGGGGGTAAGCTGACCTGCTGGGTTAAATGCCCAATGCCAACATGGTCCTCATCCTTCCAGAGCACAACAAACCATTGAAGAGCTTGTGACACTGGATCCGGTGAACCGCACCACGTCGCGGGAACTCACCACCTCCACCACCTCCCCCCAGGCTCATTTCGTCACGTGGGGGGGGCCTCCTCCTCCTGTCCTGGGGAACCAGCACCTCCCCCTGTGATGCCACCACCTCGAGGAGGGCAACAAGGCAGGCATCCGAAAAACAAGGGGTGCACTGGCCCCCCCGCCCTACCCTCCGGCCTGGCCGGCTCACCCGGACCCCTCAGCTGCGGCCTGGGACTGGCCATTGTGAGCAGCCTACAGGAGGCTGCCAGGCCTTGTTTTAAACAGGCTGCCGGGTCACCATTGGACCCGAGGGTCTGTGCACCCCCACCTCAGCCCGCACACTCCCGCCATCCTCGGGAGTCGGGGGATATACTGGGCCGCCTGTGTTTAATGGCGGCGCGGACCCGATCGTGGGCGGTGATCAGGCCCCTGCCCGGTCCTCCCTCCCCGCCAGATGGAAAATTCTGTCCATAAAATTCTGACAGGGATGAACAGACTGGATGCAGGGATGATATTTCCTCTGGCTGGGAGAGTCTAGAACTAGGGGTCACAGTCTCAGGATACAGGGTTGGCCATTTGGGACTGAGATGAGGAGAAACTTCTTCACTCAGAGGGTGGTGAACCTGTGGAATTCTCTAGCACAGGAGACTGTGGGGGGCCAAGTCACTGAATATATGTGAGAGGGAAATAGATAGATTTCTGGACCCTAAATGCATCAAGGGGTTTGGGGAGAGAGCGGGAATATGGCGTTGAGATAGAGGATCAGCCACGACCATATTGAAAGGCTCGAGGGGCTGAATGGCCTCCACCCGCTGCTCCTACTTTCCACGTTTCTAAGCCTGGCCTGTATGTGACTCCAGATCCACAGCAAGGTGGCTGACACTTAACTGCCCCCTGAGCCACTCAGTTGAGGGGGCAATTAGGGATGGGCAATGAATGCCGGCCCAGTCAGCGGTGCCCATATTCCACGATAGAATGCGTTTTAGAAATGATAAAGTGAGAGCTGCTGCTCAGCACTGCGCAATGCAGCACTATTATCAAGATCAAAACCGAAAAACTCCCTTGTCAGCCTCCCGTACTTTTAATTGAGCCAGTAAACAAAATGGATCACCTTGAGATTGGGAGCAGCCATTTCATTTTGCACTCTCTGCTCTTTTAGCTGATGGGATGGACATGTCCCTGATCACATGATGGCTCCCCACCCTGTGGAGAAGGAGACGGCTGCAAAACTCAGTGTCAGCGATCCGACAGAGAGTGAGCCAATTGTCCTCAGAGGAAACCCACGAGCAGAGCCATTCGGAAAAAAAAAAAGTAAGACCGGATTAAACTGCCCATTATTCGCGGCTCAGTCGTTTGCAGATAAAAAGTTTGCAAATTACCTCAACCCCAGCGTTATCTTTTGTATGTTAATGCGGGCTATTATAAACTGTTTTGACATTACATCAGTTTAGAGAACAATTTTCCAAAAGTCAGGAGACATTTTAACCGGTAAGGGAATGACTCGAATGTGGACTGTCAGAGAGTATTGTGTTTCCATGGCAACTCATACTACCCAGTAAGTACTCAGCAATGCATCTTTATTTCAACTATTACAATATTTTATGGCAACCCGGGGAAATGTTGTTTATCCATTTATGACCTGTGACATCCATAAGGTAGCCCATTTGTACTTGTTATATCCAGTGTAGACGTTCTGAATATTTAGAGACAGCACATGGGGAAGCAGGTGCTTTGCATTTCTGCTTACAGTACAGGAGGGATTCTTGACAAGGAGCTCTCAATATGAAGAGTACCATTCTATGTGTTAACACAACTCCAGTCTCTAGTTAACCATATTTACAGGTACAGCTATTTACTGAGACATTAATACCCATTTTCCACCATTCATTAAACATTTACTATAGTAACATCTAAGAATGTGATTTTCCTTGACGGTTACTTAAGCACAAAATTAACTTAAAGAGGGGGTTTTCCTCTTGTGACAGAAGGATTCTGCCCTGACCTTTTACATATTGTGCTGTTAAAGCTGGGAATAGAATGTGTGAGTGCGTGTTTACTAGCCAGGGAATCGTATACAACCTGATCTCGGGGATGAAGTGTGTGACAGAGGCAGGGTGAGAGGGTGAGAGAAAGATCCCATGTGTGCACAGCCCAAGAGACCCAGCAAGTCAGTGACAAATGCAGAGGGAGGGAGTGTGCTGAAATGCCAGTGAATGTCGTGTGATCTCTCAAACAGGAAATGAGAAAACACACACAGACTCAGACACGGAAAGTGAGTCATGCACGCACACGCACGCACACATTGTACACGCATACACACACAGAGCAAAAACATGAGTAAGAAGGTGATAACGCAGAAAGGGAAGACAGAATGAGACAGAGAGAGGGAGAACTCAAACAAAGGGCTTGATTTACAGTCCTCGCCTCGTCCAGGCCACTTTTCCAATTGGACCATTCTTATATTGTAAAAGACCAAAGCAACACATCTGCCCTCACTCGCTGAATTCCCTCACTCGCTGAATTCCCTCACTCGCTTAATTCCCTCACTCACTGAATTCCCTCACTCACTGAATTCCCTCACTCACTGAATTCCCTCACTCGCTGAATTCCCTCAGTCGCTTAATTCCCTCACTCGCTTAATTCCCTCACTCACTGAATTCCCTCACTCGCTGAATTCCCTCACTCACTGAATTCCCTCACTCACTGAATTCCCTCACTCGCTGAATTCCCTCACTGCACTGAATTCCCTCACTCGCTGAATTCCCTCACTAGCTGAACTCCCCCACTCGCTGAATTCCCTCACTCGCTGAATTCCCTCACTTGCTGAATTCCCTCACTCGCTGAATTCCCTCACTGCGCTGAATTCCCTCACTCGCGGAATTCCCTCACTCGCTGAATTCCTTCACTGCACTGAATTCCTTCAGTCGCTGAATTCCCTCACTCACTGAATTCCCTCACTCGCTGAATTCCCTCACTCACTGAATTCCCTCACTCGCTGAATTCCTTCACTGCACTGAATTCCCTCACTCTCTAAATTCCCTCACTCGCTGAATTCCCTCACTCGCTGAATTCCCTCACTTGCTGAATTCCCTCACTGCGCTGAATTCCCTCACTAACTGAATTCCCTCACTCACTGAATTCCCTCACTGCGCTGAATTCCCTCACTCACTGAATTCCCTCACTCACTGAATTCCCTCACTCGCTGAATTCCCTCACTGCGCTGAATTCCCTCACTCACTGAATTCCCTCACTGCGCTGAATTCCCTCACTCGCTGAATTCCCTCACTGTGCTGAATTCCCTCACTGTGCTGAATTCCCTCACTCGCTGAATTCCCTCACTGTGATGAATTCCCTCACTCGCTGAATTCCCTCACTGCACTGAATTCCCTCACTCGCTGAATTCCCTCACTGTGCTGAATTCCCTCACTGCACTGAATTCCCTCACTCGCTGAATTCCCTCACTGCACTGAATTCCCTCACTCGCTGAATTCCCTCACTCGTTGAATTCCCTCACTGTGTTGAATTCCTCACTGCACTGAATTCCCTCACTCGCTGAATTCCCTCACTGCGCTGAATCCCCTCACTGCGCAGAATTCCCTCACTCGCTGAATTCCCTCAGTTACTGAATTCCCTCACTGCGCTGAATTCCCTCACTCGCTGAATTCCCTCACTCGCTGAATTCCCTCACTGCGCTGAATTCACTCATTGCGCTGAAGTCCCTCACTCGCTGAATTCCCTCACTCACTGAATTCCCTCACTGCGCTGAACTCCCTCACTCGTTGAATTCCCTCACTGCACTGAATTCCCTCACTCGCTGAATTCCCTCACTACACTGAATCCCCTCACTGCGCTGAATTTCCTCACTGCGCTGAATTCCCTCATTCGCTGAATTCCCTCACTCGCTGAATTCCCTCACTGCACTGAATTCCCTCACTCACTGAATTCCCTCACTCGCTGAATTCCCTCACTCACTGAATTCCCTCACTGCACTGAATTCCCTCACTCGCTGAATTCCCTCACTGCACTGAATTCCCTCACTCGCTGAATTCCCTCACTGTGCTGAATTCCCTCACTGTGCTGAATTCCCTCACTCACTGAACTTCCTCACTCACTGAATTCCCTCACTGCACTGAATTCCCTCACTGTGCTGAATTCCCTCACTTGCTGAATTCCTTCACTCACTGAATTCCCTCACTCGCTGAATTCCCTCACTGGCTGAATTCCCTCACTGTGCTGAACTCCCTCACTGCACTGAATTCCCTCACTCACTGAATTCCCTCACTGCACTGAATTCCCTCACTGCACTGAATTCATTCACTCACTGAACTCCCTCACTCACTGAATTCCTTCACTCACTGAATTCCCTCACTGCACTGAATTCCCTCACTCACTGAATCTCCTCACTGCACTGAATTCTCTCACTCGCTGAATTCCCTCACTCGCTGAATTCCCTCACTGTGCTGAATTCTCTCACTTGCTGAATTCCCTCACTCACTGAATTCCCTCACTCACTGAATTCCCTCACTGCGCTGAGTTTCCTCACTGCGCTGAATTCCCTCACTCACTGAATTCCCTCACTCGCTGAATTCCCTCACTGCGCTGAATTCCCTCACTCACTGAATTCCCTAACTCGTTGAATTCCCTCACTGTGCTGAATTCCCTCACTCGCTGTATTCCGTCACTCGCTGAATTCCCTCACTCGTTGAATTCCCTCACTGTGCTGAATTCCCTCACTCGCTGTATTCCCCCACTTGCTGAATTCCCTCACTCACTGAATTCCCTCACTCACTGAATTCCCTCACTGCGCTGAATTCCCTCACTCACTGAATTCCCTCACTGCACTGAATTCCCTCACTCACTGAATTCCCTCATTCACTGAATTCTCTCACTCGCTGAATTCCCTCACTGCACTGAATTCCCTCACTCGCTGAATTCCCTCACTCGCTGAATTCCCTCACTCACTGAATTCCCTCACTGCACTGAATTCCCTCACTCGCTGAATTCCCTCACTGCACTGAATTCCCTCACTCGCTGAATTCCCTCACTCGCTGAATTCCCTCACTCGCTGAATTCCTTCACTGAGCTGAATTCCCTCACTCGCTGAATTCTCTCACTGTGCTGAATTCCCTCACTCGCTGAATTCCCTCACTCACTGAATTCCCTCACTCGCTGAATTCCCTCACTCACTGAATTCCCTCACTCACTGAATTCCCTCACTCACTGAATTCTCTCACTCGCTGAATTCCCTCACTCGCTGAATTCCTTCATTGAGCTAAATTCCCTCACTGTGCTGAATTCCCTCACTCGCTGAATTCCCTCACTCACTGAATTTCCTCACTCACTGAATTCTCTCACTCGCTGAATTCCCTCACTCGCTGAATTCCCTCACTGTGCTGAATTCCCTCACTCATTGAGTTCCCTCACTCACTGAATTCCCTCACTGCGCTGAATTCCCTCACTCACTGAATTCCCTCACTGCACTGAATTCCCTCACTCACTGAATTCCCTCATTCACTGAATTCTCTCACTCGCTGAATTCCCTCACTGCACTGAATTCCCTCACTCGCTGAATTCCCTCACTCACTGAATTCCCTCACTCACTGAATTCCCTCACTGCACTGAATTCCCTCACTCGCTGAATTCCCTCACTGCACTGAATTCCCTCACTCGCTGAATTCCCTCACTCGCTGAATTCCCTCACTCGCTGAATTCCTTCACTGAGCTGAATTCCCTCACTCGCTGAATTCCCTCACTGTGCTGAATTCCCTCACTCGCTGAATTCCCTCACTCGCTGAATTCCCTCACTCGCTGAATTCCCTCACTCACTGAATTCCCTCACTCACTGAATTCCCTCACTCACTGAATTCTCTCACTCGCTGAATTCCCTCACTCGCTGAATTCCCTCACTCACTGAATTCCCTCACTCACTGAATTCTCTCATTCGCTGAATTCCCTCACTCACTGAATTTCCTCACTCACTGAATTCTCTCACTCGCTGAATTCCCTCACTCGCTGAATTCCTTCACTAAGCTGAATTCCCTCACTCGCTGAATTCCACAGTTAAATATTATACTCCACCTGTGCTAGTGAGAGGAGCAGCCAAATAAACCTGAGCAAGAGGTTCACGTAAAGCACAAAAGCACAAGGTGTGTTTTGAGATGGAGGTTTCTCAGGCATCCTTGAGGTACAGGGCCTTTGGTCCTCAAAATTAGCCTCATCATGTCCAAACCACACTCAACAACGTGGTCTAATTTCAACCCAGAGAGAGGCAGAGTCATGGGGCTAATGGTAGAGAAAAAGACCCACTGACAAGCACTGGAGAGAGAGAGAGGCACAGAGCACACACATACATCAGGCATATGTGCAAAAGACACACAGAGAACACACGCAACATATCATGTGTGAAAAGGATAGGCGCACACAGAACACAGGCACAAGAGCCACGTGAAGCATTCAGAAAGGGACAACACAACCAGAGGATCATTGGCAGAACGTGACAGCCAAAATAAGCCCATGTAGGAGTTCAGCCACGTACACACAGAGCGTGAGAGACAGACACATACAAAGAGCATGCGAATGAAAACTCACAAATAACAGAGGGTGACAGTTGCCTTTGTGAACACAGCCACAATAAAATCAGGATTTATTCCGTTAAGTGAAAACGACCTTTAGAAGCCCTGCAGCAAAGTTTTACTGAAAGAGAAGTTGTGTTACTTTGGGTATATTCAGAGAAAAATGATGTTCTACTTAAAACTAATAAATAAAGAGGACTAAACGAGGAGTAGTTAGGAGATAACTGTTCACCTTTCACCACAAACCATGTGAAAGCTCGGGCAACTTATCCGAATCATCTGAACTTCAAAGCGTTGTTCCTAGGGGTAACTCCCTCCCGTTTGTTTTATAAAGCGCGAAATAGAAACGTGATACGTGCTCACGTTTATATTTTCTTGCCATTAAGTTCCCTCATCCCAGTTGTTCTTGAACCGACCGCTGGGAGATGCAAAAGAACAACCTTCGGTTTTTCCCTCCCTCTTTCAGGAGGAACACCGCCGTGACGATGAGGAATTGCAGGAGCAAAACCACCACATAGTAACTGTGAAGCAACGTGCTCCAGCTGGAGCAGGTACGCTGAATTTTAACGATGTAAAAGCCGACTGGCACCAAGCCAGCAAGTGCAGAGCCCAGCTCTCAATTTCACCTTGTCATAAAACACAAGAAATAGAAGCCAGGAGTGGGCCACAGGGCTTCTCAAACCTGCTTCGCTATTCAATGTGATCATGGCTTATTTTCTACCTCAGTTCCACTCCACACCCCTTGGTTCCCTCAGTGCCAAAAAAAAACCTAATGATCCAAGTCTTGAATATACTCAACAGTTGAGGGTAGAGAATTCTTTGACGTAGAGAATTCCAAAGATGGAAAACCCCCAGGATGAAGAAATCTCCCTCCCCCCCCACCCCATCTCAATCCTAAAAGGCCGACCCCTCATTCTGAGACCAGGACCTCTAGTTCTAGACACCCCAGCCAGTGGAAAGAGTCTGTCAGCGTCTCCCCTGTCCAGCCTTCTTAGAATTTTATACCTTTCGGTAAGATTACCTCTCACTCTTCTAAACTCCTGGGTATAGGGACCTGATCTGTTCATTTATGTCGAAATGCTGTACAGTGAGTATAAACGCGTGCACAATTTCAGTTTCTCCTTGTGAAGGTGAGAAAGTTGCACATGTTGTTTGCACAGGAAATTTGGAATCCCGTTGCAAATCCACACAGATGAATGAGCACTGACAATATAAATGAGCATGACCGTTTGCGTGTGAAAGATGGAGGGCAAAGGGGCAGGTCGGAGACTTGTAAACATCTCTAATAAAGAGGTGGAACTGAAAAGGGGAGACACCGCAAAGAGCTATTGACAATCGGTCGGTTGCAATGCTGAAACGCTATTGGCCGCAGGGGCAACCTATGGCGTGGGAGCTTGGAAAGCAGCCGCTGAAGCAGGACAGAGCTGCAGACACTGTCAGTGCAGATCCCTGAGGGTTAAACATCACCAAAGCCAAAGATAAACTGATAACCATGAAGAGATCGCTAAGGCCACCATATGTGCACAAGCGTCCAGAAATGCCGGATGTTAATGAATGAAACCCTTGCCAAAATTCTCAGTAAAGTGGAAGATGGGCCGAATGGTGCAACTTTGAAGGTAAAGCAGTGACCAAAATTTAAATTAGCGTCAGGTTTGTTTTATTTTTATTCTTTCATGGGATGTGGGCGCCACTGGCTAGGCCAGCACTTGTTGCCCATCCCTAATTGCCCTTGAGAAGGCGATAGTGTTTTATATGATCATTCCGGACCATCTGTGGCTTAGTGATAAGAGGGAGTGCCTAGGTCACTATAACATGCACACTAAAATCGCAGCACTTGCATTAGTTTGGCTGTGATATTAACAAACTACATTCACTTGTTTAGACATTATCCTGCCCACCATTTTTTTTAAAAGTTCAAAATCTGTGGAAGGCCATTGAGTCACCTGATTCAGTGATACCACTCTTGTCTCAGAGCCAGAAGGTTGTAGGTTTAAATCCCACTCCAAAGACTTAAGAATACAGTCCAGGCTGACACTTTGGTATAACACTGAGGGAGTGCTGCACTGTCAGGAGTGCCATCTTTTGGATGAGGTGATAAACTCAAGCCCCATCTGCTCTCTCAGGTCGACATAGAAGATCTAATGACATTATTCAAAGAAGAGCAGGGGAGTTCCCCTAATATTTATTCTCAAACAGCATCAAAGAAGCAGATTATCTGATTGTTTATCTCATTGTTTTTTGTGGGGCATTGCTGGGTATAAACTGTTTGTCATGTTTACAACGGTGATTACACTTCAAAAGTAGGTAATTGCCTGTAAAACACTTTGTGATAACCTAAGACTGTGACAGAGACTATAAACAGTCTTTTTTTCCCTGGAAGATACACAATGATATTGAGCCATATGATCACAACATAATCACAATATGGTCACCATGATGAGAATTTTCTCCCCGTTGGGTGGGCCAGTCAGAAGCGGGTGTGGGCGGGCACGGAGTCGATCGCCAATCAGCTGACTTGACCAATCAGAGTGAGCATGCCTGATTTGAATTTAAACAAAGCTTGGCAGTTAACTGTCAGCCATCAGTTAACTAGTGCACTCTGCAAGCAAAACGCCTCTACCAATCAGAGTCCATTCGCCAACCAATCAGAACTCTCTTCTCATGCAGTATAAATTGTTGTTCCCTTTACATTTGGTATTCTTGTGAATTGTCCTGATGAGTGCAAGATGAAAAGCTGCGTGCCACCACTTTACGCAGGTGGGCCAATTAAAGCCCACCCAGCGAGACGCGTGCCCGGTAGCGTTCAGCGCTACCTGTGCGGGCAGGGAGAGTCGGGGCCTGCGCTCTTTCACGCACGCGCGCAAAAGAGCGCAGAAATCTCCCCGAGGCACGGAGCTGCCTCAGGAAGATTAGGTTCGGAATGAAAGTTTTAATTAAAGACAGAAAAAAATTATTTAGACATGTCCCCTCATGTGACAGTGTCACATGAGCTGGAACATGTTTATGAAGTGTCACAAATATTTTTAATTTATTCAATTAAACCTTCATGAAGCCTCATCCCGCCCGTGGATGAGGTTTCATGAAAAATGCGAAGGCCGTCTGGGCTCTTCGCCTGCCCCCCCGCCAACCTTAAGGTTGGATGGGCAGCCCTGTCAATATCTTTAATTGGTTTAATAATGGCCTTAACAGGCCTTTGACAGTTTGGCGGGCGCGCACATGACTCCGGTGCGCCCCCACCGAATAGAAGCTCGGAATGACGCGCGGTGACATCGGGATGCATGCCCGACGTCACCCCTTGTCATTTTACACGTCAGTGTGCAGGGCCCATCCCTCCCACTCGCTGAACAGAAAATTCTCCCCTGTACGATCACTATCATTCCAATATAATCACAAAACAGATGCTACAGAAGAATTAAAGGCTGACATCTTGTGAATCTGCTGATCTGACAAACTGCTTCATCTGCACTCTGGTTGTATGCAGCCTCATCAAAATTGTCCAAGCGAACTACAAACTCCCACGCCCCCTATAAACATCCATTATTCCCTTCTGATTTTTATTGTCCTCTGGTGCTTTTCTCCCCGATCATCATTCTGATGTTTGCTCTGACAGTTTTAGTGCAAACTTTCCTAAAAAGTTCACTTTATGGTGTAATAATTTGCTGAATGCAAGAGTTCCCCAACTCTAAATTTTGCTCTATCTCAGCAGGCTGACTGTGGGCATAGATAACATCGAGGTGCATCGAGCCAAACTCTGTAAATCTACTGCAGCTTCCCTGAAAAATTCAGCAATGTGAAGACCATCCGAGAAATACAGTGTTTTAATTTTTTTATTTTCATTTATTTTTGGAACAGGGTAACTGTTGAGATCAGCAATAATTGATGTAGGATATTATAACTATGTACATTTTGAAATAGAATTAAATGAATAAAATATAATTTCAACCTTTTACTATTTCATTGTATACTTGTATTATTTTTTTAAAATAAACGAGATGGCACTTATTAACTGAGAACAGAAATAATACAAACCCCTCCATGGATTAAAAGTTAGCAAAGAGACCTGTCTTTAGCTTGCTAAAATGCAGATGGAGAATAAAGATGGCCTCAATTCAAGAGGCAGTCTGTCCGCTAGGCTGGTGGGATTGTCAACAACAGAACATAAATAATCCATCTAAATCTTCTGAAAGAAATGGAACTGAGATTCTTTTCTAAAGAAATTAAGTAGTCCTAGTTTGAATATTGCTGAGAAAAGACACATGTTGTCGAAGATTTTCATCTTGCACTCATCAGGACAATTCACAAGAATACCAAATGTAAAGGGAACAACAATTTATACTGCATGAGAAGAGAGTACTGATTGGTTGGCGAATGGACTCTGATTGGTAGAGGCGTTGCCATGCAGAGTGCACCAGTTAACTGATGGCTGACAGTTAACTGCCAAGCTTTGTTTAAATTCAAATCAGGCAGGCTGACTCTGATGGGTCAAGTCCCAGTTTCATTTTCCTCTACGTTCTAGTATCAGATTAATTATAGCACTAATTGCCAGATTTTCTTTCCTCTAATATTTACCTCAGAACATCGCTATCAATGAATAAGGTTCCCACCCAAATGACTGAACTGTTTGAAGTGAATCTTAGAGAACTGTACTTCAGCAAGTACATTTTTGAAGAAAATGCAAGAATTAAGACATATAGAAGGCAACTTGCTAACGTTTGATGACCAAGAAAAAATGTTTTAGGAAGATATTGGCATTTTTGATACCCTGAATTATTTGTAAATTAATGCTTAAGATGTAGCGGACTAACAAATTTAGATGTTCCTGTTTGGAAAAATCTGGTTTTGTTGAAAGCAGATGAAATTTGTTGATGGGTTTGCAATACAATGCAAGGATGTCATGGAGTGGGGGGAGGGGGGGTGAGGTCAGCGAAGCAGTCAGCAGTCATGAGAGACAGAATGCAGAAACTACATAACGTTCTCAAATTTGCCTGAGAAACGATGTGTTCAGGAGGCCCTGGCTCGGCTGTGAGGCTGTAACTGTTCTGTGCTGCCTTCTGCGGCTGACCCTGATGTCCAGAGTGAGGGGTGCACCTGCCTGGACTGGGCCCACCAATGTAGGATCTCCCAAATATCCACTCTCTTCAGCTTCAGGAGTGGAATCTCCAGAAACGCAAGTTCTCGTCCGCCTGTGATCTGCTGCCGATCTCCTTCACCCTGATGAGAATGTCTGGTTCTTGCCAATCTCTAGTCTGGGAAGAGGGGACAGATATAAATCACCCTTTGGCAAATCAGTTTTGATTTTCAGGTGGGAGGTGCTTTTCTGCTGACATAATTTTGCTTGTTCTATGGGATCAATGAAGATTGTGTTTCTATAGGCCAAAGAGTTTCTATTGTGCCCAACGCCTTCACATATAGGATTTGAAGTATTGACTGAGAATCTCCAGCAAAATCATGCCCCATATATAATGTAGGCTCAAACATTTAGACATTGGTGTTATATTGATAGAAGAGGAGGTAACTACAATATATGTCACTTTTCTGTGACTGGAAATAACAGAGGGATTTTGTCAAGATGTGACACTATGTAATAGAGAAAGTGTGTTGTTACAGAGATGGCTATCACCACATTGTCACAAATCTTCAGCATTGCCTTCGAACTAAGTGAGCGGTGCCCTTTAAGCATGCCATCTTATTTTTAACATCATCATCTCCTGTAACCTGCAGTTCAATATCATCTTACATGGGCTTCCTTGCCAGTCATATCACGTTACTGTGAAGCTATAATGAACTGTCAGGGAGTGCACCTTTCAGCTGCTCTGAGGCACAAAGCTCCAGAATGTTCTCTTGCTACAGCAGGTGTTTGCACGGCAGCTTCTGTGGAGGGATCAGCAGCTGCTGGGATTAAATGACAATCATCCATCAAATCATCAAAGGCCTGGCAAAATCGAAGCCTCACAGCAAGACATTTTATGGGGAAACAGCTTGAAGACTGGTGCTGGAGAATTTCATTGTTCCTCTCATAATTTGGAGCCATTTATGGAAATTCGTGACAGTGAGAAAGAAACTCCTGCAGAAACTCAGGAAAACAAACTCCATTCCCCGTGACAGAGGTTTGGGAACTCAAACTGCAATTGGCTGTAAAATGCAAGTTAAAATGGAAGAGAGTTAGCGGAATGAAATCGATGAGGAATAATGCATCATTGATCAGTCAATGATCTCCATCAATGGCAGACTGATCCAGGACCAGTGTAAAAGAGCGGATGATATTTATAGGTTTCATAGCGGGTTGATGGAGAAGATAGCAGAAAGCAAAAATACAATAAGTTAAATGACCTTTAAAGGGAGTAGTAAATTATTAATGATACAGAACACATAGGGAGGAAGAAAACATGAACTCGAGTCAAAGGTACAGTTTGCCACAGTTGGTGACCTCCTTACACGGCCTTTTAGATTCATCTTTATCTCTATTGCTGCCGGTCATAAGGCTGCTTCTTAAAAATAGTGGCATTGCACTTAGGTCAGTTACTGAGCCATTAATAGTTGCCCAAGCATTTCGAACCCCCTTCCCTTGACTCAAACCTTCATCGATGGAACTGAGCAATTTCCATATCGAGGTAGCTTCAGTAAACCAGTTACAGCTAAAGTGCTGGACTAAATTCAGCCCGTGTATGTTTTGACCCTTGACCCAGTTTAATTAAAGAGTTTGCAAGTCACCCAGGGATACGAACGATTTGATGAAAACAATTCCGCTTAATCCAGAGTCTAAACTGTAGCCACCTGTAGAAACCAGGAGGCAGCTTGCAGAATGGAGACGCGCTGCAGTCTCAACAGATAAAGAAAGCGTTGTTACGTGTCACCACTAATATGTCGTAACTGCAGTACTAGGGTGTTCAGGGCTGAAAGGGTTAATGTGTGGGACTGGAGAAACAATACCGCTCCCATGATGATGTAAGAGAAAGTCACACAAGGGCCCAAAAGGAGGAAGGTCATGGTTTAAACTCAGTAACACCTGTAGCCTCGTATGACTGTAAATAGTGTAACCTGGGCCAAAATCCTGGGACTCCCTCCCTAACAGCACTGTGGGTGTACCTACACCACATGGGATGCAGCGGTTCAAGAAGGCAGCTCACCACCACCTTCTCAAGGGCAACTAGGGATGGGCAATAAATGCTGGGCCCAGCCAGCGACGCCCACACCCCATATAAAAAAAAATTTAAAAACACAGCAGCAAGGCCAATTGCATTGGATGCAATTCAACGATTATCTGTATGACCTGGCTATTGCATTTTGAAGTGCAGAACTCCAGAGGCCCGTCCTGTTTGCATCAATCCCCAGTTCTGCTACTCCAGGGAGAGATTACTGCCTTAGTACCAGTCAGTAGAGAATCACAGGCAGTGTTGCACTGGGGAGCTGTGTGCACTCTGAGAGCAGGGTTGGTTGTCGCTGCCAAGAATCATTAGACTCGAACGTTCCACCTCAAAAAGAGGGGGCAGCTTGGGCTGATACACGGGCCTCCAAGATGAAAGGACAGTGTGTTCCAACACGCTGCTGACATCTAACCTCTCCCTAAAGTGTATGTTTTCAAATAAATGCTTGGCAACTGACATTTTCTATGCCCCTAATATTCTTTTCTGAATATGTTTGGATATTTTCACGATCCATTTTATAATTGGCTAAGCTTGTAGTTACCATGTCCATAGGCTACATTATGTCATGAAGTGTACATTTTGACATACAGGGTAAAGCTAAGAATAGCTCCAGGGTAACCTGGGGCACCTGCATTAGTTTTTATTCTGGTTTTCTGGGAGGTGAGGGTGGAAGTGACACAGATATCTTTAAACTGGAGAATGAATAGTCATTCCGTTCTTGCTGTAATCACGCTGGGTGTAGTTACTGCTCATTGAGGTTTGGAACTTAAGCGGGTGGGGGAAGACACGAGATGGGTTATGCTGATGAAAGCAAAATACCTGCAGGTGCTGGAAATCTGAAATGAAAACAGAAAATGCAGGAAAAACTCAGCAGGTCTGACAGCCTCTGTGCAGAGAGAAACAGAGTTAACGTCTCGAGTCCGTATGATTCTCCCTCGGAGCTAAAGAGATGTAGAAATGTGATGGAATTTATACTGCCCAAGGCGGGTAGAGCAGGTGAAGCTGAATAGAAGGCCAGCGATAGGTGGAGGCTAAGGAGAGACTGACAAAGATGTCATGGACAAAAGGACAAAGGGAGTGTTAATGGTAGTGGTGAAGACTAATGAAGGTGCTGATAGTGGCATAAAGGTCAGAAAGCAGAATGTGTGAATAGCGGAACAAGGGTCAGCACTCTGTGAAAAAACAACTTAGAACAAGTAACAAATGGCCCTTTTGGGGGTGAGGTGAGGGGAAGGGACAGTGGTTGGGGAAAAGGGACAGAAAAAGAGATAAAAAGGGGATAAATAAGGTAATAAAACAATGAATAAATGAATAAAAATAAAAATAAGTAAATGAAAAATAAAAATAAATTCTTAAAAAGGGCAAAGATAGGGGAGAGAGTTCATGATCTGAAATTGTTGAACTCAATTTTCAGTCCGGAAGGCTGTAAAGTGCCTAGTCGGAAGATGAGGTGCTGTTCCTCCAGTTTGCGTTGAGCTTCACTGGAATAATGCAGCAGGTCAAGGACGGACATGTGGGCATGAGAGCAGGATGGTGTGTTGAAATGGGAAGTGACAGGGAGGTCTGGGTGATGCTTGCGGACAGACCGAAGGTGTTCTGCAAAGCGGTCACCCAGTCTGCGTTTGGTCTCTCCAATGTAGAGGAGACCGCATTGGGAGCAGCGAATGCAGGAGGTTATGTTGATGTTGTTTGATGACAGGAAAGAAGATGAGCACTTGAGCAATTTCTCTCTTTGACTGTCCATTATTTTTCAGAGTGGAACATCACACAAAGCTCCTGAATTTCTTTATTCTTTCATGGGGTATGGGCATCACCAGCATTTGTTGCCCCCATCCCTAATTGCCCTTGAACTGAGTGGCCTGCTAGGTCATTTCAGGGGGCAGTTAAGAGTCAACCATGTTGCTGTGGATTGGGAATCACAAATAGGCCAGATCAGCAGATTTCCTTCCCTAAGGTGGCATTAGTGAACCAGATGGGTTTTTATGACAATTGATGGTGGTTTCATGGTCATCATTACTGAGACTAGCTTTCAATTCTGGATTTTATTAATTGAATTTAAATTTCTCCAACTACTGTGGTGGGATTTGAACCCATGCCCCCAGATCATTAGCCTGGGCCATTGGATTACCAGTCCAGTGACATTAGCACTACACCACTGTCGCCCCATAATGCTCCCCATTGATCCACATCACTCCCTTGAAATGAACAATTTTGCCTATAATGCATTGAGTCGGATGAGGTATATAAACAGAAAGGATTGGGTCTATCAGCATTGCAATGGGATGTCCCAGAGGACATTACACTGGGACTGGCTTGTTTGGGAGTTGCTCGTTTCATTTCACTCCCTCACTGGGTTTCTCCAGAGATGTGTCTGGTGATGTTATCCTCTCCACAGTCTCTCCAGCATTGAGGCTTTCGGGCTGTATCTGGAAATGGGTCCACCAGGTCTGGTAATACAAAAGCAAAATACTGCAGGAAATCTGAAATCAAATCAGAAAGTGCTGGAATTACTCAGCAGGTCTGGAAGCATCTGTAGAGGGAGAAATGTTTCAGGCCGACATCTTCATTTGTCCATCCTTCGGTTTCTTTTGTGGGGTTCCTCATCGTTGCTGTTTCACGGATGGATTCAGATGCATCAGACTGGATTTTCCAGTGGACCTCAGCACCCTGACAGCGGGGGAGGGGGTCCCGAGACTGACGCCACAACCATCCAGGAGGCAGCCGTACCTCCGCACCCCACCGTCCAATCCAGGCTGGTGGGTGGGTTCCCGAGGCCGGCTGCCCAATCAGAGGATCCGCAGCAATCTCAGGCCGGCAACCCCACCAGGATAAGTGGGCACTGCTGAGGCGGGCATCCAAGCCAAGGGCACCTCAACATGGAGGTCATCAACTAGAGAGGCTTAAAGCTGGTAGGGCCATTGAGTGGAGGGGAAACCTCCCCCCCCACACCTTGCAGGTGTAGTGATAGCCTTTTTTGCCCCACAACCCTGTCACTGGGGCATGGAGCCTCTGGCTCTGGTGGTGCCACCTCAATTTCAAGGGCGTCTTCTAGACAAGACCAGGGGATCCACTCCGATGGCGAAAAAATACTGCCCCATCACAGAATGGCCCTAACTGGCTGCTCGTCTCTGTGACGCGGGCAGCTGACCCAGATCTCAGTCCACCCCAGGGAGGTCTCCTGAGGTCGGCAATGTTTGGAAGCCATCTCAACACAACATCCCATGCAGCTCCGCCCTCTTTGATCGAACCCCCTCCCCCTCTCCCGAGCCCAGCACCATCTCCATGGGGGGGTGGGGGCCAGGATAATTCAGCCCATTGAGTTCCACATCAGCTTGGCTCAATTCTAACTCCTCTGCCTTTGTGTTTGAAAGCTGTGAATTCAAAGTCCAGAACAAACCTGAGCACAGGAGAGAGGGGGGAAGATACTTCATTGTAGTCCCAGAGAGTGCTGCACTGTCAGAAGTGTCCCCTTTCAGGATGGAGGTTAAGCCAAGGTTATGCCCACTCAGTTGGACGTAAACACGGTGTTATTCGAGCAAGAGATTCGGACTCTCCTTATGCCCTGTCAAACGTTCTTCCTTCACCTGATTCCAGAATATCGTCCGTTGCTGCTGCCTGATCAGGTCCTGGATAAATTGGCTCCTCTACAGAGTGACCGTGCCTGCACTCCAAATGGAATCCTTTGTTGGTGATGTGATTTGGTGGAATATCAACGTTTGACACTGGAGGTGTGAAAAAGGCACAGGGCAGAACTTTCCGTTCGCTGGGTGGGCGCGTGCCTGACCCAACTGAGGGTAAAAAGACGTGTGATGACTTCGGGCGAGTGTCCTGACGTCATCGTGTACCCGCGCGAGAGTTGGCAGAGCGCCCGCCGGCGATTCACGGGACTATTCAGGCCACCAAAGTGCCAAATGAAACGAAATGTTTCACTGCCCGTCCAGCCTTTTGGTTAGCGGGCAGGCAGAAAGGCCAAGTGGCTTCTGGATTTGATGGAAACCTCATCCACGGGCAGGATGTGGGTTTCCAACAGCTATTAAAAATGAAATAAACATTTTAACATTTCATTAATAACACGTGACAGTGTCACATGAGGGGACATGGGTTTTTTAAAAAACATTTTAAAGGTCTTTATTTTTCATTTTTTTTAAATCTTCACCTCCCTGGGGTAGCCCCTGGGCCTCAGGGAGATTTCACTGCTCCCTCTCCCCCCTCCCACACACACAGGCAGCGCTGCAGCTCACGTTTCACACTGGGCAGGTCTTCATTGGCCCGCCCAGCGTGAAATCACGATCGCGGGCAGTGGCCCCCTCCCGATTGCCCCCACCCACCCCCACCCACCCCCACTAGGACTGCCCGACAAGGGAAAAATTCTGCCCATAAGGCTGGGGTGCATTAGGGCCAAGATGGCAAACCCCACACTCCATCGTCACCCACAGGTGATTGGTCAGACTGGAACCGCACAAGAATATGTCAACTCGTGAGAGATTAAAGTTCGTATTCAGGAAACAGCCTGTTAATTCCCATTACCCACTGGCTTGCGCCCAGTAATATCATTGATCAAGTGAAGCATGTTTCTAACACAGGCTGGTTAAAGGAGATTAAACTTTCCTTCTTGCCCGAAGAAACAGGAGCAACCCGGGATGTCACCAGACCTGCTTGAGCTGGTGCAGTTCGGTTAGCGACCGCACTAACCAACCTGCCTCCGGTTCCTATTCCGTTCCTTTTCAGCATCGCAGGCTCATGGGCCAGGATTTTACAGCCCTTCCCGCCTGGCCCGATATTACGGTCTCTCCGGACTGAGTGGAGATTTAAATGGTTGGCCACAGCCACCGGGGTGGGCATACCGTGGCAGGGCCGTGAAGTCCTGGTCTCGGTTTTGAATCGAGTTTTGTTTGGTGGAGTGAATTATTGACCAACCGGCCACTGGCGGAAAGGAAGCTGCTGTCAATGGGAAATGTTCAGGCCCAGCCACAAGTGTCAACTTTGGCTCTCGACTGGGCTGAGAAGATCGGCCATTGGTCTTAAGGTTGACAGCAGAAGAATATCAAGAGTCTGAGGGAACCAACATATGATAGCAGACTGAGAGAGCGGCCCTGATATTAGTGCAAAGGTGGGTTTAATCAGCAATATTAAACATCACAATAGAAAGAATGGAGCCACAGCAAAGGATACAAGTATTTAAGATGGAAGAGCCAGGTGGTGCAAATTTGCTGAGTTTTCCCGAACCCCTATTTGAATGTTTATATACATACATTATTATACACACAAGAATACAACCTTCATATATAGCATACTTGTTGTGTAGTTCCCAAATGTAGCTTTGTAGAGAGTGTGCTGTATGTAAATACGTGCTTTTCTATACACCTACATACAACCTTTTGTTAATAAGAACCAGCTATCTGAGCAAGTTCTTACTAGCATCATTCACCCGTATAGGTGTATAATTATCACTGTGTCCAGGTGCAGTTCCTTCTTATCCCCCTTCCCACAAACTTGTCAGTCCCAACAGCGCTGGTAGAAGTGTGTGTGTGTGGGGCAGAGGGGGGGCACTGTCAGCAGGTTGAAACGTTAAATTTTTCCACCTGGGTTTCGGGTCTCCAAGTTGCTCAGTTGGCACGATGGGCACCACAGGATGTGACTGGGGACCCATTTGAAGGAGCAATGCAAAGGCAAGGCAGGGGGGAGATGGTGGCGAAGCAGTAATGTCACTGGATTAGTAATCACGGGCTAATTCTCTTGGGGGCACAGGTTCAAATCTCACCATGGCAGCCGGGGCAATTTAAATTCAATTAATAACATCTGGATTCATTTCAGGAATGGTAAGTAACAACTGTTGTTTAAAACCCATCTGGTTCACTAATGTCCTTTAGGGAAGGAAATCTGCCATCCTTACCTGGTCTGGCCCACATGTGACTCCAGACCCACAGCCATGTGGTTGCCTCTTAACTGTTCTCAATGGGCAACAAATGCTGGCCTTGGCAGTGACACCCACATCCCATGAAAGGATGAAATTGGCAGGTGGTGGTTGGCATGGAGTCACAAAGAGTGACTTGCTGTTGGATGCAGTCAGCAGGGGGACATGTGGTTCCCCAGCAATGGGGTTGGAAGTGGTTGAGGAGGTGAGCAGCCTGAGTGTTGTGCCCCTGGTCTTGGATGCAGTGCAGGCTGCCACTGAATCTCCTAACCAGCTCAGGGAAAGTGAATACATTTGCTGATTCAACCGCAGCATCGAACAACACCAGCCTCCCCATCCTCAACTTTGTCTTGAAACTTCACATACCTGCTTAAGTTTCAGCTGCACCTGTCCCGTCCATCTCTTATACAGCTCCTCACCTCCACATTTATCCATGCACCCCTGTCACTTACTCCGATTTCCATTGTGAGGCCTCTGACTGATAGTCACCCTCACTGAAGCATTGCATTCATCAGGTGAATTTTCTTAATTCATTCACGGGATGTGGGCTTCATTGGCTGGGCCAGCATTCATTGCCCATCCCTAGATGTCCCTGAGAAGGTGGTGGTGAGCTGCTGCCTTGAACCGCTGCAGTCCATGTGGTGTAGGTACACCCACAGTGCTGTTAGGGAGGACGTTCCAGGGTTTTGACCCAGCGACAGTGAAGGAACGGCGATATATTTCCATGGATGGAGAGTGACTTGGAGGGGAACTTCCAGGTGGTGGTGTTCCCAACTATCTGCTGCCCTTGTACTTCTAGATGGTAGTGGTCATGGGTTTGGAAGGTGCTGTCTAAGGAGCCTTGGTGAATTCTCCTGCAGTGCATCTTGTAGATGGTACACATTGTGTAGCAGTGGTGGAGGGAGTGAATGTTTGTGGATGTGGTGCCAATCAAGTGGGCTGCTTTGGGCAGTGTCCAGCTTCTTGAGTGTTGTGGGAGCTGCACTCATCCAGGAAAGTGGGGAATATTCCATCACAATCCTGACTTGTGCCTTGTCGATGGTGGACAGGCTTTGGGGAGTCAGGAGATGGGTTACTCGTCACACGATTCCTAGCCTCTGACCTGCTCTTGTAGCCACAGTATTTATATGGCTAGTCCAGTTCAGTTTCTGGCCAATGGGTTTACCCCCCAGGATGTTGATAGTGGATGGTTCAGTGATGGTAATGCCATTGAACATCAATGGGCGATGGCTGGATTATCTCTTGTTGGAGATGGTAATTGCCTGACACTTGTGTGGTGCGAATGTTACTTGTCAGCCCAAGCCTTAGTGTTGTCCAGGTCTTGCTGCATTTGGACATGGAGCGCTTCGGTATCTGAGGAGTTGTGAATGGTGCTGAACATTGTGCAATCATCAGTGAACATCCAAACTTCTGACCTTATGACAGAAGGAAGGTCATTGATGAAACAGCTGAAGATGGTTGGGCCGAGGACACTACCCTGAGGAACTCCTGCAGTGATGTCCTGGAGCTAAGATGACTGACATCTAACAACCACAACTATCTTCCTTTGTACTAGGTATGACTCCAACTATCGGAGAGCTTTCCCCCTGATTCCCATTGACTCCGGGGCTCCTTGATGCTGCACTCAGCCAAATGCTGCCTTGATGTCAAGGGC
The DNA here is from genome assembly GCF_964194155.1 of Cetorhinus maximus. Taxonomy (NCBI): domain Eukaryota; kingdom Metazoa; phylum Chordata; class Chondrichthyes; order Lamniformes; family Cetorhinidae; genus Cetorhinus; species Cetorhinus maximus. The sequence continues at coordinate 102,010,483 of NC_135893.1, forward strand.
AGTGACTCTCACCTCACCTCGGGAGTTCAGCTCTTTTATCCATGTTTGAACCAAGGCTGTAATGAGGTCAGGAGCTGAGTGGCCCTGGCGGAACCCAAACTGGGCATCAGTGAGCAGGTTATTGCTAAGCAAGTGCCACTTGATAGCATTGTTGATGACACCTTCCATTAGTTTACTGATGATCAAGAATAGGCTGATGGGACGGTAATTGGTCGTGTTGAATTTGTTCTGCTTTTTGTGTACAGGGCATACCTGGGCAATTTTCCACATAGCTGGGTAGATGCCAGTGTTGTAGCTGTACTGGAACAGCTTGGCTAGGGGCGCGGCAAGTTGTGGAGCACAAGTCTTCAGTACTATGGCTGGAATATTGTCAGGGTCCATAACCTTTGCACTATCCAGTGCCTTCAGCTGTTTCTTGATATCATGTGGAGTGAGTCGAATTGGCTGAAGACTGGCATCTGTGATGCTGGGGATCTCCGGAGGAGGCTGAGATGGATCATCCACTCGGCACTTCTGGCTGAAGATTGTTGCAAATGCTTCAGCCTTATCTTTTGCACTGATGTGCTGGGCTCCTCCATCATTGAGGTTGGGATATTTGTGGAGCCTCTTCCTCCAGTGAGTTGTTTAATTTATATAATTGAATACATGACCTTCAGTCACTCACAGGCCTCTTCTTCCGCTCCTTCTAGGCACTAAATGCAAAGGAGAAGATTTGGACCTCCACAAAAAATCGATGCAGAGGAAGAGGCCATTGAGAAATCAGTCAGAGATGGAGAGGCTGGGGAATTACAGATACCTGGGACAGAATTATAAATATATGTTATAAATATCTCTGGCACACATCCATGACTGAACTATGAGAAACCAGAGTACAGTGGTTGTCTAGACGGTTACTACGCCATAGCTCATTCATACCCCTTTCTTTTGCCTTGTAGAGAAACAGATGGTGAAGATCCACGAGAGGAGTTCCTCATGAGAACCTTATTGCTTTGCGAATGTGCACATCACAGCCGTACAGCAGGGAAAACACTCGCTTCAGTGGCTCCTGTCAGAGGGTTTTCACATGGGGAATCACAATTCACAAGTGACCACGAGCAGGCACGAGATCAGGGACAGCTGTGGACAGTCCACATCTGGGCTGGAATCCTCTCCAACCTCTACTCAGCTGGTCACAGATGCTGAACCCCTTTCTGGTTGGGAAGGAGAACGATAGATGGACAACAGCCAGTGCAAACACAGCGGGGCAGATACTGCACTGTAACGACTCTGTGAGTCAGTTCTGACAGACGTGTCACGCACATTCTCCACCACAGGGAAGAGTGTGGAGGAGTCCATCTCAAATACTAGAGGACCTGGTGGCAGAGTTCATCGTGAGAATGTCTGTCAGAATATCGACCTCCTTGCAGTTTCAAGTATGGGGCCCAAATGGGTCCATGCAGAGCATGAGCCCCAGCCCAGGCAAGGAATGTCTCCCACATGAAACAGGATGACAGGTATCATCGAGTCCGTGTGACTCTTCTCCAAGGCGCTGAAGAAGGGTCATACGGACTCGAAACGCTAACCCTGTTTCTCCCTCCACAGATGCTGTCAGACTTGCTGCGTTTTCCCAGCATTTTCTGTTTTTATTTCAGATTTCCAGCATCCGCAGTACTTTGCTTTTATACTTATGACAGATATCATCAGCGAACTTCATCAAGCTGCCCACCAGCAGATGGTAGAAATCACGTGACACTGTCCCAGGAGGGGGATGGTGCCAAAATGGAGACACAGAAGTGGGAGCTCCTCTCAAAGCAGTTCTCACCATTCCACTCCCTCTGCCAATCCCAATGTTCTGCCTCTTGCTCTGCTGGCAAAGTCAGCCTCTGCACAATGGAACAGTCTTTTTAAGGCCTTCAGTGGCTCCAAAGCCCAGAAAGCATTGGCAAAAAGACACAGCTCTGAGCAGCCTGCCCCTGTCTCTGCTGGAATCACAAGTGAACCACTATATAGAGAGCTGGCAGCATAACTTAATTCAGCAAAGATATGCACAAGGGTGTTTCACAACATCTTGTGTTTTGTTGCTTTCCTTTTAATTATGATGGCAAATAACATTTATTGAGAAGCACCACTGGCATGTCCTGCTCGTTACAGTATTGTAACCCGAGGGCCCTGTGTCACTTGCTTCAAGGTGAAATTGAAAGCTTGATGCCACCCATTGGGCAGATGTGCAATGTGGGTAAGCACTTCAAGGACTGTTCTGTGCAAACAGAAGGGAAAGGGGTGATGATGGGAGCTGGGCTGATGATTTCATTTGACTTTTTTTCTTCCTCTGTGAGTCACCATGAATTGAACCTTTTGTGCTATGAGAACGCCCTGGACAGCAACGTACATGGCTGAAATAAAAACAGGAAAAGCTGGAGAAGCTCAGCAGGTCTGGCAGCATCTGTGGAGAGAGAGACGGAGTTAATATTTGGAGTCCGTGTGACTCTTCTTCAGAGCTGAAGAGAGGCAGGTGGCTGGTCTGGCAGTGGGTGCCCCATATTCACAACGCTAGCTCTCTTCCCCTTCCTCCTCCTCATCAGAAGATATTTGATGATGCTTTGGTCGTCCTCCCACTGTAATCCTCTCTGTCGTGTAACATTGTGCAGGATGCAACACACCACTTTGATTCCATAGAGTTTCGCTGGCAAGTATTGAAGGTGACTCCATAGCAATTGAAACTCATCTTCAATATGGAAATGACCTGCTCAATGACACAACTGCAATCGATGCCACCTGTACCCGTGGGAAGGCAGCCAGAGAGGTGAGTCCGAGGGCCCAGCTCATTCGGTTACCACAGAGGAAGTTGGTATAAGTCGATGTCCTGGCAAACAACCCATCTGTTATCTTTTGTGTACATTTCTGTGTAGCCGACTGCGAGACCCTAGAGATGTCTCCGATAGTGCCATGGATGGAGGCTGAGGCAAAGAATTGGAGGGAAGCGGTAACTCTCAGGATGATGGGAAATGCAGAGCCCCTGCAGTGAGCAGCTCTTTGTTGAAGGATGCTGCCCATGTCTACAATCACCTCCCACATAGCTCAGTCCGAGCTTGCAGAAACACTGCTGCTCAGCTCCTCTGTCTGACAGGCTGTCCCACATTGGTGGTGTCTCCTATGACTTTGGGTCCTCCATTGCATCCTTCTGTGCTGTTATCCACTCTGTTCTCCAGATCTGCATCTCGCTTTTGTCTATCTCTCTCTCATCCATTTCTCTTATCCACCTCTCTTTTTGTCCAATTCTCTCTCGTCCACTTCTCCTGTCCACCTCTCTTCTTGTCCATCTCTCTCTCGTCCACTTCTCTTATCCACCTCTCTTTTTGTCCAATTCTCTCTCGTCCACTTCTCTTATCCACCTCTCTTCTTGTCCAATTCTCTCTCGTCCACTTCTCCTGTCCACCTCTCTCTTGTCCATCTCTCTCTCGTCCACTTCTCCTGTCCACCTCTCTTCTTGTCCATCTCTCTCTCGTCCACTTCTCTTATCTGCCTCTCTTTTTGTCCATCTCTCTCTCTCATCCACTTCTCCTGTCCACCTCTCTTCTTGTCCATCTCTCTCTCGTCCACCTCTTTTCTGTCCACCTGCAGATCCCACCATCTTGCAATGTTGCTGCTGTGGATGGTATGTGATAAAAATATAATCATTTTCATAATATTTTTCTGGTTTATTGTGAAGTAGGTTATGGGGGTGAGTATAGTTTGGTCTGTCTGTGTGATGTAATTACATTTTGTAGTCAAGCAGACTGCAAGTTTAAATCATCAAAAGAAGCTAGATGCTTGACATGCTAATGAGTAAACATGGATGCTGGCTTAGCATGTAAGGTGTGAAGGGAATTTGTATTTTTAGATAAACAGAGATTTGGATTTCAAAGGGATACATATGAACATGTGAATTAGGAGCAGGAGTAGGCCACTTGGCCCCTCGAGCCTGCTCTGCCTTGCAATAAGATCATGGCTGATCTGAATGTAACCTCAACCCCACATTCCTGCCTACCCCTGATAACCTTTCACCCCCTTGTTAGTCAAGAATCTATCTAGCTCTGCCCTAAAAATATTCAAAGACTCTGCTTCCACCACCTTTTGAGGATCTTAGTCTGTTTACAACTAGCCAGATAAGCAGGGCTAAGGAGTGTGTTTATTTTTCCCAAAGGTTACTAACAATATTGGCAACATGAAAGTTTTTACATTATGAAGAAGATACAGTTTCAAAGGCATATGGAACAATAGAATTTACATATTAAAAAGAGAGAAACATATATAAAGGAGAATGAAAGGCTATGTAGGAAGAAGTCTATTTAAGATCTAACAGGAGAGTGTGAAATAGCCTTAATGAAGTCTCCAGCCATTTGTGCATAAGTCTGCTATGTAACGAAACTGAAGTTGTGGAAAAGCCATTTGGAATTCCACTATCAAGTGGGTATTGTGTTAAATTTCTGGCTGTTTTAAATCTAAAATCTATTTTGGACTGTTGGCTTAAAGGGGGTGTAACTGGGAGTCAGGGTTATTAGGAATTTTAGGAGTTATTACAGTAGTAAGTAATTGTACTTTTATGTATGAAATCTTTCATATTTTGTTAATAAATGTTTTAATTTAATTCTTAAAATTTCTATAGGTCTTGGTTGATTTATTACTTCTGAACTCAGTGCACACATCTTCTCGTAATAAATATAAATTGCAAAATCATTGAGATAACGTGACCAAGTTTCCCTTGTGGATTTGGTCTGCCTGGCACACATCATCTGTCATGTCATAACAGGTAATTGTTGTCCCTCAGTGATGTCCTATCAGAAATATACATGACACTGCCCTCCCCGCCCCACATGTTGTTGACGTCTGTTTGAAAGCCTCCAATCTTCTCGAAAATGTCTAAGAATTCTCCAAGATGTTTGGCCAAGGGAGCAGCCAAAGCTGCTGTAATTGCTGAGCCTCTATTGCGACCACGCAATCTGAACTTTAAACATGCCCGTGAAGCACTACCGAATCATCTCCGTTTCACTGGCTGGTTTCTCTAGGCCCAGGGAATCCTTGCAGGAGGTCTTAGATTCAAATTCCTCATCAAATCATTTGAAAATCACGTCATCGCCCCCACCATCCCCTAGCAAACAGGATCCTTACACAGTGCAGCCGAATGTGCCTCTGTTAAACCAGGAAGTGGGCATTTAAAAAAATTTTCTATATTCGTTCATGCGTCGTGGGCATCGTTGGCTAGGCCAGCATTTATTGCCAATCCCTAATTGAGAAGCTGGTGGTGAGCTGCCTTCTTGAACCCCTCCAAGCCACTCACCATCCTGACTCACTGTTCCTTCATTGTCAAAATGACAGTGACAATGGTTCAAAATCCTGGAACTTCCTCCCTAACAGCACCGTGGGTGTACCTACACCACAAGGGCTGCAGCGGTCCAAGAAGGCAGCTCACCGCCACCTTCTCAAGGGCAATTAGGGATGGGCAATAAATGCTGGCCTAGCCAGCGATGCCCACATCCCATGAATGAATTTTAAAAAGTGATGTTCTCATTACTTTTCATAATTAACTGGGTAAAAGTTTTTCCTCAAATCTCCCCTAAACCTCCTGCCCCTCACCTTGAACTTATGCCCCCTTGTGACTGACTCTTCAACTAAGGGGAACAGCTGCTCCCTATCCACCCTGTCCATGCCCCTCATAATCTTGCACACCTCGACACATTGTTTTGGATTGTATCTCCCCAGAAGAAAAATGTAAACTATGACTCTCATCCTGAGGAAGTGTCCGAGGTGGTGCACTCTGAGCTGTCTCCCAAGCTCGGCAATAACTTCACTAGAACACTGTGGAATATTAACTTTACTTTTGCTGACATGCTTCCTATTGATCAGCAAACCTGTGATGGATGTGTAGGCGCTGAAGATTCTATTGAGTATTTTTTAACAATGACTCCCACATGTAAACATTTTGTTTTTGCTAAAAATATTGTTTACCACATTCCAGTTCTTCATTCTCTCCTATGGCAGCCACCTTTGGAGCAAATAAGAAGGTTAGAAACACTGCACAAGATTATAACACAAGGATATATCACAAGAATATTCTTGATTGACAAGGGAGTCAAAAGTCCTAGGGAGTAGACTGGAAAGTGGAGTTGAGGCCACTATCGGATTAGCCATGATCTTGTCAATTGGTGGAGCGGGCTCCAAAGGAGGGGCCGAATGGGCTACTCCATACTAATTCGTATGTTCGTATGTGCATAGCTATGTCACAAGCTTACACATCCTGACTGATGTGGTTAAATCCAATCTCTGCCTTGAGAAGCAGTGATTGATGTCAACTTTGGTACGTCTCTCCGATGAGGAAACGGTTGCAATCATTATTTGCCAACCAAAATAATGGTTCCTATGGTGATATTCTGCTGTGGTGTCAGTCTGTATCAGATAAACTTCATCCTTTTCCCCTCCAACATGAACAGCAACTGCCATTAGTGATTGAACTGACGTCCATGTCTTAGGAACTGCACGATAATAATATTACCAGGCAATAAGAGGGAGAGAGTGATGTCGTGGTACTGTTGCTAGACTAGTACATCAGAGCTTCCAGGCTAATACTCTGAGGACATGGGTTCAAATCCCATAATGGCAGAGGATGGCCTTTAAATTCAATTTATAAAGCCTGGAATATAAAGTTAGTGTCAATAATAGTGGCCGTGAAACTATTATCAATTGTTGTAAAAACCCATCTGGTTCACTAATGTCCTTTAGGGAAGGAAATCTGCTGTCCTTACCTGGTCTGGCCTACATGTGATTCCAGACCCACAGCAATGTGGTTGACTCTTAACTGCCCTCTGAAATGGTCCAGGAAGCCATTCAGTGAAAGGGCAATTAGGGATGGGCAACCAATACTGGCTTTTCCAGTGATGCCCACATCCCAGGAACGATTAAATGAATCCCCCTGTTTTGCCTGTTTTGAAATACTGCCCCAATTTGCTTGATGAGGTTATAAGAAGATGAATTGTGATTTCTAGGTCTATGATATATTGGGGCTGCAATCGGGGTGCCTGTTGGGAAGGGACAGGAGAGAGTGGAAGGGGCAGCCAAATTTATGCCCGCGCTGATGTTGAAAGTTAACCACACGGGGAGCGACTTTCTGTCCCATTTCTTCTGGCACTCCAGCCAATTCCATTTTCAACCAATCCTGGAAAGAACTTATCAACTTAGCCCGGATTCTAACCTGGAGGCCAATTCCACGTTGGGGAGGTTGTTGCCGTGAGTTCAGGAAACGCTTTTTTTTTCCGAGGTTCCGGAATATCCCGTGGTCTTTAATTATTTTTCTGCCAGGTTCCCTGACCACAGGCGAGCTGACCGACAGGCCGGAAGCATTCCAACTTCAACAGGCCAAAGCCTGTGAGGGCAGCTAAGTGGGTCGGGGGACTGAGAGAGACTGTGGGGTGGGGTGGTCAAGGCGCTGGGTGTGGGGAATGGGGGAGTCTGGATTGTGTTGTGGGGGAGTCTTGGTCGTGTGGGTTTTCCTGATTGTGGATGGGGCCCCAATTTCAGTATCCTGATTGTGAGAGGGGTGTGGGGGGGCTGTGGCATAGTGGTATTGACACTGGGCTAGGACCCCAGGAACCCAGGGTAATGCTCTGGAGATCCAGGTTTGAATCCCCACCACTGCAGGTGGTGAAATTTGAATCCAATAAAAATCTGGAAGTGTTGTGGGAGCTGCACTCATCCAGGCAAGTGGGGAGCATTCCATCACACTCCTGACTTGTGCCTTGTAGATGGTGGGTGGGCTTTAGGGAGTCAGGAGGTGAGTTACTCGCCGCAGGATTCCCAGCTTCTTTTAACAATGTGATATTTGTAAACCACAACCAATCAACCCACCGACACTGAAACTTGTAACAACCAGGCCAAGAGAAACAAACTGGCTCCCCTCTATTCAAACTCCTTGGTTGGCCACAACAAAGGCTGAAGTCTCTTTTTCATAAAGGGTAGGCCTTTTCCCAATTCAAATGTATTTCACTATTTATGCAGTGAGCAATCAAGAGCCAATCAAACAAGATTTTCTTGAGTTAAGGAAAGAGCAAATTTATTAATCACTAAACCCAAGAAAAAAATAATAAAAACATGACATCGCTC